>NW_026652285.1:22711564-22861885 GCF_009828535.3 Hylobates moloch | reverse complement strand
GCTGGAGCCCATGAGTTCCAGGAAGCAGTGAGCCATGATTGCACCACCGCACTCTAGCCTGGGTGACAGAGTGAGACTTTATCTCTTAAAAAAAATTGAGAAATGTAACATGAGTACAATCCTATTAACTAAATAATAAGGCCCTGAGGTGGGAGTGCACTGCTCCTCGTCCCTCGCTGGGAAGGAGGTGTCCTGGTCGGAATCAGTGCTGGGTGCACTGCAGGGCCCGGAAGTCCATGCCCACATTGTTCAGTTTGGCGAAAGCCAATCTCGCTCCCTCGGCAGAGTGTTCAGCCTGCCAGCAGGTGGCCAGCTGGTCCTCCTGGGATATGGCACGGACCCTGCAGCTCTGTTCGAAATCACAATGGAGAAACCAAGGGTCCCCTACATCCAGGTCCGTCGGGAGACAGGGCATGGAGTTCCACTGCAGCAGTCTCCAGGAACCCTGATGTCCTCCCTGAGCCAGGGCCGGGCTGAGCACACACGGAGTGCCCACAGGGTAGGTGTCTTCCCAGACAGCCCCACCAGGACGGGGTGTGGAAGAACGAGGTGCCCTTGACGGGGAAGCTGACCAAATGGGCTGCTGGAACTGTGCTGGTGGGCCTGGAGGGGCCTGCCTGTCCCCCTTGCAGAGGGTCTTGCCGCCACGTGAAGCCGGCACAGGCCTGGGTGCCGAGGACCCTTGCTTGGCTTTGGCTGAAAGGAAAGCAGACGTGGTCAGCGTCTCCAGGGAGCCCATGCAGGCCTTTCCGGGCTGGGCCCCACCTGCCTGCATCTCTGTAGTCCTCGGGGTCTCTCTGTGGCCCCCGTGGCCTGACACTGAGGACAAGCCTGTAGTCTGCTGATCCCAGAGGGGGGGTGTGTGCTGCCTGGCGTGGGGAAGCTGTCGTGGCATGGCGGGTGGCTCCTGGGACTGCCCCCAGGGTTGGGACTGGCTGTGGGTTTCCTGCCACACACATTCGTCCCAGGGCTGTTGGGCCTGAGATACAGCCCCCAGTCAGAACTCAGGTGGGAGGGTCCTTGGATGTCACCCAGCCCCTTGCCACCTCACATGGGGACCCGTCTCTGCAGTGGGTTTTTGGGCCCGGACGTGGGTCACCCTCTGCCCTCCTGCGCTGCCCAGTCCATGCCAGGACTGACTGTTCCCACATCGGGCTGAATTCTTGGCTCTGGCTCTGGGCCCGGGGTCCCGCCTGTGCCCTCTCCCTGAATGCTCTGGGGGTCAGGGACCCCCAATTCCCTTGTCTCCCTGGCTTAAGGCTTGTTGTCCTGGCAACCTTGCTGGAGCGTGCAGGAGTGAGGGGCCTCTGCTGCTCTCTGAGGCTGTGGGTGCTCGCAGGGAGAGGCAGGGTCTCCCACAAATGGGTCTGGCTCCTCTAGTAACTTTGAGGGCCCTGTGAGGGGGAGAGCGTGGAAAGTGGGGGGGCTTGAGGGAGGGTCTTGCTCACATCCCCCTCCTGCGTGCACAACACGTCCAGTACACAGGCACTGAGCGCCTGCCCTGAGGACCGGTGGGCCTCCTGTACTTTCTTAGAGTCCAGGAGGAAGAGGAGGAAGAAAAGGTGAAGAGGAAGGCCCAGGTAGTAGGATTGTGGGTCCCAGGCACTCCCCCACTATTGACTGCCCCAGAGGGTGACATGGGAGGGGACACGGCACTGGAGCCCACCTGGGGGTGGCAGGTCCGCTTGCTTCCTCCCTCGTTTGTTCACAGAGGCCCTGAGGTGCTTGAGCACCCTGTCATCATCCCTGGCCCAGTGATGGCAGAACCGGCTCGCGATGCATGCGCACAGGCCGGAACTGGTCTCCTTGAGGCGCTCTAGGGACAGGGTGGACATCAGGCCAGGAGAGTTCCCTGGGAGGGGGCCAGCCCGTACCCCATGGCCACTTCAGCCTCTCACTGGGTGGTGCTGGATCCTTTTGTGGCCACCCCAGGGGTCCAGATGTGCACAGGAGGCTGTGACTGGGGGGGCGACCTGGGCAGGGAAGTGCCCACCACACTCCTGACTTTCATCTGGGTCATGTGGGGGATGGGTTCGCTGTCACAGTGCCCTTCCCGGCCCACCTGGCCAGACCTCCCTCTGAGCCAGAACAGGGGATCGTGAGGACAGTGTGAGGAAGCTGCCCTTGGGCCAGTCGGGGTCTGACCCCGGGGCTCCCCAGGCCCCATTAGGCACACGTAGACTTACTCTGCTGCACCTCGAATGCAATGGTGGTCATGTGCATCAGTGCTTGTTTTCCTTGTAGCAGGTAAACGTTCCACAGGCGCAGGGTCAGCCTGAGAGAGATCTGTGGAGACAGCAGGCGTGGGAGAACCTGGCCCTTCCAGGTTGGGGCTGGTGGCTCGAGCTGTGCCCATTGGGGTTTCAGTCCCCAGAGTCAGTGACCTTCCCCATGAGCGTCGCCTGGGCCCTCCAGGACGCTGGGTCAGGCAAGGTCTTGCAGCTCCTCATGGGGGGCACTCATATGAGTGGAGATGTGGCTCCTGGAGAGAGGGGCTTGCCCAGCGCTTGAGGCTTCCCTGAGCCCTCTCAAGTCGGGTCCTGGCCCAGTCTGCCCATGAGGCTGCCTCTGAGCCCCAGCCGTTGCCCTGGGATGACCCCTCTTGGGCACAGGGTTTTGCTTGCGTGTCCTTCGGGGACCCGCCTGAGCCTCCTGTGGGCTGGGGGTGAGCCAGGCTGCCGGACTGAGGAAGCAGGGCACTGCCGGGCAAGGAGGGTCCCTGAGCCAGGGTCTCCCTATGCCACCTTACCTTCATTAACGTCCGGAGAAGCCAGCCTAACGAGAGATGCTGCCCGCATAGACCAGCGTCTATGTCCTGGTCCTGATGGGAGCAACAGAGGTGCTCAGGCCACTGGGCTGCCCTAAAAACCTCCCTCTTCCAGGGCCTCTGAAGAACCTATGCCTAGTGCAGAACACTGGGCAGTGTCCAGGGCTCCCCGCGACACCGTCCCCTTCCCACACTCTCGGTGGACGCACTGCCCTTTGCCCTGCTCTGCGGGAGCTGGGGCCCCATCCCTGTGCCTCTGTCTCCTCCAGGGCAGGAAAGGAAACCAACTCCCAGCCCATGGAGAACCCGGCATCCCAGGTCAGGCCCTGGCTGGGACTCAGCCAGTCACCAGCCCCACGAGGGGCTCCAGCCCCCCTGCTCCTCCAGCCCCACGGGATGCAGGGCCTCTGGGGAAGAGCCGAGGGGACCATAAACTCACCAGATGCCACATGGTCTTGGGTTGTGACGTGGGTACCACATGCTCCTGATGGTCTTGGAGCCCCTGGACTGTCCCGCCATTTGGGCTGTGGAATCCTGAGAGGCCCCCAGCCCATCATGAAATCAGAGCCTTCCCCCAAGATGTGGAGCCATCAGCTGCAAGAGCTGGGCAGCTTGAGAGGCCCCCAAACCCGAAGGCCTCCCACCCTCCCATCTGGTGACCCCACCTTGCGGCCTTTACCCTGGGGAGGTGGGGTGGGAACATCCCCTGGAGCCTGGCTGGAGGTTCCCCTGGAGGCCTCCTGGGCCAGGGTGCAGAAGGGGCAAGCCTGACTTTGAGGCCACAACAGGGCAGCCAGAACAGTGCGGGTACTGGGCTTCCTGGTCATCTCCTGGAAGTGGGGTCGGGCCAGGGGACACGGGATGGCGAGATGCTGCCACCTGGGCTTGGTCGGCCCATTCGCGCGCACCAAGGGCAGCGGGAGCCCCGGCAGCTGGAGGGCAGGAGGACTCTCAGGGAGGGGAGAGTCAGCTGCACAGAATCAGAGGCGGAGGGCGTGGCTCCGGGACACAGAGGGTGGCCACGGGGATGATGAGATGCCCTCTGCTGATGGGGTTGAAAGGTGTCTGACTTGGGCTGTGGGGGCCAGCTGCGGACTCCTGTGGGACCCTCAGCAGAGACGTCCTAAAGGCTCCCAACGAGCTGGCGACACAAGGAGGGTGCCTTGGCTGAAAGCCGAGATCACCTGGCCACGGTGGCCGTCCCCGTGTCTGGCTGCATGAGGCCCCAGGGGCAGCTGTTCACCTACCCTGCAGGGAGTGCCTCTCACTGGCCAGCAGCTGCACCAGTGCCCAGAATGCGTCCTCCTCAGGCAGATACAGGAGGAACAAGGCGGCGATGTGGCTCAGGTTCCTGCGGTAGCCCACCTCCTGCAAGAGCCAGGGTCACTATGGAAGGACATCAGCTGGGAGGGCTGAGGTCACCTGGGAGGACTCATGTCATTGAAGAGGGCAGAGGTGACTGGACAGGCTTCCTCTGAAGAAGAGGCTTCCTCAGGATGCAAATTCATTTCATGACAAGAGCCAAGTCCATCAGGCACTTCAGCACCTTGTCCAAAATGTCTCCTGAGACCACCATCCTGCGTGTGACGCTGCCAAGCTCCCAGGCTTTGGGGCAACCCCAGGAGGAGGGCGTCATTTCGTGTTCTGAGAAGTGGTGGTGGTCAGGCCCAGGTGACCCCGGGAGTCCAGGCCCCAACTCCTTTGTGTCTCAGCTTGACCCCTTGACACCACCCCCTTGCTTGGAGGTTTAGGCCAGCAGGGAGCTGGAATTCTACCTCCTATAACCTGGTGGGTCACAAATACCAACTTTAAAAGAAGCAACGACACCCCCACCAGACACCCACTCCTGTGAATATGGAAATACGGCCCGGGAACCTCACTGCCGGGAATACTCACCGGGTTATACTCCGCATATTCCAGGAGTATGTAGAAGAGTTCCCGCTGCCTAGGAAACAGAGAAAGGGGGCTATGGTTTGGTTTGTGCAGATGCTGTTTGTTTCACTTTGTCTACAAATCCTAACAACAAATCCCATTTCACGTTCAGATGATTCACCAGAAAAGCAGTGAGCTCTTCAGGACCTGAGACTGTTGAAGAAATGTTTCAGCAAAAGCCACATCTGTGACATGCAAATAGCCCAGTTGTACAGTGAGTTGACCGATCCATTTCACTCCGAATGATTTTTTTTTTTTTCCAGTTTGCACACACGCCAGTTCAGTCTCTGGGTGTAGAGTTCCTCCACAGTTCCAAACCAATGTGCAGAGTCTCCCGGCCACCACTCCAGCCCCTCCTGGAGTGAATCCTTCATCCTCCCAGTCTCCAGAGTGGCCCCTATGCACCCAGCCTCTCCCCGATTCGTCAGCCCCTGGCCACCCAGACTGCTTCTCAGTCCCTATGGTTTGGCCTTTTCCAGAATGGCCTAGGAATGGGAATGCTACTGTGGTAGCTTATTGGGTCTGGCTCCTTTCCCTTAGCAAAATGCATCTAGGATCCACCCACGTCCGTGCGGGCATCACTGGCTCGTTCCCTTTTCTCGCTGGGTCTTCCGTTTGAAGGGAGGACCAGCCTTGCTCTCCCCATGCCCGTGTTGAAGGCGGTCCCCGAAGGCTCGGTGTGTGAGTGACGGTGAATCAAGCAGTGAACCTGGCATGCAGGTTTCATGTGGATGTCAGTTTCCAAATCAGTGGGTTCAATATCTGTGACACCTTGGGGACACTTGGTTCAAGTCCATTGAGCTTTGTGAGCCACTGCCCAACTGGCTGCCAACGTGGCTGTGCCGTGTCATGTTCCCAGCAGACCTGGATGAGAGTTTCTAGGACCCATAATTCTCCCAGCGTTTGGTGCTGTCAGTGTTGTGTGGGTAGGCTCATGGGCCCTCCATCCTGCCACCCTCCCGTAGGTCCTACCACGGGTCCCCGTGGGTCAGGGAGAGCACCTTTCACCATTGTGCATGATTTTCTTTGCTGTCTTCTGTCTCCTCAGGATCCTCCTGGGCTCTGGCCCCACATGTTCCAGCCTGGCCCAGGGCTTGGAACCAGGGAGGTGCTCGGTTCATGGTGCCGGCTGCTCCCTGGGCCAGGAGAGCTCTTGGTGGCTCTGTCATCCCTCCTGGGTGACCCTGGCTTCTGCTCCGGGGAAGTCCCCATCCCTCTCATTCACCCCATCTCCGCTGGGACCCTGTGGCTCCCGTAGGCTTACTTGGCTCCATATCGACGCCTGAAGAAGACATGGTTCTGGAGAGTCCTGCTAACATCCCGGTCGATCTGATGGATGTGTTCAGATGACCTCTTGCCCTTCTCCTTCATGAGCTGTAGGGCAGGGCCAAGAGGAGGAAGCAGCCTCAGAACACATGGAAGACTCCCTGCCCCAAATGGCAGTCAGCCCACAGTCAGCACTTCGGGAAGGAAGGAAAGAAGGAAGGTTTCCTTCTGCAGAAAGCTGCTTTTTGGCTTGTTATTGAAGCCAGGGAGGGTCACCAGAGCCGAGTTTGTCTGTGGTGACTATGCCACCGTCCATGCCCAGGATGTGCATCTGACCATCCTCCCCCATGCCCCCCAGGGTGGGTTTGATGTTCCCTCCAGCTGGAGACCTGGGCCTCTGACACGGCCTGTCCCGTTTGTTGTGCTCTGGCTGAGTGTACCTTGTATTTGCCGGGGTTTTTTGATTTGATTTCCTGAATGTTCAGGAGGACTGACCATGCCCGGCCCCGGATGTTCCTGGGAATCCCCTTGTATGTGCGATCTATGAGCTGTGGGCAGAAAACAGTCTGGTGTTACAGGCCACGGGGTGACCCCAGCGAGGACCAGAGCCCGGGGATTCTGGGAATTGTCGGTTTTGGCCCCATGATTCCTCAGTAGAGGTGAGATCGAGCTGGGACAGGGTCTCCCTTCCCAGGACTGAAAGAGTGGATGGACACTCAGAGTCAAACTCTGATCTGAACCTTTTTCTTCATTCAGGTCACCAGGGCATCCCTAGCCTTCAGCTCCAGGTGGTCCCAGCCCTAGATTCAGATTCCCTTAAAGCAAGGTGACGCTTGCACGAATAGGCAGGCAATCTGGCGACCAGGCCTGCAGTCCTCTGGGCAAGGACAGTGTGCCATGCGCCCTCTGAGAGGCTGACGGTGCCAGGCCACAGCCATGGGTGCCTGTCCCCTGTCTCTGCAGAGAGTGCTTCTGGGGGCCTCTCCCTCCACACATTACCTTTTCGCTGTTCTTGTACGTCTCCCATTTGCCCAGCATCTCCAGCCACTTGCTGTTTCTCCTTGTCTCCCGCCGAATTCGCTGTCAAATGAGGAATGTTGGAGTTAGTGGAGCTGCTGGGCTTCCCAGAGCTGCCCGTGGATGCTGGGTCTTGGGCTCTGGAGCCCTGGTGGGACCCAGCTGGAAGGAGCCAGGGAAGGGCAGACCCTAAGGGCTGACAGCCTTGGAGCAAATGAGCACCAGTGGGCTGGCTTTGGGACCCCGGGATGTGCCATCCTCAGGCCACAGACACACCAGTCTTAGGTCCCAGCCTCTAGGTGGGGTCCCAACACAAGCGGGAAGCCACCCCCAAGCCAGGACTGTGGTTCTCACTTTGGAATTTTATCAAACTGCCAAAGTTAAATCAACCTGGGGTCAGGTCTCTGCTCCCCCTCCCAGTGACAGAGTGTTGTCCTCATCCACCACCACCCAGGCCAGCTGCTTCCTCTGCCTCACTGCCCACCCACCCAGTCCCTACGTCCCTGGACCAGCCCCTCCATGCATCAGGCTCTTACCTTTGCCTCCCGCGCAGTCAGAGGAGGCAGCTCCGTCTCACTGTAAGGCAACCCAGGCAGAGCTGAGGACCTGCACAGGGCCTGGAGCCGCCCCAGCCTGGGAGCCGACCCCCAGAAAGGACTGGCTCTGTCCCTACCCAGCTCAGGGCTCAGCCCAGGAGAAGGCACAGGGAAGGGAGGACAAGGGCCTTCCTGTGGGGCTGACTCCCAGGAGGGGCAGGACCTGGGAGAAGAAGGAGTGCAGGGACAGCCTGGCCGGGGTTGCCGGGGCCCCTGGCGTGGGGAGTGGTCAGGCTGCACAATGGGGCTGCCCATCCTGGACTGGAGGTGGTGCTTTCTGCTGGAGCTGAGAAAGGTCAGTCCTGAGATGGGATAGGGGCCGCCCAGGGTGGGCGACCGGGCCCTGACAGGAATCCCTCAGGGATCGACCACATCACCCCGCCAGGGTCAAGGGAGCCTGCCCTGAGACCTGCCCGGTGTACTCTGGGTGCACCAGGCGCCCATCCCACTTGACAGCCCCAAGGCTCTTGCAGGCTCTGACCTCCCAGCATCCACCTGCCTCTCCCTGCATCTGAGCCACACACCCTGCGTTTCAGAAGTGGCATGGCTCATCAGCTCCCTCCCACCCTACGTCCCCCCGGGATCTGCTGTCTCTCCATCCTCTGATCCCTGAAAGATGGGCTTCAGGCTGGGCTCCTCTTACCTGGCCCCAGATCCCTTCCCAGCACCAGACCCAGGGTCTTCAGTCCCAAGCCCTGCTGCCTCCCCGGCCTCACCCTGAGATGCCCAGAGCGGGGCCCTGCCCATCTTCTCCCCCATTCTCTTAGGGCCAAAGCCCCCACTGTCCCCACACCTTTCCCCCTTCCCCATGGGGACAGTGAGGGCTGTAACTCTAGGGAAATGGGGGAGGACAGGGGCAGGTGGGCTCTGAGAGACCTGCTGGACAACAGCCCCGAGGCTGGGCCAGGTGTCTCCTCACCCTGTGGCCACAACCCTTGGATCTCACTGGGGTTGTCTCCTGGTAGACAGGGCCAGACCCTCAGGCTGCCCCGCTCCTCTTGTGCTGACTTGCCGACAGAACTGCTGAGAGCCCAGGGGCCTGACCTAGCCCAGTCTCCATTCCCACCGGCTCCCTAGATGGGCCTTGTACCTCTGGCCTAACGACAACCACGGGTTGGACCTGCAGGGGAGCCAGGGGGGAGTTCTGACCCTGGAAAGGAGGTTGACCTGAGCCGGCGAGACATGTCCTGTGTCAGAAAGGCCTTTCTAAAAGCAAACCCATCCCTGAGCTGAGACAGATGTTTTAGGGGTAAGGGGAGCACAGAGGACTCACTGCATAATCCCCAAGTAGTCGATGTTGCCGTAGATCCCAACAAGCACAGGCCCCTTGTCCTCTGGCAGCCCGGCTCGGTGCCCCTGTAACCCAGAGGGAGCCTTGGTGAGGGGTCCAAGGTAAAGGGTGCAAGGGCCTGGGGGTATTGGCCACCCGTCCCTGCCCTGTGCTCCTAGGGAACCCAGGACCCTTTGACCAGGGCGCACCGGAAGAGGCCTTCCTCCAAGAAGCAGACAGAACTGTACCTTTTCATATTTCCCGATGATGTTCTCTCGCTCCCACGCCCGCCATCTCTCCACGTCCTCCACCACGTTCATCCTGTGAGACAAAATTGGATAAAGGTTACACTGTACCCGACAGCTTCGGAGAACACCTGAACCGCTCCCACCGGGCTCCCAGATGCTGGTTGGTGGTGTAACCTTCATTCAACCACTGCACTCTGGTCAAAAGGGGCCAAACCCCGTGGCCCACACCTCCATGGGTCTCTGCAGTCTGAAGCCGCAAGCAGGGGTGAGCATCTTCCCAAGGACTCGAGAAGAGTGGGACCTGGACAGAGAATCCCGTTTTCCCCTTATGCCATGAAATGGGCACATACCTGCCCCGGCAGGTTGAATGGTGTCCACCAGCCAAGGGTGAAGGGCCTGTGATGGGCTATTCCGGGGTTGTGGATGCGAACTGGGGTCAGGCACCAGAGGTCTCTGTACGATCGGCCTCCTGGGATACTCAGGGCCACAGAGATGCCCAGTTTCCTATGGGGAACAAGATATCTCCTGACTGCTCCGTTCTACCTCGCTCATCACTTGGGCTACCGTGGCCCTTCGGTCTAACCAGTGAAGCTGCATTAGGAATAACGCCATTTGAGCGGGAGTGTGTTTAGTTTTGGGGATGAGGGATGAAAATGATCTACTGTCTCCAAAGCAGCCACTGTGCTCATGGAAACCACATCTCTCGGGGAGGGACTGCGGACTCCACCATTCTGAGCTGTCCCTATAGGAGGGGGCTTCATTTTCCTGGGTCACTGATGAAGAACAGTGGGTCCTTGCTCCTGGAGAACATCTAGATGGACCGTCCCTCCTGAGAATACTCAGGGCAAAAGGAAAGCGAGGCCAGACAGAATAAGAAATACTTGGGGAGAAGCCCAGTGCCTGGACCCCTTCGAACACAAGGAAAGATAGTTTCCCCTCAGCCAGCCCTCCGGGGCTCCTTCACTTTCCACAACTGCCCAAGGGCAGAAGGCTCCCCATGCCACTCCCAGACAAGGGACCGTGTGTGTCCAGTGGTCCCACAGTGACCATCAGGACCCAGCTTAGGCCCCAGGTGTGTTCTGAGGACCCTTCCCTCCTCCCCACCCACAGTGGATCCATCCCAGCGTCTCTACCAGGGCCAGGCTCTGCCCCATCGGGATTGGAAATCTGGGCAGATTTGGGATCTCGAGCAGGGAGGTCACAGGGTTGAGGCCTGAAGTGTAGCACGGCACACAGCAGGGCTGAGAGCAAAACCCAGGGTCATGTCTGGATTTTCGGGCTGGTTACTGCCTCTCTGACCCCAGACGTCTCACCTGTCAAATGGGTACATTCGGGAACAGCACCCACTCTACGAAGCCACCGTGAGGACGAAAGAGAAAATCATCTATACAGGCAGTGTATAACGGGCTCCCTGTGAGTGCTCAGGGATGACCCTCCTCCTCAGTAGCTGCCCAGAGGCCGACACTGCCCGTACCATAGCCACTGTCCCCAAGTCAGCCTGGAGGGAAGAGAACAGGTCACACTCACCTGATTCTGATCAATCAGCTGGCCTGGGTTCTGTATGCCTCTCAGGGAGAAAACCTTCTCAGGGAGAAAACACAGCTGCTCACAAACACCACTGCCTGTGTGTAACTGCCGTAGAACACAGAGGCAGGCCAGAGAGCGGATAGGTGCTATGCATCAGTGGCATTCTGAGGTCATGGCAGGCATCACAAGGGGGCCTTGCCCGGGTCAGCAGGGCCCAGAGTCAGGGTCCTCCGCTGCCTGAGGCGTCAGCATGCCTGCCTGCAATGTGTTTGTGCACGTGCGTGCACACGCGTACGTGGGTAAACACGTCTGTGCACGTGTGTGTTGCTTCTCTGGCCAGGCCCGGCTGCCCCACTCATGTGCGCACCCAGTTCCTCATCACTGTCACCCCAGAGGCCCAGGGCCGGCATCAGAGCATCCTTGGGTGCTCCCTAAGCTCAGCCCTCCCCGCCCAGGGTGGTCCTGGGATACACATAGGGGTGGAGGGAAGTGACTGCTGCTGTTGGATCTCAGAATACAAATGCTCATACTATTACCTAATGGTCTTTTGAGCGTCTCTGATGGTATCGCTTTTTCATTTCTGACATTTTCACTGGGTATTTCTCTCCATGACCCTTGGCTATTCTAGCTAGAGGATCCTGTGGGGAAAGTGCCGGGCACACAGTAGGGGCTCACTCTTCTAGACATGTTATCTAAAACCTGGCTCATCTGTCCTTCCACCCAGGGCCTAGGGGATGCCAAATTCCAGGGGCCAGAAAGAGCTCGGGATAAAATGAACCTGCAAGGGGAGGGCTTTGACCTGGGCTGAGTCTGCCTGTGCCATCCAACTGGAGTCTCAAGTCCTGAGGCAGGACGTCCAGATGCCCCAGTGCAGGGCCCTCCTGATCAACACCTGCTCCCCTGTACTCATTAGCAACCTCACCCACCCTACTCTCAAAGCACGCTTGGCTCTCGTATCCAGGAGCTCTGCATCTGTAGATTCAGCAACAGCAGATGGAAAATATTCAGAAAATAAATTGGATGGTTATGTTTCTATTGAACATGTGCAGACTTTGTTCTTGTCATCATTCTCTAAAGAATGCAGTATCACAACCATTTATGTAGCATCTGCATTGTATTACATGTCATAAATAATCTAGTAATGGTCTAATGTATACGGGAGGATGTGCATAGCTTATAGGTAAGTACTACGCCATGTTATATCAGAGACTTGAGCATCCGTGGATTTTGGCATTCCCGGGGACCCTAGAACTAATCCGCCATGGATACCAAGGGATGACTGTACATACTCAGGAAGGCTTCTCATGGGAGGAAGGGCCCGGTTCAGGACAGACAGGGACATCATGCCTGGACTACTGTCCATCCATCCACTCATCCATTGGCACCACCCTCCAGGACTGTCCCAATGACAGCCCTAGCAGGTGGAGACAAGAAAAAAGACTGGCTCAAATGGTACAGCTTTTTGAGGTCTTGGAAGATGTTGCACCATTATGAGAACAGAGGTCAGTTTTCTCCAGGATCCAGAAAGCGTATCAGGCAGGCTGGGGGAGAGGAAAGGAGCATGGCCTCTCCAGCAGCCACACAGGCCTGCGGTAGGATGGGGCTGGGCCTGGGGCTGGGGCTGGGGCTGGGGCTGGCCCTGGCCCTGTTTATCACTTGGGCCTCATGAGGGGAAAAGAAAGAACAGGGGGCAGAGGAGGAGCATGGGGGCAGCTGGTTGCCTAAGGAGAAGGGTCTCGGGGAAGGGGTATTCGTTCGTTTTCACACTGCTATAAAGAAATACTCGAGACTACGTAATCGATAAAGGAAAGAGGTTTAATTGACTCCCAGTTCAGGGAACTTACAGTCATGGCAGAAGGTGAAGGGGAAGCAGGCACCTTCTCCACAAGGCGGCAGGAGGGAGTGAGTGGAGAACCAGGAAGTGCCACACTTTCAAACCATCAGCTCTCCTGAGAACTCCCTCACTATCGGGGAGCAGCAGGGGGGAACCTGTCCCCAGGTCCCATCCCCTCCCACCAGGTTCCTCCCTTGACACAGGAGGATTACAATTCCAGATGAGATTTGGGTGGGGATGCAGAGCCCAACCTGAGGGTCTCAGTCTGTCTTGCAGCTCCCCTGGGGCTGAGGCTGACTGCAGATCTGCTGGCCCTGCTCTACAGCACGCGGGGACTCTGCCTGTGTGCCCCCATCTGCTCTTCCTGGGGGCGGTGGCTGCTTCCTCGAGAGGAGGGTGGATCTGCTCTCCTGCCCACCCCTCTCCAGGGCCTTTTGAAGCCCTGGCCACGACCTCCCAGGGTAAGGCCAAGACACCGGGCTCCTTGCCCTTCTTGCTGCTTGGGTGACAATCCTGGGGTCATCCATAGGCCCCAGCACTGTTCCTGCTTCTAAATGGAGAGTATTTTGGCACATCTTCCTGGCGGAGCCCGGGGCCTCATCCCTGTTATTTATTCTATCTCGGTAAAGCCAGGTGAAGACATCTGGGCAAGGAGATAGTAGAGTGGCCCCCAGGAAGGGTGGGTGGAGGGCGCTGGCCTTTGGGCTTGCCTGGATCAGGGTGGGAGGGGCAAGGTTACCAGGAAGCAGGGCTGTCAGGGCTAAAATCAGGAGGCGGTAATAATGCTGGTGGGCGGACAGGGCTGTCTGGTTGGCTTGGGGTGGGGCATGAGAGCCAAGGTTTGTCAGCACGCAGAGGGGTGGCTGACTCATGGACTAGGGGCTGTAGAACCCAGTGGTTGCCCTTAGCTCCTGGATCCTGGGAGACTTCTGGAGCCTGGGTGTGGGGCAGCCTAGGGGTGGAGGTGGGGCAGACAGGGGTAGGGGTGGGAGAGGAGGCCTTGCATGGCAGGGTGCAGGGTAGGAAACCAGCCAGGGGCCAGTTGGCATTGGCGGCTCCCATCCCCATCCCCACCCCCAAGCCCACCCCTACCCCCACCCTGCTGCAGAGACGGGCCTGGGCTGCTGTCCTCTGCTTTGGCCTCAGCAGATCACAGGATGGAAGCTGGCAGCCCACTTCCTGTGGGCGCACCACTCGAGCCAGCTGTGACCTGCAGTTTCTGCTTCCTGGAGGGTGGGGCGCCCACTCAGGAGAGCACGGCACACCCCACACCCCTCATTTCGAGGATGCTGGGAGGTGGGGACCAAGGTCCTGCAGCCCTGTGCTTGCGCTATGAAAGGTAGCCTGGGAGTCCTGTGTCCGCCCATCCACGTGGGGCCCCAGGAGCCTGAACAGTGGCAGGCAGAGAGATGAGGAGGGAGAGAGAAGAGGAAAAGAAGGAGAGAGAAAGAGAGATGGGGAGAAGGGAGACAGACAGAGAGGGGAAGAGAGATTAAAGAGACAGAGGAGGCTGACAGGAAAAGGAGCGAGAGAGAGGGGGAGAGACACAAAAGGCAGAGAGACAGGGAGAGACGAGCATGAGTAGGAGGTCGGGTCACTCTCGATCCCAGTTCCCAGTGAAAACCGTAGGTCGCCATCACCTAACTACGCTTGCAATAAAGTCTTCTGCCTCCTGCTTACAGCCTTAGAACCCCTTCTCCGAGAGAATAAAATCTTTGACCGTTGCCCTCTCTCACCGGAGTTTGCTTGTGTCTTCTGATGAACTGTGATGTCTCACCTATCGAGTTCCTGGGCTCAAGGATCCATGAAAAGCCGACGCCTCTTTTGGGGAAGAAGCTCTGCAGTGCCTCATCTTACTAGGCTCCCCAGGAAGCTTGTGAACTTGGCTTGTGCCTTAAGCAGCCGAGTATGTGCTGGGCCTCTGCTTCTCTCTTTCAGTAAGAGGGAGAACCGAGAGACTGAAGCATGGTCTGCAGAGAAGGCACTTGTGCAAACACCAGGAGAATGAGGGGCCTGAGTTGTCTTCGTTTCTCCTAAAAACACACATTTCCTCCCAGACCACCCTAGTGAGGGCATGAAGCACAGCATGTGTGTGTGTCTGTGTGTATGTGTGTGCAGGTATATGCCTGTGTATGTATGTGCGTGTGTGTGTGCAGGTATATACACGTGAATGTATTTATGTGCATGTGTGCAAGTATATGCATGTGTATGTATGTGCATGTGTGTGTGTGTGAGTGTGTTGCAGGGCTTTACAGTGGACAGGATGTGGGAGGGCAGCTGCAGCTCCAAGCTGCAAGTCTTTCTGATAGAATGGTTAAGATTCCCTGGACCACAGAAAGAGTGTTTTCATTTGCACCTATTTTTATTAGCATTGAAACCTGTATTCTTCGTAGCATGTAAAGCTTAAGTTGCTTAACTATTCTTAGAAACATTTACACCAGCGGTCCCCAAACTTTTTGGCACCAGAGAGCAGTTTTCTTGAAGACAACTCTTCCATGGACCTGGGAGAAGGGGAAGGGATGATGCAGAGATGGTTCAAGCCCATTACATTTATTGTGTGCTTTATTTCTATTATTATTTCACTGTAATATATAATGAAATAATTACACAACTCACCATAATATAGACTCAGTGGGAGCCCTAAGCTTGTTTTCCTGCAACTACATGGTCCCATCAGGAGGTGATGGGAGACAGCCACAGATCATCAGGCATTAGGTTCTCATAAGGAGCACGCAATCTAGATCCCTGGCATGCGCAGTTCACAGTTGGGTTCTATGAGACTGCAACGGCACCACTCCTCTGACAGGTGGCAGAGCTCATGCGGTAATGCGAGGGATGGGGAGCAGCTCTTTTTACAGATGAAGCTTTGCTCACTGGCTGGCTGCTCACCTCCTGCTGTGTAGCCTGGTTCCTAACAGGTGGGGACCCCTGATTTACCCAGTAAGATAAACACATTATTATGTCAATTGAAATTATTCACCCTGCACCACCCAAAATTATTGTGCATACCTACACCCATCCAAGGGTCCAGTAGCACACTTTGGGAGCTGTAGACAGTAAGCCTGGAGCTCCACTGAGCATTCCATCTCTCCACCATCTGTGGGCTAACAGGCTGTGTTCGTTTCCTAGGGCTGTTTTACAGTACCACAGACTGGGCACCTTCAAAAACAGAATGTTACCATCTCGCAGTACTGGAGGCCATGGGTCCAAGATCAAGGTGTCAGCAGGGTGGGTCCTTTCTGAGGCTGTGCAGGAAGGCTCTGTTCCAGGCCTGTCTCGTCATGCGTGTATGGACGTCTTCTCCCTGTGACTCTTCATTAAGGGTGATTCTGGTGAGGGCTCCGCAGATCTTCTTTTGAAGATCTCACTGTAGATTGCTTGGGACATGCTGGTCTTGTGTCTGAGTATACATTAGTGAGTATTTCTGTGAATAGTGGTTATAAAGTGAATACTAAGCTCCTTTTTTTAAAGAAAAATACTACTTGACCTTTTATTTCATGTTTTGTGTTTTGAGATCTAATTCACGGAACAGATTTTACAGTTTATTTACCTAAATGTTTGTTCAGAGTTCAGATATAACTTAACTCCTTTTAAACATATCTTTAGTTATGCTTGATAAGAAAAATTCAAACGAAGATTGTATTCTAGTATAAATTGTTGATTTTATAATGACATTAAATATTAAAGTTATTTATTTTTGTGCCACCCTTTAGAGTGAAGAAAAGTTCACTTTTATCATCGAGGAGTGTGTTAACCCTCGCTCTGTTACCTTGTTGGTTAAAGGACCAAATATGCATACTCTCACACAAGTCAAGGATGCCATAAGAGACGGACTTCGTGCTATCCAAAATGCCATTGAAGATGGTAAGCTCTTGTGATTCATATGAACCTCACATATATGTGTGTGTATGTGTATATATACACATACACACACACCTATGTATGCGCATATGTGTGTGTGTGTGTGTGTGTGTGTGTGTGTATGTGTATATATACACATACACACACACCTATGTATGCATATATATATATATGTGTGTGTGTGTGTGTGTGTGTGTGTGTGTGTGTGTTTAGACAGAGTCTTGCTCTGTTGCCCAGGCTTTAGTGCAGTGGTGTGATCTCAGCCCACTGCAACCTCCACCTCCCAGGTTCAAGCGATTCTTCTGCCTCAGCCTCCCAAGTAGCGGGGATTACAGGCATGCACCACCACACCCGGCGAATTTTTTATATTTTTAGTAGAGATGAGATTTCGCCACGTTGGCCAGGCTGGTCTCGAATTCTTGGGCTCAAGTGATCTGCCCTCCTTGGCTTCCCAAAGTGCTGAAATTACAGGTGCGAGCCACCACGCCTGGCCTTTAAATTTTTTTTAATTTTATTTTTAAATTTTAATCTATTTAATCTATTTATTTATTTTCAGACCAGGTTTTGAAACTGGCTAATTTTTGTACTTTTGGGAGAGATGAGGTTTCTCTGTGTTGCCAAGGTTGGTCCTGAACTCCTGGGCTCAAGGGATCCACTTGCCTTGGCCTCCCAAAGTGCTGGGATTACTGGCATGAGCCACTGCGCCTAGCTGCAAACCTCACATATATATCTTTTTCTCGAGACAGGGTCTTGCTCTGTCACCCAGGCTAGAGTGCAGTGGCGCAGTCATGGCTCACTGCAGCCTCAAACTCCTGTGCTCAAGTGATCCTCCCACCTCAGCTGGACGATAGGTGCATGCCACCACACCTGGTTAATTTTTAAATTTTTTTTTTGTAGAGATGAGGTCTCTCTGTGTTGCCCAGGCTGGTCTTGAACTCCTGGCCTCAAGCAGTTTTCCCCCCTCAGCCTCTCAGAGTGCTGGGATTTATAGGCATGAGCCACCACATTCAGCCCATGTTGAGCATCTTTTAATGTGCTTATTTGCCCTCCATGTATCTTTGGTGAATTTTCTGTTTAAATCTTTTGCCCTTTTAAAAAATTGGATTGTTGGCCATGCACAGTGGCTCTCACCTGTAATTCCAGCACTTTGGGAGGCCAAGGTGAGAGGATTGCTCGAGCCCAGGAGTTGGAAACCAGCCTGGGCAACATGGCAAGACCATGACTCTATACACACACACAAATAGCCAGGCATGGCGGTCTGTACCTGTAGTTCCAGCTGCTTAGGAGGCTGAGGCAGGAATATCACTTGAGCCCCAAGAGTTTGAGGTTACAGTGAGCTATGATCACACCACTGCACTCCGGCCTGGGCGACAGAGCGAGACCCTGTTTCCAGAAAGACAAAAAGAAAAGACAAGAAAAAATTGTGTTAAGTTTTCTATTGTTGAGTTTGAGAGTTCTTTGTATGTATGTTGGGTACAAGTGCTTTTTCAGATAATGATTGGCAATTTTTTTCTCCTCGATGGCTTATTTTATTATTAACAGTGCTTTTCAAAGAGAAGTTCTTAATTTTGATGAAGTCTAATTTATTATTTTTATTCTCTCATGGATTATGCTTTTGGTGTGGTATCTAAAAAATCTTTACCTAACCTAGGGTCACAAAGATTTTCCTCTAAAAGTGTTACAGTCTTATGTTTTACATTTAGGTCTGTGATTCATTTTAACTTTTGTATATGGTGCAAGTATGGATACAAGTTCATTTTTTTCATATAAAGGTATCAGATTGTTTTAGTCTTATTTGCCGAAAAGACTTTACTTTCACCACCGAATTGCCTTTTCTCATGTATAAAAAATCCGTTTTTCATAGTTGTGTGGTTCTATTTCTGTGCTCTTTTTTCTGTTCTACTGATGCATTTGTCTATTTTAATGTTAATATCATACTGTCCTGACGACTGTAGCTTTATAATAAATCTTGAAATCAGTATTGTTAACTCTCATGTTTTTTGTTTTGTTTTTTTTTTTAAGTTATTTTGGTCATTCTAAGTCTTTGGCGTTTCCATATGACTTCCATATGAATTTTAGAATCAGCTTGTCAATTTCTACCAAAAAGACTGCTGCTGGGATTTTGATCAGAACTTTTTTTTTTAGAAAGGATCTTACTCTGTCACTCAGGCTGGAGTGCAGTGGCATGATCATGGCTCACTGCAGACTCGACCTGCTGAGCTCAAGTGACTCTCCCACCTTAGCTTCCCAAGTAGCTGGAACCACAAGCATCCACTACCGTGCCTGGTTAATTTTTTTTTATTTTCTGTAGAGACAGCGTCTCATTATGTTGTTCCCCAGGCTGGTCTCAAATTCCTGGGCTCAAGCGATCCTCCCACCTTGGCCTCCCAAAGTGCTTCGATTACAGGTGTGAGCCACTACACCCTGCTTGATTGGAATTTTATTAAATCTGTAGATCAATTTGGAGATAGTTGATATTTTAATAATGAGCCTTCTAACTCATGAGTATCATCCTATCTACTTGAGTCTTCTTGAATTTATCTCAGCAATATTTCATAGTTTTTAGTATATGAGCCTCACACACTTTTTTCCATATTTATCTCTATATATTTCATTCATTTTGTTGCTATTGTATATGTTATTTTTAAAATTTCCATTTCTGATTGTTGGTTGCTAATATAGAGAAATGTATTTTATTTTTGTACATGGATCTTGAATTCTGCAACCTTGCTAAATCACAATTAGCTTTCTTATAGGCTTCATTGAATTGTCTATATAAGTGATTACATTGTCTGCTAATACAGTTATACTCTTTTCTTTCCAATATGGGTATTTTAAAATTTTCTCCCTTATTTCATGGGCCGGAACCTCCAGTATAATGTTGACTAGAAATAATGAGAATGGACATCCTTTCCTCATCGCTGATCTTCGGGGGAAAGCATTCAACCTTTCTCTATTACGTATGATGTTAGCGTTAGCTATAGGTTTTTACCAGGCTGAGGAAGTTCTCCCTTCTGCGCCTAGTTTGCTGACAAATTTTAATCAAGAATAAATGCCAGGCTGGGCGCGGTGGCTCATGCCTGTAATTCCAGCACTTTGGGAGGCCGACACGGGTGGATCACCTGAGGTCCACAACACATAGTGAGACCCTGCCTCTACCAAAAAATAAAATAAAATAAAATAAAAATTTTAAAAAATTCACCAGGTGTAGTGGCTGTACCTGTAGCTCCAGCTACTGAAGAGGCTGAGGTGGGAGGATTGCTTGAGCCCTGGGGATCAAGGCTGCAGTGAGCTGTGATCACACCACTGCACTAAAGCCTGGGCAACAGAGCAAGACCCTGTAGAAAGAAAGGAAAAGTGACCAGGCACGGTGGCTCACGCCTATAATCCCAGCACTATGGGAGGCTGCAGGCAGGCGGATCACCTGAGGTCAGGAGTTCAAGACCAGCCTGACCAATATGGAGAAACCTCATCTCTACTAAAAATTCAAAATTAGCCAGGTATGGTGGCGCACACCTGTAATCCCAGCTACTTGGGAGGCTGAGGCAGGAGAATCGCTTGAACTCGGGAGGCGGAGGTTGCGGTGAGCCAAGATGGCGCCATTGCACTCCAGCCTGGCCAACAAGAGCAAGACTCCATCTCAAAAAAAGTAATAATAATAATAAAGAAAAATAAAGAAAGAAAGGAAAGGAAAGGAAAGAAAAGAAGGAAAGGAGGAAAGAAGGAAGGAAAGAAAGAAGGAAGGAAGGAAGGAAAGAAGGAAGGAAGGAAGGAAGGAAGGAAGGAAGGAAGGAAGGAAGGAAGGGAGGAAGGGAGATTCTTAACCCAGTCTGAGAGAGTCAAGGCCTCCTGAGGCTACAGCAGCTAAGCTGAGACTCACCGGTGAGTAGGAGCCAGCCAGTAGAAGGGGGCTGTGAGGTGTGGAGGACCTTCCAGGAAGAGGAAAGGCACAAAGGTAGGACACAGTGTGGGGTCTGCAGAGAACTATAAGCAATTTTTTGGGAGGCCAGGAGTGCTAGAAAGGAGGTAGGAGAGGAAGGACAGGGCCAGCCCTTGTAGGATTTTACTTATCTACATTATATGCCTTTGTGTCATCCAAATACATAACAAAATGCATTCTACACAGCAGGCCTTCCATAAATACTTTCAAAAATGAATACAATGATTTGGCTGGGCGCGGTGTCTCACATCTGTAATGCTAACAGTTTGGGAGGCCGAGGCGGGTGAATTGCCTGAGGTCAGGAGTTTGAGACCAGCCTGGCCAACATGGTGAAACACCGTCTCTACTAAAAAATACAAAAATTAGCTAGGCAAGGTGGCGGGTGCCTGTAATCCCACCTACTTGGGAGGCTGGGACAGGAGAATCACCTGAACCCAGGAGGCAGAGGTTGCAGTGAGCCAAGATTGCACGACTGCACTCCAGCCTGGGCGACAGAGCGAGACTCCATCTCAAAAAAAAAAAAAAAAAAAAAAATACAATGAGATGATGGATTAAATGTTCTCTAAAGTTCTTTCCAGCCCTTGAAAGCCAGTGCTGCCACTCAAGGCAAGAGATTTGAGTTCCAAATATTCCCAAGTCTTTAATGGGAGAGTATCAAACCTCATCTGTGGCCTTATCTCACAAAATGTTTGCTCTGTAGAGGTATCTGTTCGGGCAGGAGATAAGACAATGTTAAATTCACCCTAAAGGTTTAAGTTGTACCAGTTGGCTGGGTTTTCTCTGCCCCTCCAGGTGAGTTGTCAAAACCAGGCCAGGCCCAGAGACAGTCATGCTGGCAGGGTAAGAACTATGGCCTTTTGCCAGGCGCGGTGGCTCACACCTATAATCCCAGCACTTTGGAAGGCCGGGGGCGGGGGGCGGATCACCTGAGGTTGGGTGGCCAAGACCAGCCTGGCCAACATGGAGAAACCCTGTCTCTACTAAAAAGAAAAAAAAACAAAAAAAAAAAACAAAATTAGCCAGGCGTGGTGGCGCATGCCTGTAATCCCAGCTACTCAGGAGGCTGAGGTAGGAGAATCACTTGAACCCAGGATGCAGAGGTTGTGGTGAGCCGAGATAGCACCACTGCATTCCAGCCTGGGAAACAAAAGTGAAACTCCGTCTCAAAAAAAAAAAAAAAAAGACTATGGCCTTTTAACCCACAGGGAAGGGTTCAAGATCCAGGAGGAGCCAGATTGAAGCCAGAAGGAATAAAATAACGATTCAGACGGATTGGGCTTACCTCCTCCTCTGAGCTCTGAGTCCAG
Source organism: Hylobates moloch (assembly GCF_009828535.3). Lineage (NCBI taxonomy): Eukaryota > Metazoa > Chordata > Mammalia > Primates > Hylobatidae > Hylobates > Hylobates moloch. The sequence goes on along the minus strand of NW_026652285.1, from coordinate 22,840,320 downwards.
GTGTTCCTGAGATAGAGGAGAGGGTGGAGAGCTGGTGCCAGAGCAGAAGGCAAAGGAAGACAGCACATTCCTCCGTGGTGAGCTTTCTCTACACAGACATGGGAAGTGAAACGGGGGTTCAATAGGAAGTCAGTAGGAAGAGTTTATGCCCTGCACAACAGTTCATGAATGAAGTCTCGGGCGTCTTCCCTTCTCCCAGCAAGGGGCCCCAGCAGGCCCTCTGCCCGGGATGTGGGCCTCCTGTATCCCTGACTGCCAATGTCCCCAACAACAATGTGGGACTCACACAGCCGCCCCACTCTCCTTGAGGTCAGGGGCAGAACGCTGCCGTCTCATTCGTGAGGGAGTAGTGTATGGGGGGTAGCGGGGCCCTGGGGGCTGCTGGGCTGGGTAGGGTTGGGGTAGCTGGGGATAAGAGTTGTGCTTTCTGGGCTGGAAGTGCTGGGGTTCAGGCTGTGCAGAACCCGCTCCCCGGGATCGGCCCCCTCCATCCACGGAGTTCCTGAGGGGATGGTGGGACCTTCGGGGACTCGGAGGCCTGCAGGCAGGGGTGGCTGGAGGGGGAGTGACCTCCTCAGGGGGTTGGGGTGGAGTTGGAGCCTCCCAGCTCCCGATCCCTGGCCAAGACTCTCGGTGCTGGGAGTTGCTCTTGAAGGGGAAGCATAGCTTACAGTCGTGGGGGGCACAAAGCGGGCTGGGGGCCTGCGCAGCCCCCCGCCCCGGCCCCCAGAGCCCTGCAGTCCCTGCAGCCGTAGCTGCTCCTGCTTGAGCCAGCGAAGACGACCACGACGGAAGGCAGGGTCCTCCTCCATGAGCCGTGACGCCCGCTCCCAGCTTGACAGTGGTGGCGAGGGGGGCTGGGCTGACGGCACGCCGTCACTGGGGGCTGCCTCCTCTGCTGCCTCTGATCCTTCAGGCGGGGCCCAGGGGACCTCACCACCTTCTTCATTCTCATCCTCATGATCCTGGGAGGGAGGAGTGAGAGAAAAGGGGAAGGGATGTGAGGAGAGCTGAATCCTCAGGACATGTGGATTCAAGAGGGGCCTGGAGTGGCTGGATGTCAAAGGGTCCAGAGAAAAGCCTGGAGATAAGGAAGCTCAAAAAATAGTGGTTTAGGGCCGGGCGCAGTGGCTCACGCCTGTAATCCCAGCACTTTGGGAAGGTGAGGCGGGCGGATCACGAGGTCAAGAGATCAAGACCATCCTGGCCAACATGGTGAAACCCCATCTCTACTAAAATACAAAAAAAAATTAGCCGGGCGTGGTGGTGCGCGCCTGTAGTCCCAGCTACTCAGGAGGCTGAGGCAGGAGAATCGCTTGAACCTGAGAGGCGGAGGTTGCAGTGAGCCAAGATTACACCACTGCACTCCAGACTGGCAACAGAGCGAGACTCCGCCTCAGAAAACAAAACAAAACAAAACTGCACACTTTATATCAGTGGGTCTTAGACTTCACCATACTTCAGAAACACCCAGAGCTTATTATAAATGCAGATTTGTCCCCAAAGATGTGGATTCAGTAGGTCTGGGGTGGAATCCAAGAATCTGCATTTTTAATTAGCAGCCTGGTGACAGTGAGGCATGTGGTTCATAAACGATATTGAAAAACACCGTGCTATACGTCAATGCAATTTTTTTCCAGACTTGGGGAAGGTTAGGCTCTGAGATGGAAGGTTCAGACTCCTAAAGGGAAGAGCTGAGGGAGGAGAGAAGGGAGGGAGAAGGCCGGGCCTACCTGGGCCAGGGGGATGACCCTCTCCATGCGGAGCATGCGGTCCCGCAGGGCCTGCAGCTCCCGGTCCTTGCTGCTGTTCTGCAGCTTCACCTCCTGCAGAATCCCCGTCATGTTCTGCAGCTTCACCTCCTGCAGAATCCCCGTCAGCTTGTCGATGTGGGCCTGGAGGTCCTCCACCTCCGCCCCTCGGGCTCCCTCCTCACTGCCACCACCACTGCCAGCTCCACCTCCTTCCTCCTCACCTACAGTGTCCCAGACATCCCGGGCCACAGCCCTCCAGGCATCTCCGGGGCCTTCTGGCTTGCCATAGGTGCGACACAGCTCCCGCATCTTGAGGGCGGCCAGGGCCTCAATCTCAGCCCGCCCGTGGCGGAAGTCAGCCAGGGCCACCTCGTAGCAGATTTCCTTCACAGCCTGCATCTTCAGGTCAGCCATGGTGGCCCAGCGGGGGTCTTTGCCCTGCAGCCTGCGTCGCTGGGGGATCTGATAAACCCCGCGAGGGCCCCTGCGCTTGCCACTGCTGGGCAGGCCACAGCGTTTGACAATGGTCTGGACCGTGGTGGGCGGCAGCTGCTCCCGCAAGGAGGAGATGAGCCTCCAGCTCTCTTCACAAGAGCACTTGTCAGAGTCATCCCCGCTGTCCGAGTCCACATACTGGGGGCAGAGAAAGAAAGAGGAAGAGAGGGCTAAGGACATCCAGAGCCCACGTGTCTTGGCCCAGTGTGTCCTAAGGACACTGGAAACACGCCCATCAGGGAGCCTGGGTTCAAGTCCTGCTCCACCCCAACAGCACACCCTTGGGCAGACTGCTTAACGCTGCTCCTCTAGACAACAGAGATAATGACAGGATCTACCTCCCAAATCCATTTGGAGTACTTAGAACCATGGCTGGCACCAAGAAAGTTACCGTATTAGTTGTAGCTAATCAAGTGCGAAACTTTGTGCAAGACTTAAAAGACCATTGAGGGGTGGTGGCTCGTGCCTGCAATCCCAGCATGTTGGAAGGCCAAGGCAGGAGGATCACTTGAGCCCAGGAGCTGAAGACCAGCCTGGGCAATTTAGTGAGACCCCCATCTCTACAAAAAATAAAAAATGTAGCCAGGTATGGAAGTGCACACCTGTGATCCCAGCTACTCAGGAGGTTGAGGTGGGAGGACTCCTTGAACCCAAGGAGTTCGAGGCTGCAGTGAGCTATGATCAGGCCACTGCACTCCAGCCAGGGTGACAGAGCAAGATCCTGTCTCAAAAACAAAACAGAAATCCATGGCCGGGTGCAGTGGCTCATGCCTGTAATCCCAGCATTTTGGGAGGCTGAGGCAGGCGGATCACCTGAGGTCAGGAGTTCAGAGTTTGTCTGTCTGTGGTGACTGTGTCCTGGTGGCTTTGTTCATGCTGATTTCTCTGCTCAGAAAGCTGTCTCTTCCCACTCTACCTTTTTTTTTTTTTTTTATAGACAGGTTCTCCTGTGCCAGGCTGGAGCACAGTGGCACAATCATGGCTCACTGCAACCCCCCTGGGCTCAAGCAGTCCTACTGCTTCAGCCTCCCAAGTAGCTGAGACTACAGGTGCGTACCACCACATCCAGGTAATTTTTCTATTTTTTTTAGAGACGAAGTCTCTCTATGTTGCCCAGGTTGGTCTCGAACTCCTGGACTCAAGAGATCTGCCTGTCTTGTCCTCCCAAAGTGCTGGCATTACAGGCGTGAGCTACCACTTCTTCCCGCTTTCACTTTTTCCCGCTTTCACTTTTTCCCATCCTAAAATATCCTTTGGCATTTGCTTCTGAAAGAGAGGTTCCTTGACCAACAACCTAACTGAGAGCTTGTTAGAAATGAAGACTCTCAGACACCATCTCAAAGCTAGTGAATGGGAATCTGCATTTGAATAAGATCCACAGTAAAGTTTGAGACATAGTAACTTAGGCCATTTCACAGGCTACCTCCTTGAGGCATCCGAAATCTTTTAAAATCCTTGTAATGAGATAACGTTTTTCCTCTTTTGAACTCTTCATTCATTCTTTGCTAGTACTTCTCTCTGGGCACTTTATTTCACCTTGAATTGTGGTTAATTATGCACAAGACTTAGTTTTCCTGTTAGGTTGTGAGGTCTTTGAAGGCAGTAACAGTGGAATCTCCACTTTGATGAATTAGTTGGCTTGCGAACATTCACACACACACATACATATACCCACCCAAATCTAGGTGGTACTGGTGTTTTAGTTGATCCTCAGAATTTTGCAAGGATTCAAATATAAATGGACTTTCAAATGTGAATGCCATGCATGGGCAAGATCTGTTGCGATTATTTTTACTTAATAAAACAAGCATACAACTATTATTTTATGTCATGAAAATCTTTAATATAATTTTCTTTTCTTTTCTTTTGTTTTTTTAGAGACAGAATTCCACTTTTGTTGCCCAGGCTGGAGTGCAATGGCCTGATCTCGGCTCACCGCAACCTCTGCCTCTCAGGTTTGAGAGATTCTCCTGCCTTAGCCTCCAGAGTAGCTGGGATTACAGGCATGCGCCACCACGCCCGACTAATTTTGTATTTTTAGTAGAGACGGGGTTTCTCCATGTTTGTCAGGCTGGTCTCAAACTCCCGACCTCAGGTGATCCGCCCTCCTCAGCCTCCCAAAGTGCTGGGATTACAGGCGTGAGCCACTGAGCCCGACTAATAGAATTTTCTTTACCTTTGTCTGGTGCTGTGTGATAAAATTATATCTTCATCTGTAAATTGCAGAGTAGGAAGAGGGCTAGCCTAAATTATTTAAAAACAGCTGGTTACCTGTAATATTCTATAAAAACTCCAGGGAGCCTGGGTGCAGTGGCTCATGCCTGTAATCCCAGCACTTTGGGAGGCCAAGGCGGGTGGATCACTTGAAGTCAGGAGTTCGAGACCAGCCTGGCCAACATGATGAAACACTGTCTGTACTGAAAATACAAAAATTAGCCAGGTGTGGTGGTGCACATCTGTAGTCCTTGCTACTTGGGAGGCTGAGGCAAGAGAATCGCTTGAACCTGGGAGGTGGAGTTTGCAGTGAGCCAACATTGCACCACCGCACTCTAGTCTGGGCGACAGAGCGAGACTCTGTCTCAAAAAAACCCCCAACAACTAAAAAACAAAAAAAAAAACCTCCAGGGAAGGAGATTTCACAGATTCCTTTGACTGAAACAATATTTTTTTGGTGGGGAGGGGATGAAATATTGCTCTGTCGCCCAGGCTGGAGTGCAGTGGTGCAATCTCGTCCCACTGCAACCTCTGCCTCTGGGTTTCAAGCGATTCTCCTGCCTCAGCCTCCCAAGTAGCTGGGATTACAGTTATGTACCACCAAGCCCAGTTGCTAATTTTTGTATTTTTAGTAAAGATGGGGTTTCACCATGTTGGTCAGGCTGATCTCGAACTCCTGAGCTCAAATGATCCACCTGCGTTGGCCTCCCAAAGTGCTAGGATTACAGGCATGAGCCACAATGCCCGGCCTAGATTTTTTCATAAAATTATTAAGTTAGGCTGGGCATGGTGGCTCATGCCTATAACCCTAACACTTTGGGAGGCTGAAGTGGGATTATTGTATGAGGCCAGGAGTTCAAGACCAGCTTGGGTAACATGGCAAGACTCTGCCTCTACAAAATTAAAAAAAAAAAAAAAACAATAATTATCTGGGCATGGTGGCGCGTGCCTGTAGTCCCAGCTACTTGGGAGGCTGAGGCAGAAGGATCACTTGAGTCCAAGAGTTTGAGGTTGCAGTTAGCTGTGACTGAGCCACTGCACTCCAGCCTGGGCATCAGAGTGAGACCCTGTCTCTCTCTAAAAAAAAAAAAAAGAAAAAAGGAAATAAAGCAAATTACTTTGAAATTCCCACAAGAAATCAGTGTTCACTGCAGAAAAATATAAAAATTACACACAATTCTCTCTATTCTCCCCATATCAATCCAATATTTCTACCAGGAGGTAACTGCCTATAACACTTTAGTATATTTCCTTCCTAAAGGACTCTTTCCTGGCCAGGAAAGATACATATATCTCATCATTTTTCATTTTTACTAGCTACATAGCATTTCACTATAAAGATATATCATACAAATTTGTTTAATTGGTTCTGCATCATTATTAGATTGTTTCCAATTTTTTCCTTTCTTTTTTTTTTTTTTTTTTTGAGACCAAGTGTCACTCTATTGCGCAGGCTGGAGTGCAGTGGCGCGATCTCCGCTCACTGCAACCTCCACATCCCAGGTTCAAGCGATTCTTCTGCCTCAGCTTCCTGAGTAGCTGGGATTACAGGCGCATGCCACTGTGACTGGCTAATTTTTGTATTTTTAGTAGAGACGAGGTTTCACCATGTTGTCCAGGCTGGTCTCAAACTCCTGACCTCAAGTGATATGCCTGCTTGGGCCTCCCAAAGTGCTGGGATTACAGGCGTGAGCAAACACCTAATTTTTTTCTTTTTAAACAATGCTGCAATCATCACTTTGTGTATTCTTTTAGGATAAACTTTCAAAAGTTAATGTTTTTTAATTTTTTTTTTCCCCAAAGGATTCAGGAATAAGAAATGCTCCTGGTACTATTCTTGCTACTCTGCATTTATAAAATTACCTTTTGAAACGTATAGCCTTCAAAGAACCGAGAGATCATCCCAATGGCTCTTAATTATCATCATTGTCATCATGATCATCATCCCATTTCTGGTTTTAAGATTATATATATATATATATATTTTTTTTTTTTTTTTTTTTTAAACGGAGCCTTGATCTGTCGCCCAGGCATGATCTGGGCGCACTGCAACCCCCGCCTTCTGGGTTCCAGCGATTCTCTGGCCTCAGCCTCCGAGTAGCTGGGACTACAGGTACATGCCACCATGCCCGGTTTCACCATGTTGGCCAGGCTGGTCTCGAACTCCTGACCTCAGGTGATCTACCCGCCTCGGCCTCCCAAAGTGCTGGGATTACAGGTGTGAGCCACCGTGCCCAGCCAGGATTCAATTTTTTTTTTTTTTTTTTGAGACAGAGTCTCGCTCTGTCGCCCAGGCTGGAGTGCAGTGGCACTATCTCGGGTTACTGCAAGCCCTGCCTCCCGGGTTCACGCCATTCTCCTGCCTCAGCCTCCCGAGTAGCTGGGACTACAGGCGCCCACCACCGCGCCCGGCTAATTTTTTGTATTTTTAGTAGAGAGGGGTTTCACCATGTTAGCCAGGATGGTCTTGATCTCCTGACCTCGTGATCCGCCCGCCTCGGCCTCCCAAAGTGCTGGGATTACAGGCGTGAGCCACTGCGCCCGGCCCAGGATTCAATTTTTATGAGGAAGTTAGAGTAGTCAAAATCATAGACACAGAAAGTAGAATGATGATTGCCTGGGCCTGGAGGGAGAGGGGAATGGAGAGTTACTTTTTTTTTTTTTTTGAGATGAAGTCTCACTCTATTGCCCAGGCTGGAGTGCAGTGGCGCGATCTCAAGCACACTGCAACCTCCGGCTCCTGGGTTCAAGCGATTCTCCTGCTTCACCCTCCTGAGTAGCTGGAACTACAGGTGCCTGACACCACGCCCAGCTAATTTTATATTTTTAGTAGAGATGGGGTTTTACCATGTTGGCCACGCTGGTCTCAAACTCCTGACTTCAGGTAATCCACCCGCCTCAGCCTCCCAAAGTGTTGGAATTATAGGCGTGAGCCACCGCGCCCGGCCAGAGTTACTGTTTAATGGGTACAGAATTTCAGTTTCTGGAGACAGGATGTGGTGATGGTTGCACAACATTATGAATGTATTTAATACCACTGAACTGTACATGTGGACATAGTTAAGGTGGTAAATTTTACATGTATTTTACCACAATTAAAAATGCATTTAAGGCCGGGCGTGATGGCTCACATCTGTAATCCCAGCACTTTGGGAGGCTGAAGTAGGCAGATTACATGAGGTCAGGAGTTTGAGACCAGCCTGACCAACATGGTGAAACCCCATTCCTACTAAAAAAAAAAAAATTAGCCAGGCATGGTGGCGCATGCCTGTAATCCCAGCTACTCGGGAGGCTGAGGGAGAATTGCTTGAACCTGGGAGGTGGAGGCTTCAGTGAGCTGAGATCACGCCACTGCACTCCAGCCTGGGCAACAGAGTGAGATTCCATTTCAAAAAAAAAAAAAAAAGCATTTTAAAAAAGAGATTATAACTGTTAAGTAGGATAAAAATTAAATAAAAATAAATAAATAAAAAAGAGAGTACATATAAAAATGCAGTTTTGGCTGGTGCAGTGGCTCACGCCTGTAATCCTAGCACTTTGGGAGGACGAGGCAGGTGGATCACTTGAGTTCAGGAGTTTGAGACCAGCTTGGGCAATGTGGTGAGACCCCTGTCTCTACAAAAGATTAAAAAATATTAGCCGGTCCTGGTGGTGTATGCCTGTAATCCCAGCTACTCGGGAGGCTGAGACAGGAGAATCGCTTGAACCCAGGAGGCGGAGATTGTGGTGAGCTGAGACGGCACCATCGCACTCCAGCCTGGGCAACAAGAGCAAAACTCCATCTCCAAAAAAAAAAAAAAAATTATCACGTGCCTGTAGTCCCGGCTATTCAGGAGGTTGATGTGAAAGAATGGCTTGAGCCCAGGAGGTGGAGGCTGCAGTGAGCTTAGATTGCTCCATGGCACTCCCGAGCCTGGGTGACAGAGTGAGAACCTGTCTCAAAAAAAAAAAAAAAAAAAAAAGTCTGGTCTCATTGGCTCACGCCTGTAGTCCCAGCACTTTGGGAGGCTGGGGAGGGAAGATCTCTTGAGCCCAGGAGTTTGATTGAGACCACCCTGGGCAACGTAGAGAGACTCTGTCTCAATTAAAAGAAAAAAAAAATATATATATATATATATACGTGTATATATACATACATACATATATTTGGAAAAAAAAAAAATCTCCACAAAGGATACAAAAATTTAGCCAGGCACGATGGCATGTGCCTGTGGTCCCAGCTACTGGGGAGGCTGAGGTGGGAGGATTACTTAAGTCCAGGAAGCAGAGGTTGCAGTGAGCCATGATCACGTCACTGCACTCTAGCCTGGGTGACAGAGTGAGACCCTGTCTCAAAAACAAACCAAAAAAGATGCAGTTTTTAGACAAATACAATTTAAAATATTTGGAGATGTGATTGTAAATAGGTCTAAGTAGGCTCAAAGTCCACTAAACATGGTTGTTAAAATTTATTAGATTCATAAATAGAACATTAAGATTTTTAACCTGAATTTGGAAGCTTAAGGGAAAACTTGGATTTTAATGTGTAAGTCTAATAAACCAAATATTAAAAGGAAAAAGAATATGTCACTTAAAATTATCATAGGCAAGTGACAGAAAATCCTAAATTACAGTACTTTAAACAAGATAGAAGCTTATTTTTCTCACATAAAGTCCTGAGATAAGCAGTCAGGACTGGTGTGACAGCTCCACAATCATCTGAAACCCAGGCTCCTTCTATCTTGTTGAGCTGCATTCTCAACCTGTGGCTTCCACCTCATGGCCCAAGGTGGCTGCTTAAGCTCAAGCCATCATGTGCACATCTCAGCTGGCAGGAAGCGGGGAAGAAGGGACCCCTACACACATACACTTCAAAGACCAGAACTTAGTCACATGGTCACTACCAATGGGAAAATATTTTGGAAGGCCCTGTGCCCAGCTAAAAAATAGCGGATTCTATCATTATATAGGAAGAGAGGAGCAGGGCACAGAGGCTCACACCTGTACAGGCAGATCATTTGAAGTCAGGAATTTGAGATCAGCCTGGCCAACATGGTGAAACCCTGTCTTTACTAAAAATACAAAAATTAGCCGCCGTGGTGGTGAGCACCCGTAATCCCAGCTACTCGGGAGGCTGAGGCAGAATTGCTTGAGCCTGGGAGGTGGAGGTTGCAGTGAGCAGAGATCGTGCCATCGCACTTCAGACTGGGCAACAGAGTGAGACTGTGTATCAGACAAAAACAAAAACAAAAACAAAAAGAAGGGAGGAGCAGATATCAGGTATGACAGCAGTCCCTGTAAAAGGTAAGCACATTTTTCATTTTTGATACATTTTATCTTCTGTTTCCCGTCCCTTAATCAACAGCCTTTTAATGTCTACATTAATCTAACAACAACCTAAACCAATTTCCTGTTGTTCTTGATAGAGAAGAAGCATAATTGACATGTCTTTTATATAATTGAAAACAATTAAATCTACTTCTAACTTCCCTTCTTTAGACAAAGTAGTTTCCTTTCTAGCTTGACTTGCTTCAAGTTTCCAAACCTTATTCCAACCTGAGATATTTCTCATCTTTTATTGATGTTGCTTTACTTTGGTCCCTGGTCCCTAAGTTTGTTATCTCTTTTTCCTACAAAATTATACTTGTTTAAATTGAATTGAATTGAAATATAGTGACTTCATCCTATACTTCTGTTTATTTACTTTAAATACTAAGAGTAAAGCTGAACAATTGATGGGTTTTTAACTTCCCTTTTGTCCTCCTTGTTTTTTTTTTTTTGAGACGGAGGACAGAGTCTCACTCTGTTGCCCAGGCTGGAGTGCAGTGGCACGATCTTGGCTTACTGCAAACTCAGCCTCCCAGGTTCACACCATTCTCCTGCCTTAGCCTCCCGTGTAGCTGGGACTACAGGCGCCCGCCACCATGCCCAGCTAATTTTTTTGTATTTTTAGTAGAGACGGGGTTTCACCATGTTAATCATGATGGTCTTGATCTTCTGGCCTCGTTATCCATCTGCCTCAGCCTCCCAAAATTCTGGGATTACAGGCATGAGCCACCGCGCCCAGCCTGTCCTACTTGCTTTTATTAAAAAGACGGATATTTTCTTTTCTTTCTTTCTTTTTTTTTTTTTTTGAGATGGAGTCTCGCTCTGCCGCCCAGGCTGGAGTGCAATGGCACGATCTTGGCTCACTGCAACCTCCACCTCCCAGGTTCAAGGATGCTCCTTTCTCAGCCTCCTGAGCAGCAGGGACTACAGGTGGGCGCCACCATGCCCAGCTAATTTTTGTATTTTTAGTAGAGACAGGGTTTCACCATGTTGGCCAGGCTGGTCTTGAACTCCTGACCTCAAGTGATCCGCCTGCCCCGGCCTCCCAAAGTGCTGGGATTACAGGCATGAGCCACCATACCCAGCGTAATATTTTCTTTTTACTCGTTATTTTTAAAGACTAGTCAGGTGAATCATAGAAGTTGCTAGCAAACATAATAAGGCATATTCAAGTGATTTGCATGGGGCAGTTAGAAAAAATGTACTGCTGGGATTACAGGCATGAGCCACAGCTGATTACAGGCATGAGCTACAGTGCCCAGCAGTATATTTGGGAGGCGGGCAGATCACTTGAGCCCTGGAGTTCAGAGACCAGCCTGGGCAACATGGTGAAACCCCACCTCTACAAAAATTAGCTGGGCGTGGTGGTGCACACCTATAGTCCCAGCTACTTGGGTGGCTGAGGCTGGAGGATTGCTTGAGCTTGGGGGTCAAGGTTGCAGTGAGCTATGATCACACCACCGTGCGGAGCAAGACCCTGTCTTAAAAAAAAAGAAAAAGAACAAGAAAAGAAAAGAAAAAAATAAATATATACTAACCAAAAATAAAAGTGTGTACAAACTAAGGCTATGTGGCACTTGGGGCCGTCTCGCATGAGAATGTGACATGGTGACAAGATTTCTTTTTTTTTTTTTTTGAGACGGAGTCTCGCTCTGTCCCCCAGGCTGGAGTGCAGTGGCGCAATCTCGGCTCACTGCAACCTCCGCCTCCCAGGTTCACGCCATTCTCCTGCCTCAGCCTCTCCGAGTAGCTGGGACTACAGGCACCCGCCACCACGCCCGGCTAATTTTTTGTATTTTTAGTAGAGACGGGGTTTCACCGTGGTCTCGATCTCCTGACCTCGTGATCCGCCCACCTCGGCCTCCCAAAGTGCTGGGATTACAAGCGTGAGCCACCGCGCCCGGCCGGTGACAAGATTTCATCCAAAAACATGCTTTGGCAGAGGAATGGTTTTTAGGGTTGGAAAAAAATTCCTCATTTTTCAGACAAGGGCACCAAGGCCTAAGGAGCTAAAAGCCTTTCCCAAGGTTTTCCGCCCCAGTATCCTGGCATGAAGCCAGTTTGTGTAATTACATCTGGATCATGTCAAATTTTGTCTGGGAAAGTGCTATCTTAAAAAGTCAACTATAAAATCATACGTGCTATATTATCCTATTTTATGAGAGAAATGTACATATAAGTATATAAGAGACTGGAAAGAATGATGACACTATTAATATGTCAGCAGTAGTTATTTTTGTACTGCAAGATTAAGGGAGGTTCAAGTTCTTCTTTCTTTTATGCATTTCTGGGTTTTCTAAGCTATCTCCATCCCAGCCTATGTTATTTGTGTCATTAGAAAAAATATTTAAAATATGCACTGTTGTATATTATTTTACCACAAATGGAAGAGATAGAGAAGGGTTGGAAAGTAGTTTTGGATATTTTTAAGTGGGTGTCATTATAAACTGAAAGATGGCAATAAATAAGTGTATTCAGATATCTAAGCCAGTTAATAGTTTTGTCTGGGAAATTAAGAGACAGAGGGACAAATAGCACAGCCGTGAGTAAGCATTACCTCATTTTCCCAAAATCTTTTCCTGACTTCTTTCAAAAGAAGTGCATGTTAGTTTTTGTTTTGTTTTGTATTTTTTTTGAGACAGAGTCTTGCTCTGTCACCCAGGCTGGAGTGCGGTGGCGTGATCTCGGCTCACTGCAACCTCCGACTCCCTGGTTCAAGCAATTCTCCTGCCTCAGCCTTCTGAGTAGCTGGGATTACAGGCAACCGCCACCATCACGCTCGGCTAATTTTTGTAGTTTTAATAGAGATGGGGTTTCACCATGTTGACCAGGCTGATCTCGAACTTCTGACCTCAAGTGATCCATCTGCCTCAGCCTCCCAGACAGCTGGGATTATAGGTGTAAGCCACCGCGCCTGGCTGCAAATTTAAACTATGATGTGATACACTGACAACACCAAATGCTGAAGGATGTGGAGCAACAGGAACCCTCATTCATTGCTGGTGGGAATGCAAAATGGTACAGACACTCTGGAAGACAGTTAGGTAGTTTGTTTTTTCTTTCTTTTCTTTTTTGAAAAATTTTTTGTAGAGATGAGATTTTGCCATGTTTCCCAGGCTGGTCTCAAACTCTTGAACTCCTGAGCTCTTTTTTTTTTTTTTTTTTTTTTGAGACAGCATTTTGCTCTGTTGACCAGGCTGGAGTGCAGTGGTGCGAGTATAGCTCACTGCAGCCTGGAACTCCTGGGCTCAAGTGATCCTCCCACTTCAGCCTCCCAAGTAGCTGGGACTACAGGAAATGCCACCATGCCCAGCTTAGTTTGTCAGTTTCTTACAAAACTAAATATACTCTTACCATATGACCCAGAAGTCATACTAGTTAGTATTTACCCAAATCAGTTGAAAACTTATCTACACAAAAACCTGCATACAGATGTTTACAGCAGTTTTATTCATAATTGCCAAAACTTGGAAGCAACCAAGATGTCCTTCAGGAAGTGAATGGACAAATAAACTGTGGTGCATTCAGACAATGGAATATTATTCAGTGCTAAAAAAAAATGAGTTATCAAGCTATGAAAAGACATGGAGGAAACCTAAATGCATGTTACTAAGTGAAAGAAGCCAATCCAAAAAGGCTACATACTGTATGACTCCAACTACATGACATTCTGGAAAAGGCAAAACTGTGGAGACAGTGAAAAGATCAATGGTTGCCAGAGATTGGTTAGGGGGAGATAGAGGATTTTTAGGACAGTGAAAATGCTCCCTATGATACTATAAAGGAACTCTATGATACATGTCATTATACATTTGTCAAAACCTATAGAACGGCTGGGTACATTGGCGCACGCCTGTAATCCCAGCACTTTGGGAGGCCGAGGCAGGTGGATCACTTGAAGTCAGGAGTTTGAGACCAGCCTGGTCATCATGGTGAAACCCAGTCTCTACTAAAAATACAAAAATTAGCTGGGTGTGGTGGCACATGCCTGTAATCCCAGCTACTCAGGAGGCTGAGGCAGGAGAATCGCTTGAACCCAGGAGGCAGAGGCTGCAGTGAGCTGAGATCACGCCACAGCACTCTAGTCTAGGTGACAGAGTGAGACTCCATCTCAAAAAATAAAAACAAAACAAAATAAAACAAAAATTAGCTGGGTGTGGTGGTGGGCGCCTGTAGTCCCAGCTACTCTGGAGGGCTGAGGCAGGAGAATCACTTGAACCCAGGAGGCAGAGGTTGCAGTGAGCCAAGATCGTGCCACTGTACTCCAGCCTGGGAAATAGAGCAAAACCCTGTCTCAAAAAAAAAAAAAAAAAAAAAAAGGATAATTTAAATAAAATATTTTTTCTGTCCTATTAAATACTTCTTATGTTCTATTAAATACTTCTTATCAGACCTCATGAGTGCAACACCAAAGACACTTATTGAAGCAAATTCTGTGTGAATAGACTTGGCAAGTCAGTCACTACAAAGCACTAGACAAGTATGAAAAATACTCCCATGTGGGAAAAACTGCTAAAAAATTAATTTCCAGATGGTCAAAGTTCAGGCTTGACTCATGTGGAATTTTTTAAAAATCAAAAACATTGAAACTTGGAAAACCCAGAAAACTATAATTCTTATTAGTTGACTGAAATTACTAAGTAAACAAGCCACAGTATCGAAGGGACTGTTACTGAAGAGCTCATTTTCAAGGGGAAATGTGTGCTGCAATTCTCCCAGAAGGTGGCAGCAGAAAGCTGTATACGACAACAATATGTTTTTCAAATGAAGCAGGGGGGATATGCTAAAGGTAGAAAACTGGAAAGCACTTTAGCTGACACAGAACACTCTCATTTTACAGATGAGAAAGCTGAGTTCCAAAGAGATTACCTGACTTTCTTAGGCAAAATTCTTCATTGAAATAAATTCCTTGAGGCTGGGCACAGTGGCACACACCTGTAATCTCAGCACTTTGGGAGGGTCGGGCGGGCAGATCACCTGAGTTTAGGAGTTTGAGACCAGCCTGGCTAACATGGTGAAACCCCATCTCTACTAAAAACACAAGAATTAGCCAGGCGTGGTGGCGCACGCCTGTAATCCCAGCTACTCAAGAGGCTGAGGCAGGAGAATCATTTCAACCTGGGAGGTGGAGGTTGCAGTGAGCCAAGATCAGCCATTGCACTCCAGCCTGGGTGGAAGAGCAAGGCTCCGTCTCAAAAAAAAAGAAAAGAAATAAATTCCTTGACTGCTGGGAGCAATGGCATGCACCTGTAGTCTAGACCCAGCAACTCAGGAGGCTGAAAAAGGAGGATGGCTTGAGCCCAGGAGTTCTAGGCTATAGTGCACATAATTGTGCCTGTGAATACACTGCATTAAAACCTGGGAAATATAGCAAGACCCTGTCTCAAATAAATAAATAAACAAACAAACAAACAAATTCCTTGAAATATGTCACACTATGCAAATTTCATTTATATGCATATTATGCTCAGTGTAAGCAAAATTATTTTTATTTTTGGAGACAGGGTCTTGCTCTGTCACTCAGGCTGGAGTACAGTGGCACAAATCATGGCTCACTGCAGCCTCAACCTTATAGGTTCAAGCAATCCTCCTGCCTCAGCCTCCCAAAGTGCTCGGATTACAGATGTGAGCCACTGTACCTGGCTGCAAATTTAATTAGACATAAAAATATAATATAATATTAAGTTATGATAGAAAAAGCTCTGGAATATTTCCAGAACTTCCTCTCTCTCCGCCTTTTTTTTTTTTTTTTTTTGAGACTGAGTCTCCCTCTGTTACCCAGGCTGGAGTTCAGTGGTGTAATCTTGGCTCACTGCAACCTCTGCCTCCCAGGTTCAAGCAATTCTCCGCCTCAGCCTCCTGAATAGCTGGGATTACAGGCACCTGCCACGAAACCTGGCTAATTTTTGGTATTTTTAGTAGAGACAGGGTTTTACTATGTTGGCCAAGCTGGTCTTGAACTCCTGTCCTCAGGTGATCTGCCCACCCTAGCCTCCCAAAGTGTTGGGATTACAGGCGTGAGCCACCATGCCCTGTCAACTTTTTTTTTTTCATTACAAAGTCAAAGACAACCAACCCCAAATTTTAAAAGCTCGTATTACAAAACGAATAAACACCAAAGCAGTGTTATAAAATTTGTGTTACATTAAAAAAATTTATGTTTAATAAGTTAGAATTCCAAACCAAGGAATACATTGCAATATAACTGTGCCAGTCATAAGGTAATAATAGGACATATGAAATATTAATTCACAGGGCACTAAAGAAAGTATGTGGGCTGGTATTGGGACATATGCTGAAGGCTATATGATGAATATCTTCATTTATTCTTTTTTTTCAAAGCAACAACATAAAGTCGTAGGGATATCTTCATTCTTGCTCATTTTTGAGACTGTTGTGCTTTCATTTGGAGATGAGGTCAAAGTTTGAATTTGATGACCCTTTGTGACAATGGGAGTTCAGCTAAGCAGCTCTCTGGACTCCCATTATAATAAGCTCTACATACTTTCTGATGTAATAGTAGAGATACTTGGTACTTTATCCTAGAAAAATGTTTTTATTATCAAACATGACAGGCTACTTATGTGGTTGTATTTTATTTTATTTTATTTTATTTATTTATTTATTTTTTGAGACAGAGTCTCGTTCCATCACCCAGGCTGGAGTACAGTGATATGATCTCAGCTCACTGCAACTTCTGCCTCCCAGGTTCAGGTGATTCTCCTGCTTCAGCCTCCCGAGTAGCTGGAATTATAGGCATGCATCCCCACACCCAGCTAATTTTTGTGTTTTTTGTAGAGACAGGGTTTCACCATGTTGGTGAGGGTGGCCTCAAGTGATCCACCCTCCTTGGCCTCCCAAAGTGCTGGGATTATGGGAGTGAGGCACCACGTCTGTCCTGAGGCTGTATTTTATGTATTGTTCCTTTGTTAATGTTGGAAAATGGCCGAGGAAGCTAATGGGCTGCACACAGCCAAAGGACATAGTGGCCCGGTTTGTACCCTTCGAGGTACCCGAGGAGCCTCGGCAAAACTTCACCCCCAAAAGGGCCATTTTCTCCTTTTAGCCACTTGCATAAAGAAGAATGATAGTTCACTATGTATTGAAGTTGTCCATCACAAGTATTTTTTCTGAGTGTTATGGTCATCACACAGCACCACAAAGGCATTAGGAAAGAAGCAATCTAGACAAGTCCAATCAAGTAGATGGCCTTGGTGTTGACACTGAGCCAGATTTACAAATAAAGCCCAAACTTAAACAAAAAAAACTATATTGTTAGGAATGTCTTTTAAAATTACATTTATGGTCAGGTGTGGTGGCTCATACCTATAATCCCAGCACTTTGAGAGGCTGACATGAGAGGATCACTTGAGCCCAGGAGTTTGAGACCAGCCTGGGTAACATGGTGAAACCAAAAATGTTACCAAAAATGTAAAAAATGGCATGGTGGCGCCCACCTGTAGTCCCAGCTACCTGGGAGGCTGAGATGGGAGGATCACTTGAGCCTGGGAGGTTGAGGCTAGAGTGAGCCACGTTCACGCCACTGCACTCCAGCCTGGGTGACAGAGTGAGACCCTGTCTTAAAAAAAATTATTAAATATTGAATAGATCAAAATAATATTTGCAAAATATATAAAGTAATAAAGAATCATGATACAATGGACCCTCATGTGTTCCCCACCACTCAGTGTAAGAAACGTGAAGAACAATATCATTATGAACTTTGAAGTCCACTGGGGTTCCCTCCTAGGTCCCCTCTCTTCTTTCTCTCCTTGGAGGTAACCATTATCCTGAATTCATGTTTTTAAATTCCTTTGTTTTTAATTATAGTTTTACCACATGTGTTTGTATTCCTAATATTTATATGTATATAGGTGCTTAACATTTTAACAGAAATATAGCATGCATACAAAATCATGCATGATGGCCAGGCGCAGTGGTTCACGCCTGTAATCGCAGCACTTTGGGAGGCCAAGGCGAGTGGACCACCTGAGATCAGGAGTACGAGACCAGCCTGACCAACATGGTGAAACCCTGTCTCTACTGAACACACAAAATTAGCCAGGCGTGGTGGTGCACACCTGTAATCCCAACTACTTGAGAAGCTGAGGCAGGAGAATAGCTTGAACCTGGGAGGTTGAGGTTGCAGTGAGCCGAGATCGCACCACTGCACTTCAGCCTGGGCAATAGAGCGAGACTCCATTTAAAAAAAAGAAAAAATCATTTTTTTTCATGCGTGATTTTCTTTTTTTTAAATGGAGTCTCGCTCTATTGCCCAGGCCGAAGTGCAGTGGTGCGATCTCGGCTCACTGCAACCTCAACCTCCCAGTTTTTTTTTTTTTTTTTTTTTTTTTTTTTTTAGTAGCTGGGACTACAGGCACCTGCCACCATACCCGGCTAATTTTTTGTATTTTTAGTAGAGAAGGGGTTTCACTGTGTTAGCCCGAATGGTCTCGATCTCCCAACCTCGTGATCTGCCTGCCTCGGCCTCCCGAAGTGCCGGGATTACAAGCATGAGCCACCGCACCTGGCCCTTTTTCACTTTTATGTAGTACCAAGAACCAAGGCCATTTTGGCTATAGCCCCTTGTGGTCAGATTTATTTCCGGTTTAGCCTAATAGTAAGGGTATAGCTTTAGGGTCTCACCTGTGTGAGAGAATATGCAATTAGAATCTCCATCTTGGGCAGACCTTGAGTTCTGTCTTCTGTCCCTGGAGCTCCTTAAGTTCTTCAAAACTGAAAGCTAACTGGTTTGGCAATTGCTGTTTATCTCTCTGGGTATCTGTTGTCACATGGTTTGGCTGAATATTCCTTACTTTCATTCATTTATTTAGAAGAAGATATTTTTAGTATTTGATCCAGAATTTTTAGTTGTTTTCAGCAGGAGGATCAGTTAGGGTGCCTGGGTCAATTATACCATCTGAGGGGGACGTCTGGTTCCCCCTCACTTATTTTTTCAATAATATCCTTAAAGTTTCTTTAGAAAATTCTCAGGTCTGTATGTGCATTGGTTCCCAAACCTTTGTACATATCTTTATATTATTGTTTCCTTTCAATACCATGTCCTTTAAGTATGACACATACACAGTGAATTTTAGCATGTGAAACTGATATATTTGGCTGATGAAGAATTACATAATGTTAGGCAGAGAAAAAGATTTCAAGGGCAGCTGAGGTCTGCAATGTTCGTGAAATTTTGGATTTTTCTTTTTTGTGTGCGTCTGGTTTTCTCTTATGTTTTAAATTTTAATTTTGAAATACTCCTAAATAGCCCTGTGTATTTTCCTCGTTAACATTTCTGGTAAACAGAACAGTTTAATGTTTATCAAAGGAATGTTTTTAAGGACAGCATGATCACATTGGATAGTCTCCATTTTCAGCGAGTCTGGCTTTGAAGCACATAATAGAAACATTTTGAACATCTGATTCTCCACATTTCACCAGAGACTAGGCTTTATTTTCTGTGAATGCCCGATTATGGCAGCAAGAGTCAAGAAAACACAGCAAAGAGGAGAGAAGAGGAACTCAACCCTCTCCCCTTCCATTTCTCAGCTTGAAAGGGTTTTTCTTTTTCTCAGTTTTTTCTATTTCCTAAAGCCTTCTCTGACCAGCCTGGGGGAAGCCATCTCCCCTCCCCCTGAAAGCAAACGAGATAGTGCTCTTCTTACTCTCAGTAGCATCTTCCCACAGGACCCCCTCAAGCGCTATGTCTTCCCCTACATCACTTTCTCTCTCCTGCCTCTCTGGCCTCTCCTCACTCTTTTTCTTTTCTATTTTTGCCATTTTTTTTTTTAAATTTTTTGAGACAGAGTCTTGCTCTGTCGCCCAGGCTGGAGTGCTGTGGTGTGATCTCCGCTTACTACAACCTCTGCCTCCCGGGTTCAAGCTATTCTTGTGACTCAGCCACCCAAGTAGCTGGGATTACAGGAGCGTGCCACCATGCCCAGCTAATTTTTGTATTTTTATTTTTATTTATTTAATTTGTTTATTTATTTTGAGACGGAGTCTTGCTCTGTCGCTCAGGCTGGAGTGCAGTGGCACAATCTCAGCTCACTGCAGCCTCTGCCTCCTGGGTTCAAGCGATTCTCCTGCCTTAGCCTCCTGAGTAGCTGGGACTACAGCTGCCACCACGCCCAGCTAATTTTTGTACTTTTAGTAGATATGAGGTTTCACCATGTTGGCCAGGCTGGTCTTGAACTCCTGACCTCAAGTGATCCACCTGCCTCGGCCTCCCAAAATGCTGGGGTTACAGGTGTGAGCCACCACGACCGGCCTATTTTTACAATTTTTAAAAACGTTATTTTGTTTTTAAATAGTTTTAACATTTTTTACTATCTATTATATATCAACTGATCATATCACAACCTCCTTTTCACCTACTTCTTTCTTCCTTTTTTTTTTTTTTTTTGAGACAGGGTCTTGCTCTGTCACTCCAATTGGAGTGCAGTGGTGCAATCACAGTTCACTGCAGCCCCGACCTCCCAGGCTCAAACCATCATCCAGCCTCAGCCTCCCGAGTAGCTGGGACTACAGGCACATGCCACCACACCTGGCTAATTTTATTTTTTGTAGGATGAGGTTTTGCCATCCTGCCCATGCTGGTCTCGAACTCCTGGGCTCAAGTGATCCTCCTGCCTTGGCCTCCCAAAGTGCTGGGATTATAGGTGTGAACCACCACACCTGGCTTCTTTCACCTTCTTCTTAAATGCCAGTGCTCCTCCAGGCTGTGTGGGAGGCCCTTTTTTCTTCCCCTTCCAAACACTCATCCCCACCAGTGGCTCATGTTGGTGACTTATGTCGATGACTCACAAAGATTACCTCTAGGTCGGCCTCCCCAGGAGCTCCAGACCTCTGTCTCCAACTGGACACCTCTACCTGGATGTCCCATAGGCTTCTCAACCCAATGTGTCCTGAACTTATTTGCTACCCAACTCCCCATCCTCACCAATATCTGCTTTTCTTCCTGCTTCTGTTCAAGCCAGAACCTGGGAATCATCCTAGACCCTTCCTTTCCCTATTTCCTCATCTCATTCTTCCTCTAAGGCTGACCAATTCTTTCTTCACAGACAGATACTCATTATCTGTTTCATTACAAATGCCACTGCCCCTTCCAGGTCTTCCCCTTTTCTTGCCCAGGCCACTGTATTTGCATCTTAACTAGTCTCCCTGCCTCCCATAACATCCTCCTTGAATCCATCCTCTGCACTACCTCTAGGGGACCTCCAGAGTGAGTGTTCTAGAATGCAAATCTGGTATCTTTCCCTTGATCAAAACGCCTCACTGGTTTAAAAGGAAGGAATTAGAATTCTTCAGGGTGGCTGCCATGTCCCTCCCACCCCCATCTTGGCACACTCCTCTCCTGTAGCCAGCCACGCCTACCCTGTGTTCCAGCGGAGTGAATTGCTCACAGTTCCCAAAGGCCCCAGGCTCTTGCACACAAACCTCCTTCGCTGGGAGTGGACTTCCTCTTGCCCCAGCCCACTTAGCCGGGTCATTGCGGTTTTTCTTTCCAGGCTCAGCCCAAACATTGCCTCCCTTGAATCCCACTCGTCTCCCTTCCCCGGTCTGAAAAAGGGTCCTCCTCTCAGTCTCCTGGGCTTTGAGCTCCTTGAGGGCAGGAGCCTCTGTCGATCCCTTCTGAGCTCTCAGGCACCTCACACGGTGCTGACACAACAGGTGCTTGACCCCAAGTTCTTCTGTTGATGAGCGAGGTGATCTTGGGTAAATCATTTAACCTCTTAACATTTTAGTAGAGATAAATGTACCCTACCTCCCACCAGATTAAATAAGATAGAGTGTATAAAAATACTTTGGAGATTGCATTTCATTGCTTTTCAAATGTAAGGACTTCTTATTACCATGGATGTGCAACTTCAATTAGTGTGCTTTAGAAAAATGTACTCTGTTCATTTCCCCCTCCTTCTCCCGGACCTTCTCCGCTCCACCAAATGCCCTCTTCCTCCTTCCTTTTCCATCTGGCTGTTTTCTTCTTTTCCACCTACAAATCCATTCTCAGCTCACCCATTCTAAAACCAAGTCTTCCTCCCATCCCTCCTCCCCCTCGAGCCACAGTCCTTCCTTTCTTCCCCCCATTGCTGCCAAAGCCCTTCAAAGAGTGTTTTACTGGCGGCTTCCGGATCTCACCACCCACCTCTTTCTTCATCGGCACAATCTGGATCCGCCCTCAGCACGTCACAGTCCGTGGATCCTCTGAGAACTCCTGTGACCTCCTATTGCTGCTGGATTGCAGGCTGTTCTCGGGCTTGATCTCGGAAGCATCTGGCCCTGCTGAAACCCTCCTCCTTGATGATAGGGATCCTGAACTTTCCCCATTTTCCTTTTCTCTCTCCAACAGTTGCTTGTTCTCTTCTCGCAAGTGCTGGCATCCTCGAGACTCTTGCCCTTTGGCCTCTTGTTTTCTCTCCTTCCTGCTTCGTGATCTCACCCACTCCCAGGACTGCCATCAGGCCCTCTTTGCAGATGTCTTCCCAGACTGCCATTTAGCACTGAGCTCCCTTCTGAGCTGTCGGTCCATGTATCCCGCTGCTGGCTAGACAGCTACATTTTTTTTTTTTTTTTTTTTTTGAGACGGAGTCTCGCTCTTTCATCCAGGCTGGAGTGCAGTGGCGCGATCTCGGCTCACTGCAATCTCTCCGCCTCCCGGGTTCAAGCCATTCTCCTGCCTCAGCTTCTCCGAGTAGCTAGGACTACAGGCGCCCGCCACCAGGCCCGGCTAATTTTTTGTATTTTTAGTAGAGACGGGGTTTCACCGTGGTCTTGATCTCCTGACCTCGTGATCCGCCCGCCTCGGCCTCCCAAAGTGCTGGGATTACAAGCGTGAGCCACCGCACCCGGCCTAGACAGCTACATTTGATGGTCCTGCTGGCACCTGAAACTCAAAATGTCCAAAATGAAAATCATCCATGGCTGGGCACCACGGCTCACGCCTGTAATCCCAGCACTTTGGGAGGCTGAGGCAGGTGGATCACTTGGGGCCAGGAGTTCAAGACCAGCCTGGCCAACATGGTGAACCCTCATCTCTACTAAAAATACAAAAAAATTAGCTGGGCATGGTGATGCATGCCTGTAGTCCCAGCTACTCGGGAGGCTGAGGCACGAGAATTGCTTGAACCCAAGAGGCGGAGGCTGCAGTGAGCCAAGATAATGCCACTGCACTCCAGCCTGGGCAACAGAGTCAGACTCCATCTCAAAAAAAAAAGGAAAATCATCCTCATACTGATTTTCCCACCGACCCACTTCAGTTCCCGTTTGTCTTATTTCTATTAATGGTGCACTCATTCTCCCGGTCATCTAGATTCCTCGCTCTTGCTTTCCTCCCACATCAAGTCACTTGCCAAGTCCTATAGATCCTTTTACAGAAGTGTCTGTGGTTTCCCCACCTTCGTGTTTGGAGTGCCCTACAGAAAGGCCTTCATTACCTCTATCTAAACCATCTCCATAGCCTTACAGGTTTGGCTTTCATAATTTTTTTTCTACTTCCTTCCCTTCCCCCTCCCTCCTCCCTCCTTGTCTCTCTCTCCCTTACTTTTCTCTCTTTCTCTCTCCTTTTCAATAAATATTTATTGAGCACCTACTATGTGCCAGGCGCTGGAAAAATAAAAAGTTAATGCAGTGCAGCCCCATTCCCAAGATTTTGGAAGCCAGCAGAGCGCTTATTTCAAGAGCCCCACATTCCGGTGGGGGCCCTGGAGAAGTAAGCCACAATCGCAATAGGGTGCAATTGCACTTAGGGCCTTCCAGCTGGTCTCCTGGCCCCCATTTCTTCCTCCTTCCCAATCCATGGTGTTATTAATTTGTGTTAGATTAATATTCCTCAGGTCTTGTGACAATTCCGCCAGTCCCCTTCATTGGCTGTCCATTGCTATGTGTAAGTCCTCAGTATGTTTTTATGGGTTTTTAAAAATTTCCCCAGCCTGCTTCTCTACATGCATCTCCAGGGTTCTCCTCTCCTGCCCTCCACCACCCATCCTTTACTGGGAATTCTCTGAAAATGCTTTGTTCTTGCCCCTGTGCCTTTCTTCTTGTAATTCCCTCCTCCATCACTCTGGCTGTAAAAATTCTAATTATCACCAGGTGCGGTGGCTCACACCTGTAATCCTAGCACTTTGGGAAGCCGAGATGGGATCACTTGAGGTGAAGAGTTTGAGACCAGTCTGACCAACATGGTGAAACCTCATCTCTACTAAAAATACAAAAATTAGCTGGGCGTTGTGGCGCAAGCCTGTAATCCCAGCTACTCGGTAGGCTGAGGCAGGAGAATGGCTTGAACCTGAGGGGCAGAGGTTGCAGTGAGCTGAGACTGCAACACTGCACTCCAGCCTGGGTGACAGAGTGAGACTCCATCACAAAAAAAAAAAAAAAAAAAAAAATCCTAACCATGGGTCTATTTTGAGCCCTGACTCCAGCAGGTATAATTCTTTCCTCCAGCAGTGCTTCCAACCCCCTCGTCATTCTCACGGTGGCACAAAACGAATGATTCAACCAGCAAACCATCTGCTAGAGTCACAGAGAGCTGCAGCAACCCCCAGTTTTGTGGGGTTAACAAGCAAACCCCGAGAGCCATCTCCACCAGCAACAAGGGTCCCGTGTTAGGGGTAGACATCCCTGAGCAGTCAGGGGAAACCTTGCACTTATCCAAGAGCACAAATAGGACCAAAGCCCCCCACACGCCATAAGGGCCATCACCAGCATCACCGCGAGGAGGCACTGCAGAGTAGAACCCATCGTGTGGCCTCTAGAGTCCATAGTACATGGCTGGGTACAGCAAACTGCCCACAGTTCTGGGGTGCATTCTACATCTCACGTGCCACCAGCTCCTCCCCTATGCTTTCCTGATTTTCTCATCACACGTTGACGCTACTGCTTTTCAGTATGCCCCTCATGACATCTGCTGTGGCATTTGGTATCTTTTGCCTAGGAGATCTACTTTTTTTTTTTGTTTTTCTTAGACGGAGTCTCACTCTGTCGCCCAGGCTGGAGTGCAGTGGTGTGATCTCGACTCATTGCAACCTCCGCCTCCCGGGTTCCAGTGATTCTCTTGCCTCAGCCTCCTGGGTGGCTGGGATTACAGTCGTGTGCCACCATGCCCAGCTAATTTTTGTATTTTTAGTAGAGACGGGGTTTCACCATGTTGGCCAGGCTGGTCTCGAACTCCTGACCTCTGACCTCAGGTGAACTGCCTGCTTCAGCCTCCCAAAATGCTAGGATTACAGGCGTGAGCCAGTGCCCCCGGCCAAGATCCACTTCTTTGTGTACCTTTTTTTTTTTTTTAAGAGAGAGAATCTAGATCTGTCACCCAGGCTGGAGTGCAGTGGCATGATCACAGCTCACTGTAACCTCAACCTCCCCAGTTCAAGCTCTGCCTCAGCCTCCCTAGTAGCTAGGACTACACGTGCACGCCGCCATGCCCAGCTAATTTTTAACATTATTTTTGGTAGAGATGAGGGCTCACTATGTTGCCCAGACTGGTCTTGAACTCCTGGGCTCAAGCGAACTTCCTGCCTCAGCCTCCCAAAGTGCTAAGATTACAGGCTTGAGCCACCGCACCTGGCTCTTTGTGTACTTTGTCTCATCCACCCTAACTTTGGTTACTAAACTCCCAAGCTTGTTAGGACAGTGATTGCAAGCCCTGGAGCATGGGAGAAGGAGATTACTAAGTATCCGTGGACTCCAATGCAGGGAGATTTCTTCCATGGCAGGATAGGGCAGGAACCATAGCCTAGTCTTGGTACTTTTCAGGGTGACTGTCAGGGTGGCTTACACACACACACACACACACACACTCACCCACACTCACACACTCTTTCTCTCTCCCTCTCTTAAGAAATGCTGCTGATTGCTCGGGCGTGGTGGCTCACGCCTGTAATCCCAGCACTTTGGGAGGCCGAGGTGGGCGGATCACGAGGTCAGGAGATCGAGACCATCCTGGTTAACACGGTGAAACCCCGTCTCTACTAAAAAAAAATACAAAAAATTAGCCGGGCGCAGTGGCAGGCGCCTGTAGTCCCAGCTACTCGAGGGGCTGAGGCAGGAGAATGGCGTGAACCCGGGAGGCAGAGCTTGCAGTGAGCCGAGATTGCGCCACTGCACTCCCGGCTGGGCGACAGAGCGAGACTCCGTCTCAAAAAAAAAAAAAAGAAATGCTGCTGATTGATAGGTTTAGCCTCTGAAGAGAGTATCTTCTTTTCCGTAATATTCCAGCACAGAATGGAATTTTGAACCAAATGGGAATCTGAACCACAAGAATCTAATCAAGATTTTAAAACCTGAGTGTTAGGTTCTTGGCACATCTGAAAGCACCTAGCTTAATGTCTGAGACGTAGGTATGTTCAGTAAATGTGAATCTTATCACACACACACACACACACACACACACACACACACACCAGCGAACCATGTAACAAGTTCTGAGATAGCACAGCCGGTTACATCTGGTTTCCAGCAGGCCTCCCCTCCCCTCCCCTCCCCTCCCCTTTTTCTTCACAGAGTTTCGCCCTTGTTGCCCAGGCTGGAGCGCAATGGCGCGATCTCAGCTCAGTGCAACCTCTGCCTCCCGGGTTCAAGCAGTTCTCTTGCCTCAGCCTCCCGAGTAGCTGGAATTACAGGCATGCACCACCACGCCTGGCTAATTTTGTATTTTTAGTAGAGATGGGGTTTCTCCATGTTGGTCAGGCTGGTCTGGAACTCCCGACCTCAGGTGATCTGCCCACCTCAAGTGCTGGGATTACAGGTATGAGGAGGTTTTCTTTATGGATCAATTGATGTTACTTAGGGGTAACATGCAGAAAAGCTTGTTCCACGGGGCAAGGTGGACAGATCCTTGTGATTAAGGGGCTGCCCAATGGGCATTCCTGGACTCAGCAATGACTATGCCCCTCCCACCACGTTATGTTAAAATGCCACAAGACATCCGAAGAAATGCTTTCTTCCTATGGGGGTAATGCAGATATTGCCATTTTTCTGTTTCAAAGAACAAGACATTTTCCTGGTAATCTCTCACCTAAAGTTATTATTTTGAGGGGGTTAAGAATGTCTTTATCTTTTAGAGACACATGTTGAACTGTTTATGGGTGAAATGACATGATGTCTAATTTTCATTAAAAATGACTTAATTGGCCATGCATGGTGGCTCAGGCCTATAATCCCAACACTTTGGGAGGCCGAGGCAGGTGGATCACCTGAGGTCAGGAGTTCGAGACCAGCCTGGCCAACATGGCGAAACCCTGTCTCTACTAAAAAAAAAAAAAAGCAAAAAGTAGGCCGGGTGTGGTGGCTCATGCCTGTAATCCCAGCACTTTGGGAGGCTGAGGAGGGCAGATCACCTGATGTCAGGAGTTTGAGACCAGCCTGGCTAACATGGTGAAACCCCGTCTCTACTAAAAATACAAAAATTAGCCAGGTGTGGTGGTGGGCGCCTGTAATTCCAGCTATTCTGGAGGCTGAGGCAGGAGAATCGCTTGAATCCAGGAGGAGGAGGTTGCAGTGAGCCGAGATCGCCTCATTGCACTCCAGCCTTGGCAACAAGAGTGAAACTCTATCTCAAAAAAAAAAAAAAAAAAAAAAATTAGGGAGAGGGGGAGATGCAACAAGAGTGGCCCTGTGTTGATGGTTATTGTAACTTGGTGGCAGATATGTGGTGATTCATGGTACTAGTTTGTGGAACTTTTGTGTATATTAGAAATTTGCCATAACAGAAATTTTGTTTTGTTTTTTTAGAGCACAGATTTTAGAGCAGAACAGACCTGGGTTCAAATTCCCTCTGGGTTCAAATTCCTGCTGTTTTGTCTGGGCGACTTTCCTATTTAAGTCTTCTGAACCCTGTTTCCGCACTTGGAAAACACTCATAAGAATAATTCTCAGTTCACAAATTTGTTGCAAGTATACAAAGCACTTAAGGCATAGTCGGGAACATGATTGGCAATCAATAATCCTACAATAGCTTTACTTGAGCCTGACCATGCTAGCTATATAAACTGTACAGCTATGGTTTGAATGTCCCCTCCAAAACTCATGTTGAAATTTAATTGGTAGGATTATTAAGAGGTGATTAGGTCATGAGGACTCCACCCTTATGAACAGGTTAATGTTGTTATTGCAGAAGTAGGTTTGCTATTGAGAGGGTGAGTTGTTATAAAAGAGAATTTGGCCCTCTCTTGCTTGCTGCTTCTTGTGCTCTCTTGCCCTTCTGCCTTTCACTATGGGATGACGCCGCATAAAGGACCTCACCAGATGCTGGTGCCATGCTCTTGGACTTCCCAGTCTCCAGAACTGTGAGCTAAGTACACATCTATTCCTAATAAATTTCCCAGCATGTGGTATTCTGTTATAGTAGCATAAAACAGATGAAGACACCAACTTTTGGGATCAGCCTGCAATCATGGTTACTGGCAGAAGGCTGGCCTGAGGTACAAGTACAAATTATATACTTCAGACCCTTTACTGAAACTCCTGGAGGGCATTTATTTTATTATTATTATTACCTTATTTATTTTTTAGAGACAGGATATCAGTCTGTCACCCAGGCTGGAATGCAGTGGCACAATCACGGTTCATTGCAGCCTCAACCTTCTGGGCTCAAGTGATCCTCCTGACTTAGCCTCTCAAGTAGCTGGGACTTGAAGTGCATCCCACCATGCTCAGCTATTTTTACCTTTTGCAGAGACTGGGGGGATGAGTCTCTCTATGTTGCTCAGGCCGGTCTTGAACTCCTGGCCTCAAGCAATTCTCTCATCTTGGCCTCCTAGTGCTGGTATTATAGGTGTTTTGAGCTACCATGCCTGGCCTCTTTTATTATTTTTCAATGTGGAAAGTAGAGATGAGAGAGGACGGGGCAATAGTGGGGTTCGTTTCTAGGTTCACAGCTCTGCTGTCACTGTGAGGGAGCTACAGAGGTGGGGAGGGGCAGACCAGGAAAGCAGACCCCTGAAATATAATGTCATTTGCAGATCCAGCCTCTTGTTTTCCATCCTGGACATTCTTCCATTAGCAGGCAGCCAACACTTCTGAGGCTGTCCTGGGACTCTGGATTCTGTCTACCTGGGCACAGTTTCAGGCTCCAGCTGGCAAGGCAGCCCCGTCACTTTCTGCAGAGGAGCATGTGCTGGAATAGGAGACAGTGAGATCACAGGAATTCATTAGCATCCCATATTCATTTTCTTTTCCTTTCTAGGCCTTCTCCCCAACCCTCTACCTGACATCCACCTCAGTCATTTTTTTTTTTCCCTTACAGTAGCTGGAGGAATCTGTCAAAGCCAGTTCAGGAGCTTGCCTTTTCTGGTGTCTTTTCTAAAACTACAGCATTCAGCCCTCACCAGATGGGAGCCTATCAGCTCAGCAGGCAGATAATTATTCTTTCAAGGGTGGAAGGCCCTACCATGAATGGAAATTCAGGCATTTCTGCAGCTGAGGCCCCAAAGCCCCATCATGGAAGCAGTGCACATACAGCAGACAAGCTTTCCCTGGGCAAGTCTGCAGGAAGTGCTGGTCAGTGGAGGTGCGAGGAGTGAGATGTAGGATGGATTCGTGTTCCCTTCCCCATGAAGCAGTGTGGAACCCACTGGACCCACTCCTGAAGTCTCTCCTTAGGGACCAGTGCAAGCCAGCCCAGTTTTGGTCTGGCTGAAGGGGGCCACCTCCTCTGTGAGGATCCAGAACTCAAGATCAGATATTAGGATGCACAGATTTCTCCTCATTTGATGGAGGAAAATTCTAATAACCAGCTGCCAACAGTGGAGCATGCTGCCAGGAAGGTAATGAGCTCCCTGTTGTTGGAAGTATTCAAGCAGATGCTGGCTGGCCACCTTCCAAGGATATTGCAAAAAGAAGACCTGACATGAATGAGAGTTTGCCTCTTATGTCCTCCAAAGTCTCTTTACCTCTGTTGGTTCTCATGGTGTAAAGGGTGAACTTGGAGTCACCATAGGCCCAGGGTTCAAGTCCTGGCTGTTCAGCTAGCTGGCTAGATGGCCTTGGGCAAAACACTTAATTTCTTTATGAAATTATATAGGTATATTTTATTTTTCTGATAATGGGTGATAATTGTAAAAAAAAACAATTTATTGGCCGGGTGCAGTGGCTCGCACCTGTAATCCCAGCACTTTGGGAGGCCGAGGCAGGCGGATCATGAGGTCAGGAGACCAAGACCATCCTGGTTAACACAGTGAAACGCCCTCTCTACTAAAAAGACAAAAAAAATTAGCCAGGTGTGGTGGCGGGCGCCTGTAGTCCCAGCTACTGGGGAGGCTGAGGCAGGAGAATGGCGTGAACCTGGGAAGCGGAGTTTGCAGTGAGCCGAGATAGCGCCACTGCACTCCAGCCTGAACGACAGAGCGAGACTCCGTTTCAAAAAAAAAAAAAAATTTTATTATGGACACTTTCTATCCTAATATGTATAGTTTTAATGTATCTTTTTTTAATTTTTATTTTTT
The DNA here is from genome assembly GCF_009828535.3 of Hylobates moloch. Taxonomy (NCBI): domain Eukaryota; kingdom Metazoa; phylum Chordata; class Mammalia; order Primates; family Hylobatidae; genus Hylobates; species Hylobates moloch. The sequence continues at coordinate 22,810,103 of NW_026652285.1, read as the reverse complement.
GTGGGTACATTTTTAAATTTTGTGGGTACATATATACAGTAGGTGTATATATCAGGTACATGAGATATTTCGATACAGGTATATAATGCGTAATAATCACATCAGGGTAAATGGGGTATCCGTCACCTCAAGCATTTATTCTTTGTGTTACAAATAAGCCAGTTACACTCTTTTAGCTATTTTATTATTTTTTTTGAGACAGGATATTTCTCTGTCACCCAGGCTAGAGGGCAGTGATGTGATCACAGCTCACTGCAGCCTTGACCTTGCTCAAGCAATCCTCTTACCTCAGCCTCCAGAGTATCTAGGACCACAGGCGCCTGTCACATGTCTGGCTAATTTTTGTATTTTTTGTACAGATGAGGTTTCACCATGATGCCCAGGCTGGTCTTGAACTCCCAGGTTCAAGCAATCCTCCTGTCTTGGCCTCCCAAAGTGCTGGGATTACAGGCGTGAGTCACCGTGCCCAGCCTTTAATTATTTTAAAATGTACAGTTAAATTATTATTGACTATAAGTCATCCTGTTGTGCTATCAAATAAAGATCTTATTCATCCTTTAACTATTTTTTGTACCCACTAATTATCTCTGATAGGATAGGAGGCAGGGAAATTCTGGGCAGAAGAGGGCAGGTCCCTGGTGAGGGCCCCATCCTCAAGCCTGGAACTGCGGCCCAAAGTGAGAACATGCATTCCTGTTTTCCTGCTCAAATGTTGCCTTTTATAAAACCACCCATGGCCCACTCTGCCTCCTATCCTGTGGCCATAAACACCTAGGCTCTGCCAGCAGAGAAGAGGAGAAAAGAGGAGAAAAGGAGAAGCAGCGGGATGTCTGAGACTATGGTTGGATGTTACAGAGAAGCAGCTTGACTTCAGAGGGACGGCTTGACAGCATTGCTTCGGAGACGAGTGCAGTGGGGGATGGCTGGACCCGGGGGAAGGTTATCTTCCCACTCCATCCCCATTTCAGCTCCCCTTCCCACTGAGAGCCACTTTCATTGGCAATAAAATCCCCCCAACTTACTATCTCCAATTTGTCTGTGTGACCTCATTCCTCCTGGATGCCGGACAAGAACTCAGGTGCGGGTGCAAAAGACACTGACCCTCCACTGAGCTGTTAACTCTTAAGCCGTCCATGGATGGCTAAGCTAAAAGAGCGCTGACCGTAACTCTTTCTGGGGCTTCAGGGGTCACGGGCATCTCCCTACAGCCTACCGCAGGACTGCGCAGAGTTTTGCTTCTCCTGGCACCCAAAAGCGCTCGCCCCGACTCCTGCACTCACTCACCTGTGCTTCCCCTCCTGCAAGCGGGGGAACGAAGCAGGACTGAGTGAGTGGCGTCTGTCCTTGCCGGCACCGGCACCCCTAGCGGCCGGCTAGTTCTAGTGCCCGTGCACTCCGGTTTCCACCGGTGAAGGGGTCGGGGACATTTCCTGCTTCATCCTCACTTCCCACCCACCCCTGACTGCCCTTCCCAGCCTCTGGTAACCCTCCGGCTACTTTTTATCTCCATGAATTCAATTGTTTTAAAAGTTTTAGATCCCACAAATAAGTGGGAACATGTAAAGTTTGTCTTTCCTGGCTTATTTCACTTTTCCTTTTTAATAGCTATGTGCCTAAGTCCTTTAAACCAGTGGTCCCCAACCTTTTTAGCACCAGGAACTGATTTTGTGGAAGACAGTTCTTCCAAGAACTGGATTGCCGGGGATGGCTTTGGGATGAAACTGGTCCACCTTAGATCATCAGGCATTAGATTCTCATAAGGAGTGTGCAACCTGGATCCCTGGAACGCACAGTTCACAATAGGGTTTGTGCTCCTATGAGAATCCAATGCTGGGCCGGGCACGGTGGCTCAAGCCTGTAATCCCAGCACTTTGGGAGGCCGAGGCGGGCGGATCACGAGGTCAGGAGATCGAGACCATCCTGGCGAACACGGTGAAACCCCGTCTCTACTAAAAATACAAAAAATTGGCCGGGCGTGTTGGCAGGCGCCTGTAGTCCCAGCTACTCGGGAGGCTGAGGCAGGAGAATGGCGTGAACCCGGGAGGCGGAGCTTGCAGTGAGCCGAGATCGCGCCACTGCACTCCAGCAGCCTGGGGGACAGAGCAAGACTCCGTCTCAAAAAAAAAAAAAAAAAAAAAAAAAAAGAGAATCCAATGCTGCTGCTGATCTGACAGGAGGCAGAGCTCAGATGGTAATGCTCCCTTGGCTGCCACTCACCTCCTGCTGTTTGGCTCAGTTCCTAAAAGGCCGTGAACTCGTGCAGGTCTGTGGTCCAGCAGTTGGTGATCTCTGCTTTAAACCATGGCTTCCTCACCTGTAAAATCAAATAATAATGAAATTATGAAGATTACATAAATATTAAATAATGAAACACACATAACATGCTTAGCATTTAGTTAAGCATCTAAAACATGTTGATAGGCTGGGTGCGGTGGCTCATGCCTGTAATCCCAGCACTTTGGGAGGCCGAGGTGGGCAGATCAGTTGAGGTTAGGAATTCAAGGCCAGCCTGGGCAGCATGGTGAAACCTCACCTCTACTACAAAATACAAAAATTAGCCAGACCTGGTGGCACGTGCCTGTAATCTCAGCTACTCGGGAGGCTGAGGCAGGAGAATTGCTTGAACCTGGGAGGTGGAGGTTGCTGTGAACCAAGATCGCACCACTGTATTCCAGCCTGGGTGACAGAGTGAGTCCCTGTCTCAAAAAAAAAAAAAAAGGTGATTGATCATTATTTGAAAACAGCCCTGTCTCCTAGAAATATGATGTAAGTCTCAGATGTAATTTAAAATTTTCTTGTAGCCACACTAAAACAGAAACAATAAACAAGTGAAATTATTATTATTATTTTTTGAGGCAGAATCTCGCTCTGTCACCCAGGCTAGAGTGCAGTGGTGCAGTCTCGGCTCACTGCAACCTCCACCTCCCGGGTTCATGCGATTCTCCTGCCTCAGCCTCCCGAGTAGCTGGGACTACAGGCATGAGCCACCCCAACTGGCTAATTTCCTGTATTTTTAGTAGAGACGGGGTTTCACCATGTTGGCCAGGCTGGTGTTGAACTCCTGACCTCAGGTGATCTGCCTGCCTCAGCCTCCCAAAGTGCTGAGATTACAGGCGTGAGCCACTGTGCCCCACCAAATTAATTTTAATAATTTAGTTAACCCAACGTCCTCAAAACATGTAATCAATATGAAAATTATTAATGAGATATGTTTATAATCTTATTTGTGTGCCAAGTTTTAAAACTCTGTTGTGTTTTTTGCACTTACAGCACATCTCAGTTTAGACCGGCCACATGTTAGGTGCTCAGTGGTCACATATAGCTAGCAGCTACCATACTGAACAGTGCAGCACTAAATCTTCCATCTTCACTCTCCTTTAATTTACTATAACTCTGACAGTATAGTCTGTGTGGTGTTATGATATATATTGGTTTTCATCTATGGTTCTGAAACTGCCATTGCAAAATTGTAACTGAGACAGTGAAAGCAATCTGACCTAACCAACTCCATCTTGCTTCTAACCTCCAAGCTGTCCTTATTCGTTCCTAGGAGTAGGCCGAACTAAATTTGGGAGGAGCTTAAATTTATAGTTTTACTTTGAAACAAAGATGATAACAGCTCATTCCCCTAAACAAACCCCCTTCTTGCCTGGGGACTAGACTGCCTTTGTAGGACTAACAAATTAGCCGAAAGATTAGAAATTATGGTTTAGGAGGAGCCAGGCAGCTGGAGGCTACAAGATTCTGACCCTCCCCAAATTGCTCCTGGGGATAACATCACTATTGTAAGAAGTAAGATCAGATATTTTGCAAATTCTGCACTTGATGGATCAGCTGGCATCACCAAGATCGATAAACTGGCTCATGTGGTCTTGTGGACCCCACCCAGGAACTGACTCTGGAAGAGGACAGCTTTAACTCCCTGTGAGTTCATCTTCGACCCAATGAGTCAGCACTTCCTACTCACTGGCCCCTCCACCCACCAAACTATCCTTAAAAACTCTGATCCCTGAATGCTTGGGGAGACTGATTTGAGAAATAATAAAACTCTGGTCTCCCACACAGCCGGCTCTGTGTGAATTACTTTCTCTATTGCAGTACCCGTCTTGACTAACGGGCTCGGTCTAGGCAGCAGGCAAGGTGAACTCGTTGGGCTGTTCCTGGCTCATAACTCCCAGAGCCCTTCTTACAGTCTTGTTAGAACCCTGGGTGTGTTAGGCCTCAGGGGCAGGCCTCTGACCTTCTCCTGCCCTCCTTTCACTTGAATGTTCTCCTGATTTCATGACTGTGAGTCTGAAGACCACACCCTGGGAGAAGGAATGCTGACATCATGAAGCTTCCATAAAAACCCAAGAGGCCAGGCTTGGTGGCTCACGCCTCTAATCTCAGCATTTTGGGAGGCCAAGGCAGGTGGATTGCTTGAGGCCAGGAGTTTGGGACCAGCCTGGGCAACGTGGCAAAACTCCATTTCTACTAAAAATACAAAAAAGTAACTGGGCCTGGTGGTGCACACCTGTAGTCCCAGCCACTCAGGAGGCTGAGGTGGGAGGATTGCTTGAGTCTGGGAGGTGGAAGTTGCAGTGAGCCGAGATTGCGTCACTACACTGAAGACTGGGTGACAGAGCAAGACCTTGTCTCAAAAACAAAACAAAACAAGCCCTAAGAGGACAGGGCCCAGTGAGCTTCTTGATAGCTGAACACTGGAGCTTCCTGGAGGGTGATGGGCCCAGGGAGGGCGGGGAAGCTCCGTACCCCTTCCCCAACACCTTACCCTATATGTCTCTTAGATGGCACACTTCCCTCGACCCCCTTTGTGAGTGGGAACTGGAGTGGCTTGTTGCACTCAGCCTGTCGCTGGCCACTCCTCATGGGAGGGAAAGTGTGAGTGAATGAGTGTGGGAACCCGAGGGGACAAATGCTGGAACCGGCCATTCGCTCCTCTCTGGCTGGATCAGGTTCTGTGTGGGCCCCACACAGCGTCCAAGCATGTTACAACCAGTGCTCTTTCAGTTCTGCTGTCCAGGGGTGGTTGAGTGCCAGCTAGCTCAGTGGAGGGTCAGAGTGGGAGCCCCTGCCCTCTTGGCACCCAGATTCCTGTCCAGCATCCAGGAAGAATAAGCTCACATGAACTGTTTGAAACGTGATGAATGGCCAGGCGCAGTGGCTCACGCCTGTAATCCTAGCACTTTGGGAGGCCGAGGTGGGCAGATTGCTTCAGGTCAGGAGTTTGAGACCAGCCTGGCCAACATGGTGAAACCTCGCCTCTACTAAAAATACAAAAATTAGCCAGGTGTGGTGGCGCATGCTGTAGTCCTAGCTACTCTAGAGGCTGAGGCACAAGAATCGCTTGAACCCGGGAGGCAGAGGTTGCAGTGAGCCAAGATCGTGCCATTGCACTCCAGCCTGGGAGACAGAATGATACTCCGTCTAAAAAAAAAAAAAAAAAAAAAAAGGTGATGAATGCGGAAGACTTTATTGAGTGGTGAGTGATTCTCAGTGGAATGGGAGGCTGGAAAGGGAGGCTAGAAAGGGGATGGGAAGGTGATCTTTCCCTGAAGCCTGGTCGTCTCCAGCTGGGCCCCTCTCGGAAGCTGCACCGTCTGAAGTTAGCTGCATCTATCCGTAGTCACTGATGCTCAGTTGCTTCTCTGGTCACAGCTCACACACTGGTATCCCGACCCTCAGCCGCTTGTGTTGCTGTGCCAGCTGAAGTCTTTTATGGGAACAGGATAGGGGCAGGGCAGGCCAAAAAAGGCAACATTTGGGTGGAAGAATGGGTTCAGCTGTTTTCACCTAGGGCCATGGTTCCAGGCTTAAGGGTGGGGTTTAGTTGGGACCCCAGCCCTTCTGTATCGTCTTCATTTGTATCCTTTGTAATATCCTTCTAATAAACCAGTACATGTAAGTGTCTCCCTGAGTTCTGTGAATTGATCCAGCAAATTAATTGAACCCAAAGAGGGGTCATGGGAAGTCTAACTTGAAGTCTGTTGGCCAGAAGTTCTGGAGGCCTGAACTTGCGACTGGTGTGGGAGTGGGGCAGTCTTGGACACTGAGCCCCCAGCCTGTGGGATCCGACACTATCTACATGGAGATAGTGTCAGAACTGAATTAGAGGACACCCAGCTGGCGTCCAGTCCTTGGCGTGTGGAGGCAAACCTCCACACACATGGTCACAGAAGCCTTCTGTGTTGATTGTTGTGGTGTGAGAGTAGAGGAAAAACATACTTACCTTTATGGTTAGAGAGAGTTTGAGCTGGGAACCATGGATATTACCTAATCTACATCATGACACCACATCCTGCTTACCCATGGATTAGGTTCATGTGGCTCATTGCTTTCATGTGATTTCTTTTTTCTTTTCTTTTCTTTTTGTTTTTTTTTTTGAGACAGAGTCTCACTCTGTTGCCCGGGCTGGAGTGCACTGGTGTGATCTCGGCTCACTGCAACCTCTGCCGCCCAGGTTCAAGTGATTCTTGTGCCTCAGCCTCCCAAGTAGCTGCTATTACAGGGGCCCACAATCACGCCTAGCTAATTTTTGTATTTTTAGTAGAGATGGGGTTTCACCATGTTGGTCTGGCTGGTCTCGAACTCCTGACCTCAGGTGATCCACCCACCTTGGTCTCCCAATGGGCTGGGATTACAGGCGTGAGCCACCGCGCCGGCCCCATGTAATTTCATCTTGCCTCACTGACTCCACAGTAGGCACTGTAAGTGCCACTGGTTCTTGTTTTCTGTATTTCCAGAACTACTTTCCTGGGCCCAGGATAAGTGCCCAAGAAGCGTGTTTGGACTGACATCCTTGGGAATCCAACAATAGTTAAAGATAACCACTTCCTTACTACCTGCTGATGTGGAGCACATACGAGGCGCTAAGCACCGCCTGCACCAGGCTAGCCATTCGGTAAATGTTAGCTCTCATTGTTCTCTTATTGGTGGTGGGCAGAGTTGAAGTTCTGACGAGATCTTCTCAGAAGGGTTACATTGCAGGGGGGCCTTGGAAAATCATTCAGGGCTCTGAGCTTCAGTTTCCTTCTTCCTTGAAATGGGATGCGAATTCCCACCTTGCCAACCTCAAAGAACTAGTAGGATGGTGCAAAAGTAATTGTGGTTTTTGCCATTAAAAGCAATAGCAAAACTGCATTACTTTTGTACCACCATGCCCAGTTCATTTTTTGTATTTATTATTATTTTTTTTTCCGAGATGGAATTTCACTCTTGTTGCCCAAGCTGGAGTGCAATGGCACGATCTCGGCTCACTGCAACCTCTGCCTCTGGGGTTCAAGCGATTCTCCTGCCTCAGCCTCCCGAGTAGCTGGGATTACAGGCACCTGCCAACACACCCGGCTAAGTATTTTTGTATTTTTAGTAGAGACGGGGTTTCACCATGTTGGCCAGACTGGTCTCGAACTCCTGACCTCAGGTGATACACCCACCTTGGCCTCCCAAAGTGCTAGGATTTCAGGTGTGAGCCACTGTGGCCAGCCTAATTTTTTGTATTTTAATATGATGATCAGATGAGATATTCTGAGAAAGTGTTTGGAAAACTAAGGGGATCCATCAACCTAAAGTATCATTAAACTTGCACTGAGCTCAGCATCATGCTTGGGCTTGGGCAGGGGGAGAGACAGCAGCGGGTGCCAGGACAGCCCTGTGTCTGCATGCGCTCTGCTTGCCCTGCCTTTAAGACTTGAACGTGTGAAAGTGCCTTGAAAGCTGTAAAGTCCTATCCAAGGGATCCTTTTATGATGAGCAGGGGTGGAGGCGGGAGTGGGAGTATCAGCTATGCCAGACTGATGAGGAGCTTTGTTTTACTAGAGTGCAGGTAATATAACTAGTGCAAGAGACCTGCATTCATCCAGGTTCTTGTAATTGCTGGGTGTCAAATCCACACAGTTGCTTGAAAAGAAGAAACCAAGATGGAAATAACAGAAACCACAGAGGTGGTTATGTCTTTTAATAATCAGACCCAAGGAGGAGAACTGAGAGAAAGCTTGAAGGAAACCTGCAGGAGCTTGTCTGCCTCTGTAAGGTCTCAAAGGCAGAACTACTTCCTCAAAAGGCCTTTTGGTAAATCACCATAAACAAAGGAAAGCAGAAATTCCTTTAAGCTTTTTGGTGCTTGATTCTAATCCACCCTGAGCCATGGTCCCAGGCCTCCTACACTCCTTGCTCCTTGGATGTTTATATGACAGAAAGTTATTTTCCCCAGAAACTGACAATCTGGATTGCAAAGACCGGGCCAGGAGGGAATTTATTCCAGAAACACTTGCAGTGTCTGGCACTTTGCTCTGCATTTCCTCATTTTGTGTTGTTTGTTTATGCAATGGAACTACCTATGAGTCATATATTTGGGTGCTGAGGATGCAGAGTTAATTTGGATGAAGAGTTAATCCAGAGCAAGGTCACAACTCTCTTGAGTTCTTTTTTTTTTTTTTTTTGAGATGGAGTTTTGCTCTGTCGCCCAGGCTGGAGTGCAGTGGCGCAATCTCGGCTCACTGCAAGCTCCGCCTCCTGGGTTCACGCCATTCTCCTGCCTCAGCCTCTCCGAGTAGCTGGGACTACAGGTGCCCGCCACCATGCCCGGCTAATTTTTTTGTATTTTTAGTAGACAGGGTTTCACCATGATCTCCATCTCCTGACCTCGTGATCCTGATCCGCCCGCCTCGGCCTCCCAAAGTGCTGGGATTACAAGCGTGAGCCACCGCGCCCGGCCAACTCTCTTGAATTCTATGAAGGCTGAGAGAGGCGATGAAGCTTCAGAAGAAAAGTTTGAAGCTCGCAGAGGTTGGCTGAAGTAATGAAGCTGTCTCTGTAACATAAAGGTGTAAGGTGAAGCAGCAAGTGCTGATGGAGAAGCTGCAGCAAGTTGTCGAGAGATATAGCTCAGATCATTGATGAAGGTGGCTACACTCAACAATGGATTTTCAGTGTGGATGAAACAACCTTCTGTTGGAAGAAGATGCCACCCAGGACTTTCATAGCTAGAGAGAAGTCAATGCCTGGCTTCAAGGGATAGGCTGACTCTCTTCATAGGGGCTAATGCAGCTGGTGACTTTATGCTCTTTTGCCTTTCTAGAAATCCTAGGGCCCTTAATAATCATGCTAAATTTACTCTGCCTGTGCTCTATAAATGGAACAACAAAGCCTGGATGTCAGCACCTATTTATAACATGCCTTAGTGAATATTTTAAGTTTACTGTTGAGACCTACTGCTCAGAAAAAAAGATTCTTTAAAAAATATTACTGCTCATTGACAATGCACTTGGTCATCCAAGAGCTCTGATGGAAATCTACAAGGAGATCAATGTTGTTTTCATGCCTGCTGACACACCATCTGTTCTACAGCCCATGGATCAAGGAGTAATTTCCACTTTCAAGTCTTATTATTTCAGAAGTTCATTCTGTGAGGCTACTGCTGACATAGATGGTGATTCCTCTTGGCCAGGTGCGGTGGCTCACGCCTGTAATCCCAGCACTTTGGGAGGCCAAGGCAGGTGGATCACCTGAGGTCAGGAGTTCGAGACCAGCCTGGCCAACAAGGTGAAACCTTGTCTCTACTAAAAATACAAAAATTAGCCGGGCATGGTGGTGAGTGCCTGTAATCCCAACCACTTGGGAGGCCATGGCAGGAGAATTGCTTGAACCCAGGAGGCAGAGGTTGCAGTGAGCTGAGATCACGCCATTGCACTCCAGCCTCGGTGACAGAGCAAGACTCCATCTCAAAAACAACAACAACAACAACGACAAATTAGAGGAAGTTGATTCCAATGCTTATGCATGACTTTGAGGAGTTCAGACTTCAGTGGAGAGTAACTGCAGATGTTGTAGAAATATCAAGATAACTAGAATTACAAGTGGAGCCTGAAGATGAAACTGAATTGCTGCCATCTCGTGATAACACTTGAATGGATGAGGAGTTGTTCCTTTTTTTTTTTTTTTTGAGATGAAGTCTGGCTCTTGTGCCCCAGGCTGGAGTGCAGTGGCATGATCTTGGCTCACTGCAACCACTGCCTCCCGGGTTCAAGCAGTTCTCCTGCCTCAGCCTCCCGAGTAGCTGGGATTACAGGCACCTGCCACCACGCTCAGCTAATTTTTGTATTTTTAGTAGAGATGGGGTTTCACCATGTTGGCCAGGCTGGTCTCGAACTTCTGACCTCAGGTGATCTGCTTGCCTCAGCCTCCCAAAGTGTTGGGATTACAGGCGTGAGCCACCGTGTCAGGCCAGGAGTTGCTTCTTATGGATGAGCAAGGAAAGTGGTTTCTTGAGATGGAATCTACTCCTGGTGAAGATGCTATGAACATAGTTGAAATGGCAACAGAGAATTTAGAATATTCCATAAACTTAGTTAATAAGCAACAGCAGAGTTTGAGAGGATCGACTCCAATTTTGAAAGAAGTTTTACTGTGGGTAAAATGCTATCAAACAGCAGTGCACAGTACAGACAAATCTTTTGTGAAAAGAAGAGTCAATCAATGTGGCAAACATAATTGTTGTCTTATTCTAAGAAATTGTTATGGCCACCCAGCCCTTCAGCAACCACTACCCTAATCAGTCAGCAGGCATGACAATGAGGCAAGACCCTCCATCAGCAAAAAGATCACGACTTGCTAGAGGCTCAGATGATTGTCAGCATTTTTTAAGCAATACTTTAAAGTCAAGGTATTGATGGTGGCAAGAGGCAGACAAATCCTAGGCAGACAGGGGTGGGTCCCTGGTGAAAGCTGACCTCCAAACCAGACGGTTTAAAGGCTGAAAGCCAAGCTACAAGTCTTGGATAAATCCATGGACGGATTGAGAACCTCTCTTTCTGTTTGGCACGCTTTCCTGTGATTGATCCCCGCCTTTTACCTATTTTACATATGCCTTCTCTTCCCTGTTTTTTTACGCCGTGCCCATCTTTAAGTGGTGCCTTTTTTTTTAGCCTTTTTGGCGTACTCACAAACCAATCAGCACACACTCTCCCATTTTGAACCCATAAAAATCCTCTTCAGTCCTGGTTCCACTTCCTGTAACTGAAACGATTACCTGCGAGGTATTATTTAACTTTTGGACTGTGATCTGTTTCTAACCTGTGACCATTTCACATAGCCATTCAAATATTATAAAGGTATGGTAAAGATTATGAAACAGGTCGGGCGCAGTGGCTCATGCCTGTATTCCCAGCACTTTGGGAGGCCGAAGTGGGTGGATCATGAGGTCAGGAGTTCGAGACCAGCCTGAGCAACGTGGTGAAACCTCATCTCTACTAAAAATACAAAAATTAGCCAGGCGTGGTGGCATGTGCTGTAATCCCAGCTACTCAGGAGGCTGAGGCAGGAGAATTACTTGAACCTGGGAGGCAGAGGTTGCAGTGACCTAAGATCGTGCCACTGTACTCCAGCCTGGGCGACAGAGCGAGATTCCGTCTCAAAAAAAAAAAAAATTATGAAACACTTACTTGGTATCATTTTGTAAGTAATGAGTTTTTAGTGCTGTTTGGACATTGAGACCATTTCATAAGATTTAGGTTTTGAGAATTTCACAGCATAAAGCCCATCACTGATGCAGCAATGAAGGAAATGTTCTACAACTCAATAGACAGGTGAGAGGAGAAATGTAATTCATATTAGATTTATTTATGTACTGAACTCAGAGCCTGGGGTTACTACTCGACCCCCACTGTTATCTAGTTTAAGTGTTCTTTTCTACTTTAGTACATACACCTAGTTTCTGTGTTTTTTGCCTTTTATAAATACAGAAAAGAGAATAATGTTTTAAAATAAAATCAAGGAAAGGCCTAAGGCAACTGAGAGGGTTTTGTTATTTTTTTCGGTGAAATGAAGGGAAATTGTTGCCAGCAAGAACTGTGGCAAGGTTATCCAAGGTGACAAATGTCTGTACCACCCAGCAGCTCAGAGTCCTTCTGAAGCATCCTGGTTGTCCAGAAAGACTACACCGTGACTCATGATTCAGCCCAGTCTTCCCGGTAGCACTCAACATTCGAAAATTAGTCTTCATTTCTCCTTCCCAACATGCATTTCTCCTTCTCTTCAGTTGGAGAAAGTAATTTAATTTTTTTTTTTTTTATAGAATCTCGCGCTGTTGCCCGGTTTGAAGTGCAGTGGCGCAATCTCGGCTCACTGCAAGCTCCGCCTCTTGGGTTCACGCCATTCTCCCGCCTCAGCCTCCCGAGTAGCTGGGACTACAGGCGCCCGCCACCACCCCTGGCTAATTTTTTTTTTTGGTATTTTTAGTACAGATGGGGTTTCACCGTGTTAGCCAGAATAGTCTCGATCTCTTGACCTCGTGACAGTTTTAGTTGTCACAATTGTGGTGTCCTTCTGGCATCTGGTGGGCAGAGGCCAGGAATGCTGCTAAATATCCTACAAGGTACAGGACAAACTCCCACGGCAAAGAATTATATAGTCCAAAATGTTGATGGCCCTGAAGTTGTGAAATCCTGTCCTACAGAAATAAAGATCACTTAACATAAGTATTTACTGAGCGTTCACTGTTTTGTAGCTAATGCACCACATGTGCAATGTTAAAGTATAAATCATAAGCCAGTATCTTCCACAGTGAGATTTTCTTAGTGCATAAAGGATTGAGGTTATGTTCCATCCTATATAAATTAGAATCAATGCAAGTGATAAATGTTCTGAAAGAATATATATTTTTTTCTTCTTTGGCTTGTGTCTTTTTTGGTAGAAATCTTGGTTGCAATTTACTGACAGAACTGAGCTTTGGAACATTTCAGGCCTGGCACGGAATGCAGTTTTTACACAAGTTGTAAGTGAAATAGAAGATGAATACATGTAAACAACTATTTACGTGTAAGAACCTCATACAATTGTTGGTTAACTGGGTATAAGCCCATTATGAATTCTGAAAAGTATGTCTTAAATCCATTCGTTTTTTCAAATGGGGAAACTAAAGTACGAAGAGGCCAAGAAACTTATATAGTTTGTATATGACCTGCCCTGCTTTTCCTAGTTCTGACCTTTGGCATGGGCAAGAAAAGGCATGAAACAAGTGACCCTATTGGCACAATGGTCTCAACACACCAAATGTATGTTGGGGGCTGGGCTCCTTTGTTTTGGGTCAAATCTTTCTAGTAAACAAAACTAATTTGCTTCAGGAAACATTTGCTATAGTGAGATATATGCCCACTGCATTTCTTTCCAAAGGCAAGTTGCCAAGGGAAGCTGCCAGTAATTTTGTGACCGATATGACAGTGTTCTGTGGTGTTTGTAAGTTGAAACAGTATATTTTATTGCATTACAAAAGTTTGTAAAAAAAAAAAAGGGCCCCAGCTGTGGTGGAATGATGATGAATTGAATAGAGCCTCAGTGTCAGGGCTTCTCACTTGCACGGTCCCGGGAGGCCCTTGGGAATCTATGTATTCATACTTTTCCATGTTCCTATTATTAATAGGTAAGGTTCAGGCCCCATAAAATCCTGAAATCACCTTGGGTTCCAATAATTACAACTCTGAATGAAGCCTCTATGTTATTGACAAATACTGATCAGCCGAGTTATCGGTGTGGTAGGGTCAGTCTATTTTGAATCTGAAACCCATCCCAAGGATATAGCAAGAGCTTATTAGTGGACTTAACTGGGGTCCACTGGCCCAGCACAGTAAAGCCAAACCATACCAAGGTTTTGCAGCTGGAGAAAGGAGCACATAGGTTTGCAGGGCGCCAAACAAGGAGGACCACGCAGTTGACAATCAAAGTCCCCCTCTGAATGGTAGCAATAATCATATCTCTTACAGATGAAATCAGGAATGAAATGGTCTCTAGAAAACCAGCAGTGGTTGATAATCCTAAATGTTAAGTATGTACGTATTTTTTCCCTGACTTTAAAGTGCTTCTCCTTCATTTACCTACACAGGTCCGGACTGATGGCTTATTTTAAAAAATTTTCTTACTCACTTCATTGGTTCTAACAATACAAGCTCCATAATTTTAGAAACTGAATGACTCTGCAATGTAGAAAGGCTATACCTTGGCCCGGCACGGTGGCTCACGCCTGTAATCCCAGCACTTTGAGAGGCTGAGGAGGATGGATCACAGGGTGCCCGGGCATTTGTGGGGAGCACTGCCAAAGAAAAAAAGGCTCAGGAGTCCAGCCCCAAGGGAGCTGGAACAGCCTCACATGGTGCAGGGGCCAAGAAATTAGCCAAGAACCCCTTCATCTCCCACCCCCCATCAAATGATGCCAAGGAGACTAACTCCAAAGGGGACTGATGTAAAATGCTTCTGCCCAGCACGGGTGTTCACTGCACAAGAGCACTTGGCCAAGGTGAGTGGGGCTGAAAATCCTGCTCATGCTCCATGCTGAGCCACATACAAAGTCTCCCCAAGACATTGTGGGGCCCTTCCGGACAGACATGGAGAGCTTCTGAAAGTCCCGCATGCTTGGAATTATTTTCAAGACCCCAGGTATGTGGTCTGCAGTGGTTCTAATCACTGTTATTATGGACTGAGATACTCATTTAGTCCTAATAAGACCAGAGAAGTACATTGTGAGAGGCATGGGAACGGCAGCATCACTCAGTGTCTTGTCCATGTGTCTCCCTGGAGGCATTTTCAGATTTCTGCCACGTAGGAGATGCTCATGGCGAACTGAAACTCAGGTATATTGGAGGATTCATTGCTGTGGCCAGAGAAAGCACAGGACATGCAAAATGCATATTTCCCTATCTTCCAGGGTGGCTTTTTCTAGTTAAGACAGCCATTCTGGGCCGGGCGCGGTGGCTCACGCCTGTAATCCCAGCACTTTGGGAGGCCGGGGCGGGCGGATCACGAGGTCAGGAGATCGAGACCATGTTTGCTAACACGGTGAAACCCCGTCTCTACTAAAAAAGCACAAAAAATTAGCCAGGCGCGGTGGCGGGCGCCTGTAGTCCCAGCTACTCAGGAGGCTGAGGCAGGAAAATGGCATGAACCCGGGAGGGGGAGCTTGCAGTGAGCCGAGATAGCGCCACTGCACTCGGGCCTGGGCAAAAGAGTGAGATGCTGTCTCAAAAAAAAAAAAAAAAAGACAGCCACTCTGGCTTAGGGATATGTACAGACCTCCCAGTGCTACACGCGTGAAAAACATGGCACAGAAACCTCACGGCAAGGAGTCTTCCAACAAGGATGGCATCTTTCACAAGGACGTGGAGTAAACGATAGAGCCTTCATGGTTCCCATCTAAAATGAGGAGGGGGTGAAAATTGAATTGCTCCTATCAAGAATCAACAACCTTGGTATTTTAATTCCTATCCCAGGGGCAGCGAAGCCCCAACAGAGAAGACTCAAACCAGAAAGTCGTCTGGCTGCTGAGCGGGAGGAGTGTGAGGTCTCCCGGGAGGACCTCAGGCCTCAGGCCTCTGCAAACTTGGGAAACCGCTGCTGAGGTCCTTCCAGCTCCACGGTCCCCAGGCTGGTGACTGATGGGGGAATATGGAGTCCAGCTGACCACCAGAGCCTGCATGTCTGCTGCTAGCAGGCAAGAAAGGATGACTTCTACCTCCTTTTCATATTCCAAATTTCACATGACTGCATTTTTTTGGCAGCACCCTGCTGGCAAGGGAGACTTGATGTGTGGTTCCTGGGCTTCTGGCACCTGCCCAGAAAGGGGTGAAATGAGTGTCACAAGCAGCCACCACTCTGCAGCACACCTCCACATCTAGGCGTGGTGGGGAACCCCACTTATACTTGGAGGTGTCCTGGCACCCTACCCGCTTTTTGGTAGGCGTTTGGGTGTCCAAGGCTTTGCAGAAGAAGCAGGCAGGGAGTCTATGGTGGAGTAACGTGGTGAGAGGCCTGGAGAGGTGTCATTCTAGCTGGGCAGTGGGTGACAGGCAGTCATCCCCTCAGTGAACACTGGATGTGCTCTGTGGCTCCCCACAGGCCTGTGGATCCACCAGGGGGCTCCATTCCTTCCGGGCCAAAGCTGAAGAAGCTGCTGCTGCACCAGAGAAGGGCATCTGGATGAAGGTGGAAGCACATGCAGGCCCGCAGAACCTCTTAAAGCATCTTTAGGTGTGGGCTTGGAACTGGCAGGCTTTCATTTCTGCTTCATTCCATGGCCAAAGCAAGCCACATGGGCAAGTCTGAAGCCGGGGGCAAGAAAGTATCCTCCACCCACAATGAAACCATGGCAAGTGGTAGGTACAAAGAGGGCTGAGGAATTGGGGCCAATAGTTCTATCTATCCCAGTGAGTGAGGAGCCCTGCTTTGGGGATTGCACAACCTGGGTCTGCTCTTGCTGTGGTGTCTGTCACTATGAACATGACAACACGGATTGCCATCAGGTCAGGGACCCTGACAAGGCAAGAATCATGTCCTCTTCTGCACACAACCCCACTCCCTTCCCCACCATGCGTTAACACCAAGCCCGGCCCTCAGGGATGACTCAGGAATATTACTGAGAGCATTTTAGGCCATTCCTTCATTATCCCCACGTGACTTGTTGATAAAGATAAGTTCCTCTTCAAGTTCACCTTTTTGAATAAAAGGGATTTATTTAAATATTTCTTTTAAACCTCCACAGCTTTTCATATCTCACACTAACAGATCTTTTATTCTACTAATAACTCTTTGTTAAGCCCAAGTAGTTGTTAAATGGAGTAAAAGAGTAAATATATTCTGTGTTCTTATATTGTAACCAAGGCCTATCTCATTTTTTCCCTAAGTCTGTCCAGACATGTCTGAATGTGCCCAGGCATGTCCCAGCTTGCAGCCTGTGCCCCTTCCTTATTTGGAAATGTTATTGCCTTCCTAGTTTCCTGTAAAAAATCCACTCCCTTCCTTTGTTCCCCATTGTGCCTTTACCTGTTTGGGAAAATTTCAAGGTTTTAGCCAGTCGGGATCAGTTTAGATTGTGAGGTCCAGTTCCAACCAATGGAGGTAGGACACAGCAGTAGAAGCCCAGTGCGTCAGGGATAAAAACTCTTGCCTGGCTGGGCGTGGTGGCTCACGCTTGTAATCCCAGCGCTTTGGGAGGCCGAGGCAGGCGGATCACGAGGTCAGGAGATTGAGACCACAGTGAAACCCCATCTCTACTAAAAATACAAAAAAAAAACGGAGAGGCTGAGGCAGGAGAATGGCGTGAACCCAGGAGGTGGAGCTTGCAGTGAGCCGAGATTGCGCCACTGCACTCCAGCCTGGGCAACAGAGCGAGACTCCGTCTCAAAAAAACAAAAACAAAAAAAAAACTCCTGCCTTTCTTTGTTCGGTGTGCTCTTGTGGCAGTCCAGCTTCTGAGAAGCACCCTTTCTGCAGAAAGTAAATTTGCCTTGCTGAGAAAATTGTCTGAGTGCTGGTTCTTCTTTGCAGCACTGAGGAACAAGCATTTGTTTGCAACACTTGTTATGAAATATAGACTGGGCCAGGTGCAGTGGCTCACACCTGTAATCTCAGCGCTTTGGGAGGCCGAGGCAGGTGTATCACCTGAGGTCAGGAGTTCAAGACCAGCCTGGGCAACATGGTGAAACCCCGTCTCTACTTAAAATACAAAAATTAGCTAGGCATGGTGGTGTGTGCCTGTAATCCCAGCTACTCGGGAGGCTGAGGTAGGAGAATTGCTTGAGCCCAGGAGGTGGAGGTTGCAGTGAGCTGAGATTGCGCCATTGCACTCCAGCCTAGGTGACAGAGTGAGACTCTGTCTCAAAAAAAAAAAAAAAAAAGAAACATAGACGTATTTCCTAAAGATCAGCACATAGTGCTAAGTATTTCCCCTGTAAGCTGTAAACAGACTCTGCCATTTGAAACTGGGATCTGTCCCCAGATCTGTCAGACCACCAAATCCCCTGTCTACTGCTGCCCTCCAGAAGAAAGGGTTTATACAGAGCCAAACCCCAAGGTAGGTTAGTGAAATTTCTCTAAAGGCCATTTAAAGCTGGAAAGAGGCTCACCACCTGAAATGCCCTAAGACGAAGGCTGTCCAGGGATCCAGATGGACTTAAGGACAATTTTTTTTTGACACAGTCTCATTCTGTCTTCCAGGCTGGAATGCAGTGGTGCAAACTTGGCTCACGGCAAGCCTCAAGCTCCTGGGCTCAGGTGATCCTCTCACCTCAGCCTCCAGAGTAGCTGGGACTACAAGCATGTGCCACTACGCCCAATTAATTTTTTTAAAGATTTTTTGTAGAGACGGGGTCTCCCTGTGTTGCTCAGTCTAGTCTTAAACCCTGGACTCAAGCAATCCTCCCACCTCTGCCCCTCAAAGTGCTAGGATTACAGGCATGAACCAAAGCACCTGTCCTCTTAAGGACAATTTTAAGAACAGTGAGGCTCACTGTCAGAGCCCCTGCTGCTCTACAAAGCCCCTTGGCCCCTCTCACCAGGACAAAAGGAAGAGCAGCCCCAGATGTTTTGCCTTAATGGCCATCTTTCTCAGGAGACTTTGCTCTTTAAAGGAGAACCACTTAGAACTATGATTAACTCTAAAGAATGCCACCAGCACTACTGAATGCCAGGCATGGGCCTCATGGGTGAAGAGTATATTTTAGAGCAGTGATTCATGGTAAATTATCTCCCCCAGCCCCTAAAATTAACTATTCAATGTCAAACTATCTCAGGCTCAGGCTGACAAAAGTGGAGGCATGAGGAACCTAGGGTTGTTTCGAAGTGTCTTGGTTACGGTATATGTGGAAGATTTTAGAGCTTGTTGTAAAAACTTGATGACCTATTGCTCTCCAGGATGGGTGAGGGATTGCCTTTGTAGATTACAAGAGGATATTATGCAGCAGTTTTTAAAAATGAGGCAGACTAGGCCAGGTGTGGTGGCTCACACCTGTAATCCCAGCACTTTGGGAGGCCAAGGTGGGCAGATCACCTGAGGTTGGGAGTTCGAGACCAGCCTGACCAACATGGAGAAACCCTGTCTTTACTAAAAATACAAAAATTAGTTGGGTATAGTGGCAGGCACCTGTAATCCCAGCTACTTGGGAGGCTGAGGCAGGAGAATCGCTTGAACCCAGGAGGCGGAAGTTGCAGTGAGCAGAGATAGCGCCATTGCACTCCAGCCTAGGCAACAAGAGCAAAACTCCATCTCAAAAAAAAAAGGGGTGGGGGTGGGGCAGACTGGGGCAATCTGTATCCAAAATACATAGGTGCTGTTAAGGGAGTAAAGCAAGATGTAGTAGGGTGTGTATAGTATGCTACTGTGTGTTGCGCATTAGCTGTACAGAACTGTGTGGTCCGATACAGTAGCCACTAGCCACATATGGCTACTTACATATAAATTTAGGCCAGGCATGGTGGATCATGCCTGTAATCCCAGCACTTTGGGAGGCCAAGGTGGGAGGATAACTTGAGGCCACAGCCTGGGCAACATAATGAAACATTTTTCTACAAAAAAATTTAAAAATGTAAAAATTGGCCAGGCACAGTGGCTTGTGCCTATAATCCCAGTACTTTGGGAGGCCGAGGCAGGTGGATCACCTGAGGTCAGGAGTTTGAGACCAGCCTGCCAACATATAGTGAAACCCCATCTCTACTAAAAAATACAAAAATTAGCCAGACGTGGTGGTGCATGCCTGTAGTCTCAGCTACTTGGGAGGCTGAGGCAGAATCGCCTGAACCCGGGAGGCAGAGGTTGCAGTGAGCTGAGATAGTGCCGCTGCACTCCAGCCTGGGCGACAGAGCAAGACTCTGTCTCTCAAAAAAAAACAAAAAAAGTAACCAAACATGATGGTGTGCATCTGTAGTCCCAGCAACTCAGGAAGCTGAGGTGGGAGACCAGGAGGTCAAGGTGGCAGTGAGCTATGATTGCACTATTGCACTCCAGCCTGGGCAACAGAGTAAGGCCCTGTCCCAAAAAATAAATTTAAATTTAAATTAATACAAATTAAATACAGTTTAAAAGTCAGCTCCAGCTGGATGTGGTAGCTCACACCTATGATCCCAGCCCTTTGGGAGGCCAAGGTAGGAGGATCACTTGAGGCCAGGAGTTTGAGACCAGCCTTGCCAACATGGTGAAACCCCATCTCTACTAAAAATACAAAAAATTAGCCGGGCGTGGTGGCAGGTGCCTGTAATCCCAGCTACTTGGGAGGCTGAGGCAGGAGAATCACTTGAACCTGGGAAGCAGAGGTTTCAGTGAAGCGAGATGTGCCATTACACTCCAGCCTGGGCAACAAGAGTGAAAGTCCGTCTAAAAAATAAAAATAAATAATTTTAAAGGAATATTTGTCAGAGGATCAGAACAGAACATACTTTATTTAACAGCCTGTTAGTTTAATTTATAATTTGCAAATATTGAGACAGATGGCCTGTGGCATCCATCTGTCCTCTTGCCCTGAGCTGCACATCCAGACTTGCCTCATAGGCCCCAGTTTGTGTTTTCCAGTTCTTTGAATAGGTAGGAATCTACCCAGGGCTCATGTTTTTCCCAGCTGTGGGGCTGGGGTGGAGGGTCCCTCTGGTACCCCTTTGAATGCTGCAGAAACCAAATTTCCAGCATGTGGTCCTGGGCTATGGAAACCTCTCCTTCTGCCTGGGACTCTCACTCTCCAGAGAGGAGTTCATTCAGGCCATCTGAGGCCCCTGAAGATTTTTGGCCACAAATGATTCCTCATAAAGTGGTGCCCCCAGGATGTTCAGCCTCCCCCCAGCCCCTGCAGGCTTCCTATCCCAGGGTGCCATGTGCTGCTGCCCTGCTGGGAAGAGAAGTCTGGAGGGGCACAGGGCAGCGCTGCCCGCTTAGAAGCCCCTTGTCCTTTCTTTCTGTCGGAGCCTGCCGCCCTGTTCCAGAGGGAAGAGTGGTCTGTCAGTAACAAAATTTTTTCTGTCTAGCCCCTTTTTTGCTACAGTTGGTAGAAATTCATCCCAGACTTCCTTGGTAACTAATGATGTTGGGATGTTGTGGCCTTCACTGGGAGGAGACAGGTTGTCAGGTCACCGTTTCACAGATGGTTGACCCGATGCCAACCACAACAGGCAGGTCTCCTTTGGCTGCAAGTGACAGAAACCCAATTCAAACTTGTTCTGTGAGTGGGGACATTTTTTGAACCTCAGAAATGAAGGAAGGGGAAGAGTGTGTTTGGGTCCCAGAAAGGGTGAACCGTGGGACTAGAATCCCATCCAGACTCCACTCCCTCTTCATGGAGGCTTAGCGCCTCAGATGGGCTGTGTACTCTGGCCCAGCACCACAGGCTTCCTGTGAGAAGCTGAGCAGCTTTACTTGCTTCCACTTCCAAATGTAGTGACTGGCACACAAGCATTCCTATGCCTATGGGGCGGGGGGGGGGGGGGGGGGGCGGGGGACAGGGCCGTGAGACTGGCAGCCCCCGCTAAAGCCCCATGAGGGAAGGAGTTCCCCCAAAGGCAGTGCTGTTCTCAGACAGGAAGGGAAGAGTCAGTGCTCTCCACTCTGTCCCGCCTGGCCATTTTCCTCACAGATGTCACCTGTCCTTCCAGACCCAGCTGCTATTTCTGCCTGACGCTTGCCCAATTTGCATGGCTAAAACCAGTGTATTTCCAGGAGATGGATGATGTTACAGAACTGGGGCTCCGGAAGGCTGGGGTGGCCCGGCACTCCCGCCTTCTTTAGAACACAGAGAGCTGTTAGTTAGACAGGGCTGAAGTGCAGGTGGCGAGGAACAGGAGGCTCCCCCTGCAGATGGCCTAGTTCTACAGGTCCTCCCAGAAATTCCCGGGCCAGCTGGAACCCAGGGTCAGAGAGGGATGGGAGAGAGGTAGGCTGTGAAAAGGGGTGGGAACATACCTTCTGGAGCCACTGTCTTCCTTGAGGGGACCCCGAGAGGGGGCTTAATTGGCAAGGATGGAGCTTCCTGCTTCCCGAGGCGCAGTGACACCAATCTCTGAGGGACCCTCCTGAGTTAGTGTGGGGTAGTCAGTTGTTGTTTGCCTGAAATTCTAATTTAACAGGGGATCTTGTAAATTTTATTTGCTAAATCTGTCAACTCTAGGGGTAGGAGGATGAGAAAAGCAAAAGAATGGCCCCAAGCTCAGGCCGCTGTGGAGTGAGACAGAACAAGAGACCAGAGAGGAAACAAGCCCACCAGGGTAGCCATCTTGTCCAAGCAGAAACCGCCTGACACCTGAAGGTGGTGGATGGAAGAACTCAGGCCTCTGCCCCCTCAGCAGCATACACCTAGTTTAGGGGAAGGACATACCTTCCCTCAGTGACAGAAATAGCCCCAGATTTTCAATCTTTATAATCTATACATCTGACAAAGGACTAATATCCAGAATCTACAATGAACTCAAACAAAGCAGTAAGAAAAGAAAAATCCCATCAAAAAGTGGGCTAAGGACATTAATAGACAATTCTCAAAACAAGATAGACAAATGGCCAACAAACGTATGAAAAAACGCTCAACATCACTAATGATCAGGGAAATTCAAATCAAAACCACAGTGTGATACCACCTTACTCCTGTAAGAATGGCCATAATAAAAAAAAAATCGGAAAACAGATGTTGGCGTGGTGCGCTGATCAGGGAACATTTCTACACTGCTAGGGGGAATGTAAACTAGTACAGCTGCTAAGGAAAACAGTGTGGAGATTCCTTAAAGAACTAAAAGTAGAACTACCATTTGATCCAGCAATCCCACTACTGGGTATCTACCCAGAGGAAAAGAAGTCATTATTTGAAAAAGATACTTGCACACACATATTTACAGCAGCACAATTCACAATTGCAAAATCGTGGAACCAATCCAAATGCCCATCAATCAACCAGTGGATAAAGAGACTGTGGTATATGTATATAATGGAATACTGCACAGCCTTAAAAAGGAATGAATTAACAGCATTTGCAGTGACCTGGATGAGATTGGAGATTATTAGTCTACGTGAAGGCCAGTGGAGTAAGTGCCAGAGGGCTAGCAATGAAGGGGATTCTGGGCATTGCTGTACATGGGAGACTCGGCAAGAACTGGGTCATGTGTGTGGAGAAGTTAGAGTGTGAGGCAAAAACCATGTCTTTTTTCTCCACAGGGTAGAATGGAGGTTGCACTGTTCGGGCCGGCCACTCTCCTACTGGCTGACAGCATGCTGCCTGGGATGAAACAGGGTGTGTGTGCACCGTGGAGTCAGTCCAAGACTCCTGTTGTCACTCAGGGATTCTTCATTTCTTCTTCCTATTGCCTCCACTTCATGTTATTTTATTCCCTTCCCGTTTACAAGTAAAAACTGACCAGAGCCCCAGGAATAAATGGTTTTCTTGGCTTCCTCCTTGCTCCCATCTGGACCCAGTCCCCTGGTTCCTGTTGGTCATTTGCAAACCAAGAGGACCACAATAAACAAATCTCCATATTTTTTTGAAATATTAAAGCATTCACTCTGCAAAGAATGTGTCAATTTATTCATTATTAATTCTACGTATATTTGAGTACATAAGACAGTAGGAGTGTACTAGGTACGAGAAGGAAGATAAAACAGAACTATTTTTCTTGAGGTGTTCATAATCTAGGTGGAGAAGCAGAGACATCCACAAACATTACAAGAGATTATTAAATGTATAATAAAATCCGTAATTATTGCTTTGAAACAGTATTGGCGTCCAAAAATTCCTCCCAAGAACAATTTTTGAAGTAAAACAGAAAGCTCAGAAGTAGGCAATGGGTGAGGCTAAGGGTCTGGTATTGGGGTGGAGAAAGTAGTGATGGGATGGAGAAATAATGGCAGATGCTAATGATTTGGGGGTAATTTGGGAGAATAGGCTAGGATCTAGATGATTGAAAAAAAGGCTTCTCTGAACACAATCTGGTTTGCTTGGAGGGTGCTGATGTGGAGTAGAACATGTTTAAAGAAAAAGCAAAGGCAGAAAAGTGACAGTTGAAGGAATGTCCAGCATAGAGCCACTATCAGTAGTGTCTGACCAAGCTGGGGTTTTATCTCGGACCCCTCATTTCTCTACCTCTGAGCCTTAACTGCTTCTACTATAAAAGGAGAGATTTGACTATTCAGTGGTTCCCAGACTTTTGTTTTTCACAGGTCATAAAATGTAAAAAAAAATAAACCTGAGATTTTTAATTTTTAAGTATAATATCCAAGTAAGAGCATTAAAGCAACTATATTTATCCAACTGTCCTCTATTTATCAGCATCTTTTCATAAAGGGAGGTCATACTTGTAGGAGAATGGAGTGGAATCTATTTTATTTTATGAAATTATTAAAGACCTGATTATATTTTCCATATTGTCCTCATTAGGTAGAGTCGGGGTGGAAACTTTATCACAGCATGGGTCTGAGGACCATTATTTAGAAACCACAAGAGACTTGTCCTGCAGGGTCTCATCTGGCTTTGACATTCTAGTATTAAAGTGAAGAGCAGTAGGACCCACTTTCCCTCTTGTGTTACTGAAACTGCCTTTACAAAAATTATGACAATTCTGACCTAACTGACTCCATCTTGCTTCTAACCTCCAAGCTGCCCTTGCTCATTCCTGGGCACAGGCCAAGCTGACTATGGGAGGAATTTAGTTTATTGTGTAACTTTGAAACAAAGATGATAGTCCCTTCCTAAAACAAATCACCTCCTTGCTTGGGAATCGGACCTCCCTTGTAAGACTAACAAATTAGCCACAAGATGAGATATTATAGCTCAGGAATTATGTAGCCAGAGGCCACAAGATTTCAAACCTACCCAATTACTCCTATAGATAACATTGTTGTAGGCTGGGCACAGTGGCTCATGCCTGTAATTCCAGCACTTTGGGAGGTGGGTGGATCATTTTAGGTCAGGAGTTCAAGACCAGCATCGCCAACATGGTGAAACCCTGTCTCTACTAAAAATACAAAAATTGGCCGGGTGTGGTGGCAGGCACCTGTTATCCCACCTACTCAAGAGGCTGAGCAGGGAGAATTGCTTGAACCCAGGAGGTGGAGGTTGCAGTGAGCCAAGATTTTGCCACTGCCTGGGCAACAGAGGGAGACTCTGCCTCAAAAAAAAAAAAAAGAAAAAAAAGATAACATTGTTATAGTCTCAGCAATGCACCAAGAATTAACAGTCACTCCTTGTCTGAGATAACGCGCCCCGGAGTTCTTTGTCCTACCTCCAAGACAATTGAGAGCAGACACAAAGGTGAGGTTAGAGTGAAAGTTTAATAAGCGAAAGAAGAAAGCTCTCTGCCAGCAGAGACGGAGTCTTGAATGGGTGCCCCTATGAGGCTGGTGTCCAGGGTTTTTAAAGACTGGGAAGGGGAAGGAATGTGCTTAGTTGCCCCAGGACCAATCAGGAGCTGAAATGATGATTCCTAGATGCTGCTTAGCTTGGCCCAGGACCTATCAGGAGCTGAAGTGAAAGCTTGGCCCCGGACCTATCAAGGGCTGGAGTGATAATTCATAGAGGCCGAACTTATAGTCCAAAAAGGAAAGTAGAGGGTCCACTGGAACCCACTGGAGCCCACTGTACCCACGCCCACAAAAGGAGAAGAAACTTTGTCCTGGGAGCCTGCTGACTATACAAAGGACAAAGACATTTCTATGCCAGGCCTTGTTCCTTTATGTGAGTGAGATGGAAGTTTGTTGAAGTTTTTATCCAAATGGACCTGAGGTTTTTCTATCTGTGCATCCATGGGCATGTCTCCAGGCACAACACCCTGTGCCTGTTCCCTTATAGGTGCCTGCAGCTTGAATGTTTTCCCAGGCTGCTTTTTATGTTATGTGGGGATGAGGCACTGACATGTGGGCCGGGAGCTCTCTGGGGACCCTTCCCTTGTTATCTACCTAAGGCAAGCTAACTAACTCCTTTCAATATTACTATTGTAAAACCTAAGGGCCGGGCGTGGTGGCTCATGCCTGTAATCCCAGCACTTTGGGAGGCCGAGGCGGGCGGATCACAAGGTCAGGAGATCGAGACCATCCTGGCTAACACAGAGAAACCCTGTCTCTACTAAAAATACAAAAATTAGCCTGGCATGGTGGCGTGTGCCTGTAGTCCCAGCTGCTGGGGAGGCTGAGGCAGCAGAATGGTGTGAATCCGGGAGGCGGAGCTTGCAGTGAGCCAAGATTGTGCCACTGCACTCCAGCCTGGGCAACAGAGTGACACTCTGTCTCAAAAAAAAAAAAAAAAAAAAAAACCTAAGATTGGCGTTCTAGGTATTTTTCAGACCCTGTATTCTGATGGACCAGCTGGCATCACTCAGATTGGCAAACTGGCTCATCTGGTCTTGTGGTCCCCAACCAGGAATTCACTCAGCACAAGAACACGAGCTCTGACACCCTATGATTTCATCCTTGACCCAACCAATCAGCATTTCCCACTCCCTAGCCCCCTGCCTGCCAAACTATCCTCAAAAAACCCTAGCTTCCAAATTTTCAGGGAGGCTGATTTGAGTAATAATAAAACTCCAGTCTTCTATTTAGCTGATTCTGTGCTTATTAAACTCTTTCTCTATTTCAATAATGCTGTCTCAGTAAATCGGCTTTTCTGGGCAGTGGGCACAATGACCCCATCCGGTGATTACACTGCTCTACCATGTAGCTGATTATGACACCTACCCCTCTCAGACACCATCAGCTCCAATTTGGACCTATTCTTTGATTTTTTTTTTTTTTTTCAGAATTGATCTCTACTTCTCACTCGAACCTCCGATCTCCCGCATCATCTGACCTCCACAAGTACACGTGCACAATTCACCAGAATCACGTAGGACAACTAGGAAATTCTTTTTTTTTTTTTTTTTTTTTTGAGACGGAGTCTCGCTCTGTCGCCCAGGCTGGAGTGCAGTGGCGCAATCTCGGCTCACTGCAAGCTCCGCCTCCCGGGTTCACGCCATTCTCCTGCCTCAGCCTCTCCGAGTAGCTGGGACTACAGGCGCCCGCCACCACGCCCGGCTAATTTTTTTGTATTTTTAGTAGAGACGGGGTTTCACCGTGGTCTCGATCTCCTGACCTCGTGATCCGCCCGCCTCGGCCTCCCAAAGTGCTGGGATTACAAGCGTGAGCCACCGCGCCCGGCCTTTTTTTAAGGATTTCATGCTAGACTGTTAATAGCTTAGTGAGTCATACTTTTATTTGAATATGTTAAACTCCTTAAAAAAAAAACCTCTTAAGTCAAAAGATTGCATCTTTCATAGTTATTTCCCACGAGCTCAGTAGGTAGTGCTAATACTTAGTACCCTAATCTCCATCAGGAGTGAAGATGAAACTGGCTGCTATAAACATGTCCCTACCCTTTCATGCTGTCAGGCCATTTTGGGACTCTACCCTAAACATGCACTTGAATGGAAGTTCTAAACTCAGGGATCGTGGCGGTGTGGCTGGAGGAGAACAGGTTCACAGGCCGGCCCCAGGTAGGAGGGGCGAGGGAGTGATCCGGGTGCCGCCCCGCCTCTCGCCTGAGCCTCTTCTTTAAAAAAAAAAAAAAAAAAAAAAAAAAGCGCGGGCGTGCCTTGCGCAGGCGCAGTGCTGTGTGAGCCTTAGCCGCGCAGGCTCAGTGAAGGGAGGATGGCGGATCTGTTACCTTTTGCGGTTCCCACCAAGAGTGACAGAACCTTGCTAGTGTGGGAGCTGAGCTCTGGACCTACGGCCGAGGCTTTGCATGTGAGCGCGGGCCAGGGTGGAGGGAGGGATGGAGAAAGCCGCCCACCCGCTAACTGGCAGTTCCAGAGTCCTGCTTCAGCACCTCACCTGCCTCAGCCTCTGCTGAAGGACTCTTCTTTTTTTTTTTTTTTTTTTTTTTTTTTGAGACACACTGTTGCTCTGTTGCCCAGGCTGTAGTGCAGTGGCGCGATCTCAGCCCACTGCAGCATCCGCCTCCCGGGTTCAAGCGATTCTCCTGACTCGGCCTCCGGAGTAGCTGGGATTACAGGTGCCCGCCACCACACCTGGCTAATGTAGTATTTTAGTAGAGGCAGGGTTTCACCTTGTTGGCCAGGCTGGCCTCGAACTCCTGACCTCAGGTAATCCTCCCGCCTTGGCTTCCCAAAGTGCTGGGATTACAGGCGTGAGCCACCGCGCCTGGCCTGCTGAAGGACTCTTAATTCTAGAGGGGACCCCAGCGGACAGCTACCCCAAACAGATTTTTAGAGTCCCGGAGAGGTACCTCTCCACAGTCAGCACATTTTACCCTCTAGGACTTCTTAAAGTTTAGGATCTTAAGAAGAAAACTTGTTGGTTAAGTGGGAAGTGTTTAGAATTGCATCCTTCTCGAAGGGTTTGGGGAATATGAAGGCATGGGCGGTTTTGTTTTCTGGGCGTGAGATTTCATGCGCTTATTTGGCGTAGGACCACCCCCACACCTTTCTCTGTTCACAGCATTTTCCCAGTTGGCCTTTTGTATTCAGTCCGGGTCTTCCCAAATGTTGCAGTGGCCCATTCTGGTTTCTATGGCGTCACTAAGTTTTATTCAGCAATGGCTGTCCATGGAGCCCAAAAGTCATGTGACCGGAAGCAGCTTTTTCAGACATCTCCTGTCAAGGTGGCTCCAAATATGGAATTCCTAGCTCCGCTGAAATGAAGTGCTGAATTCAATAATGGATAGCATTTGTCCAGCACTCTGGTTTACAGAATATTTTCAGATGCATTGCCACACTAATCTTCCAATTCTCTGGTTTTTTTAGATTAAGAAACTCAAACTCAGGATGGTTAATTGACTTGCTTAAGGTTCCTGACAAGAATTATGGAAGCTTGAGGTTGAACTCAAACCTACTGATGCTAAACCCCATGTCATTTTATGCTGTCCCTTTTTAAGAAATCTCAGCTTGGGCAACATAGTGAGACCCCAACTCTACAGAAAAAATTTAAAGATCAGGCTGGGCACGGTGGCTCATGCCTGTAATCCCAGCAGTTTGGGAGACTGAGTTGGACGGATCACTTGAGACCAGGAGTTCGAGACCAGCCTTGGCAATATGGCAAAACTCTATCTGTACTAAAAATACAAAAAATACAGTTCCCTATTGCGCTGTGCCTCAGTGGCCTCCTGTGTAGGGTAGAGGTAGCAATAGCACCCACCCCATAGATGACGACACAAGTAAATCTCCTAAAATGTGCCTGGAACATAGGAAACACCCAGTAAATGTGAGCTGCCAGCAACACCACCAGCAGTACCATCCCAGAGGCCAAAAGTCAGTAGACCAGGACCTTTGGTTTTAAGTAATGTTTACCTCTGCCTAATTTTGTTAGTTGTGGCTCCTTCTTCATGGTGAAAGAGAGCTAAGTGCTTGTCTACAGAGGCAGAGGGAAGAGTGAGCACAGCTGGGAGGATTCTGCTCAGTCTGTAATGGGCCTGGGGGAGAAGAGCCCCAGGGAACAGAGAGAGGTGTCAGCAGCTGTAGAGAGAGGAGGCTCCAGCCGGGCGTGGTGGGTCACACCTATAATCCCAACACTTTGGGAAGCTGAGGTGAAAGGATTGCTTGAGCCCGGGAGTTCAAGATCAGCCTGGGCAGAAAAACAAGACCCCATCTCTACAAAAAATACAATAATTAGCTAGACATGGTGGTTCCCACCTGTAGTCCCAGCTACCTGGAAGGCTGAGGTGGGAGGATCACTTGAGCCCAGGAGTTCAAGGCTGCAGTGAGCCATGATTGCATCACTGAACTGAATCCTGGACAACAGACTGAGACCCTGTCTCTGAAAAAAAGAGAGAAAAGGGAGGCTCTGAGAAGGGGAAGGTAGGCCCTGCAGGAGGCTGCCCCTTTGGCCTTGAGGAGGGGCTCTTGGAATTACTTAATGTTCCTTAGGAGAGCGGAGTCAGTGCACAGGTTTGCTGAGAGCAGCATCTTCATCTGTTAATTAAAAATGGGATCTAAGGCCAAGCACAATGGCTCATGCCTATAATCCCAGCACTTTGGGAGGCTGAGGTGGTCGTATCACTTGAGGCCAGGAGTTCAAGACCAGCCTGGCCAACATGGAGAAACCCTGTCTCTACTACAAATACAAAAATTGACCGGGTGCAGTGGCTCACGCCTGTAATCCCAGCACTTTGGGAGGCCAAGTAAGGCGGATCACCTGAGGTCGGGAGTTCGAGACCAGCCTGACCAACATGGAGAAACCCCATCTCTACTAAAAATACAAAATTAGCTGGGCGTGGTGGTGCATGTCTATAATCCCAGCTACTCGGGATGGTGAGGCAGGAGAATTGCTTAAACCCGGAAGGTGGAGGTTGCAGTGAGCTGAGGTCGCACCACTGCACTCCAGCCTGGGCAACAAGAGCGAAACTCCATCTCAAAAAAAAAAAAAAAAAACCACACACACACACACACACACAAAAATTAGCCAGGCATGGTGGCACACACCTGTGCTCCCAGCTACTCAGGAGGCTGAGGCAGGAGAATCACTTGAACCCAGGAGGTAAAGGCTGCAGTGAGCCGAGATCGTGCCACTGCACTCCAGTCTGGGCAACAGAGCAAGACCCTGTCTCAAAACACAAAGAAACAAAACCACACAAACTTTGAGGGGGAAAGACTGAAAAAGGGGAAAGACTGAAGCTGGAAGGGAAGGTTCTAACCCAAGACTCTGGGAATGTATGATGAAATTTTACTGGCCCGTATTCAGGTGATTTTTTTTTTTTTTTCAGTGCTTTAGCTTTGTGGAAAACTCTAGGCATAATTTAGCTATCTCTAGGGACCAAATGTAAAAATGTTTTATGAACATCAGAAAAATCATCTCCCACAAAATTTCTCTTTGGATTTCACAGTTCAAGTAAAGATTCTGCCCCTCTTCCTTCCTCCCTGCACCTCCGGCCCCATCTTGGCAAAGGAAGTAATCCATTGTCCTCCATCCAAGAAGATAAATCAGATGGAGGCATCGCCTGGTGCTCTGTAAGGCTTGTGAGAAGTGCTTCTAATTCTTCATGTGGGAGGGTCGCTAGTGTGGGCAGTGGGATGAGAAGGAGGCAGCAACAACTAGGACATTCTCAAGCTCCTGGGACTGTGCAAATAAATAGATGGTAAGCTCACAGTTTCGTGAGCCAAGAGCGAGGATCTGAAGTCATCACTAGGCATCTCTTCGAGGATCTCTACAGGCCTGGAGCAGTCTGTCTGTCATAATCCATAATCTGCTTCTGTATTAAACTGTGGCCACGTGGTTCTGGCAACACCCTGAGGTACACAGAGAATAACCTCAGATGGGAATCCAAAAATCTGCGCTTGGGGATTTTCTCTACTTACTAGCTGTGTGACCTTGTGCAAGTCACTTAATGGTGCCTGGCACACAGGCATTTAATGAATGTGGATCAAGTGAATAAATAAGTAAGCCATCTCCCTGAGCCTCAGTTTCCTCATCTGGGAAATGGAAAAACAGTGCTTCTCCAACAGGCTGCAATATGTAGGTAGAATTGCTTCCTAAATGGTTCATCTCAAACTTTCATGCCCTTTACTGGAGTCACCTGGGGAGCTGCTCAAATGCAGATTCGGACTCAGTACTGGGGTTGAGGGGCCTGAGTGCTGCATTTCCAGCTAACCCCAGGGAATGCTAATGCTGCCTGGCTGGACCACACTTTATTATTTTATTTATTTTTTGTGTGTGTAGAGACAAGGTCTCACTGTGTTGCTCATGCTGGTTTTGAACTCCAGGCCTCAAGCCATCCTCCCGTCTTGGCCTCCCAGAGAGCAGGATTACAGCTATGAGCCACTGTACCTGGCCTGGACCACACTTTATTATACAGATTTACATTTTTTTAAAGCAGGGTCTTGCTCTGTCCCCCAGGCTAGAGGGCAGTAGCGTGATCATGGCTCACTGAAGCTTGGAACTCCTGGGCCCAAGCCTCCCGAGTAGTTCGGACCACAGGGCACGTACCACTGTGCCCAGCTAATTTTTTCTTTTTTTTTCTTTCTTTTTTTTTTTTTGAGAGAAAATGTCTCCCTGTGTTTCCCAGGCTGGTCTGAAACTCCTGGGCTCAAACAGCCCTCCCACCTCAGCTTCCCGAAGTGGTGGGATTACAGGCATGAGCCACTGTGCCTAGCCCTGGACCAGACTTTAACTAGCAAGGTTCTAGATTCTAAAGTGCTTTCCAGGTGCGTGAAATCATTATTTCTTCAGCCAATGGGGTGGGAGGGCTGTGCCAAGGGTAGAGGGACCAAACATGACGAGGGAGCTGGGGACACCCACACATGGGGATAAAGGAAAATCTTGAGTTCCTTCAGGGAAATCCTAGCTAGCTCTGAGAAGTAAATAAGCAACTTGATAAGCAGGAAGGTAATAGTAGTCTAAAACAATAGCTGAGGAAGTTAGAGCCAGGAGATGTTTGGTTCCCCTCTCTAGAAACTAAAGATAATATCTTTTTTTTTTTTTTTTTTTTTTTTTGAGACGGAGTCTCGCCTGTCGCCCAGGCTGGAGTGCAGTGGCGTGATCTCGGCTCACCGCAAGCTCCGCCTCCCGGGTTCACGCCATTCTCCTGCCTCAGCCTCTCCGAGTAGCTGGGACTACAGGCGCCCGCCACCACGCCTGGCTAATTTTTTGTATTTTTTAGTAGAGATGGGGTTTCACCGTGGTCTCGATCTCCTGACCTCGTGACCGCCCGCCTCCGCCTCCCAAAGTGCTGGGATTACAAGCGTGAGCCACCGCGTGCGGCCTAAGATAACATCTTAACGTATGTCCCTGAGTTGTTTTTCAGAAGGCCAGACCCCTCCAAAAGGGATCCGCTGGCATGTAGACCTCAGATCAGCAGGTGCTGAGGACTGACTCTGACTATAGTTCGCTCTAAATTTCTTCCTGAGGGACCTGGAGGAGGCCGTGCCCATGAGCCAGAGCTAACATTCTTTTCTGCTGATCCCACATGTCTAGACAAAGCTTCGCCTCCTGAACCAATCGCAAATCAGAAAATCTCTGAACCCACCTTATGACTTGTGGGTCCTGCTTTGAGACGTCCTGCCTTTTTAGGTCAAACCAACGTACAGCTTCCATGTATTGATTTATGATTTTACCTGTAACACCTGCTTTCCTGAAATTTACTCCTGCCTTTTAAAATCCTTAGCTGCAGCTGGGCACAGCGGCTCACGCCTATAATCCTAGCACTTCGGGAGGCTGAGGTGGGCAGATCACTTGAGGCCAGGAGTTTGAGACCAGCCTGGTCAACATAGTGAAACCCCGTCTCTACTAAAAATACAAAAATTAGCTGGACGTGGTGGTGCATGCCTGTAGTCCCAGCTACTCAGGAAGCTGAGGCAGGAGAATCGCTTGAACCCAGGAGGCAGAGGTTGCAGTGAGCTGAGATCGCACCACTGCACTACAGCCTGGGCAACAGAGTGAGTGAGACTCTCTCAAAAAAAAAAAAAAAAAAATCCTTACCTGCAAGCCATCAAGAGTTCATATCTTAAGCATAAGCCACCCAATTCTCCTTGCTTGGAGTCCTGCAAACAAATGCTTTCATTTCTCTATTGTTGCAAAGTCTCAGTGTGGACGTGTGGTGTTATCGCGCCAGGTGAGAAGACCTGGTTTGGTTCTACAACATTCCGATGTGCCCAGGATTGAGGAGATTCCTGGGATGCAGGACTTTGTGTGTTAGAACCAGGAGAGTCCCAGATAGAACAATTTGGTCACCCTATGGGGATAATGAAAGAGAAAGGCATGCTTTGGTCTAAGTTGCTGTGTGACCTGAAAAAGGACCAGGCAGCTGATTGCTCAGGTCCCGCCTTAGACCAGTTAGTCTAGTACCTCCTATTTCACAGGGGTGAAAGCCAGCCCAGAGAAGTCTAGTAACTTGTCCACATCACCCTGCTACTCAGGGGCAGGGCTGAGGCCAAGCTCCCACCTTCCCACTCCCCGTCCAGCTCAGCACCTTCTCCATCAGTTCACGTTGTCTTCTTTTAACGCATTCCTCTTGATTTGGCAAACACAGCATGTTTTGTGAGCAAAACCACAAAGTAATAAAAACACAATGAGGCTGCTAAAGTTGTTCAAATGCAAAGCATCCAGAAATGTGACGGCATAGACTTTCTCAGATTTATTGTATGTCCTCAGACAGTAGATAAAAATGCATGGGGTTTACTTCCAGGGATTTACAGACCAATGTAAGTAAACAGCTGGGGTTTCTTTTTAGGCTGTTTCTCTTGGAGGTGGTGCAGGAGGTTGAGGAAAGCACCTCTGATGAGCAGATAGCTGGAGGCTGTTCCCACAGTCATGTCTCAGCGAAGAAGTCGGAGTCCAGCAGCCATCAGAACCAAGGTATGTGTGGTGATCTTCGGAATGCCACTCCAAATCCTTTGCACTTTCTTTTGTACACAGCAGGAGTTGTAAAAGAATGCTTCCTTTTATTATTAAACTGAGAATCCATGCAGAGAGTTTACACTAAACACGTGAATACATTGTGTTTTAGAAGGCTGGGTGCCCTCAGTCCCCAGATCTTTCAAGTGTACCATTAAGTTCAGGTAGGTTTTTGTAGACAGAGATTGGCCGCATCATATCTGTGACACTGACTCTTCTGGTGTAGGTTTGCATGGCCAGGGAGTCTGAGTGCAGCCCCTGATCAGTGCTTCATGCCAATCTGTGAGTCTGTTCCAGGAACTAGAGGAGAGAGAGCCTTAGCCTTGCCTGCAACCAGATGAATGGTCAGCTTTAGTGGTGAACACTTTGCTTTTTGAATAGTGTGGTTGGCTGGCAGCTCTTGTCATTGTTTATCTCTCTCTTAATTTAACAAACCAAGCTGAAGCCTGAGCACAGCTACAACCTTGTCCAATCTCTTTAGCAACAAAATACCTGTGTGTGCGTATCTTATTGCTCAAAACATTGGACAAAGCTGTATACAAACACACACACAAACATACACAGATACACTGCACAGGAGACCCCTGATAAAACACACAAATTTTAAAAATTTATTTTTAAACAAATGCAGTGGGATGATCATAGCTCTCTGCAGCCTTGAACTCCTGAGCTCAAGCGATCCTCCTGCCTCTGGCTCCCAAGTACTTGGGACTACAGGCGTGAGCCACTGCACCTGGCCATGCAGTGAAGGACTTCCCAAGCAAGACCTTGACTTGGAAAGTTGCCACCAACTCCCCAGCTCTGTGGGAAGTTTTGGGGGCAGGGGGTTTAAACTCTCAAATTTAGCTGGTTTGCATGGGGAGTTCTTTCCCAGTGATGAGTTGGGGCTGCTTCTGAAGAACATTTAGAATTTAAATCTAGAGCTCTCCCCAGTCAGAGTAAAAAATGGCAGCAAATAAATGTTAGATCACAGCCTCTTCTTAGTCATACCCATTGATACATGTCATGGGGGCATTGCCAAAGAAAGAAGTGAGTTAAGTGTAAGGGAATCTGGTCGGGGCTGGACCAATAACCAGACTCATCCGAACGCTTGGCTGATGGTTTTCCAGTTGCTCCGTGGTTTATCCTTTGTAAGGATGCGAGTGACAATCAGAGTTGGAAACGTGGGGCCTCAGCTCTGCTTCATAAACCAGGCAAGGAAGAGCTGAGGGTGGAGTAGGGGGTTGCCGGTGGAAGGAAGGTCTGAATTTGAGGAAGAAAAAGGACAGTGCAGCAAAGAGTTGGGTGCCTTTCAAGCTTCTAAAGGACGCAGTGGGCTGTAACAGAGCTCTCTGAATGAGGGAAGCACAGCCCACCAGCAAAGCATTTACCACCTGTGTGTGTCTCAAATGGCCAGTGGGGCAGTTCCTGCTGTGGCCTGATTCCATGGACAGCACCACTCATCTCATTCCCCAACTCCAGCACACGTTTTCCCACTGGGAGCTCGGCCAACCATTTTGGATCCCTGAAGGGAAAGAATGTCAGGAGTGGAGGAAGGGGTGGTGATGTGGAGAAGCCTCTGCTGCTAGCCCCTGCAGGTAGAGAAAGTTCCAGATGCCTTGGCCTCAGTCAAAGCAAGCCTGGCTGACCCATGGGATGTCAGTGGCGTGGGGAGTGGAGGTATTTGGCGGCAGACGGCCTGTTTATGACAAAAACTACTAGAGATGTGTCACCAAGAGAGGCCTATGGATTTCTTAAGCCAAAACACTTAGACAAAGTCTCCCCAAAAAATAGAACCAAGCATCTCATAGAGTTAATGATTGTCTACAGGATCCCTGACAATGTAAGCATTTCTTTTTCTGTTCTTTTTTTTTTTTTTTTTTTTTTGAGACAGGGTCTCACTCTGTCGCCCAGGCTGGAGTACAGTGGCATGATTATGACCCACTGCAGCCTCAACCTCCCGGGCTCAAGTGATCCTCCTGCCTCAGCCTCCCTAGTAGCTGGGACTACAAGTGCACCCCACCACACCTGGCATTTTTGTTGTTGTTGCCCAAGCTGGTCTCAAACCCCTGGGCTCAAGCAACAACACTCCCACCTCCGCCTCCTAAAGTGCTGGGAGTACAGGCACGAGCCATCATGCTTGGCCAAATAAGTGTTTATTGGACAGATCCAGTTCTCCAAAGTTTAGAGCAGGTTAACTTGGTAGCTATGGCGTGTGACCAGATGGAAACATGGGTCTTGTGGCCGGCCCCGCAACTGGCTGACAGTCCAGCAAGGCAAGGAGGTAGGTACTTCACACATTGTGCACACCCATCTCAGGCAGCCGTAGACCCCTAGGCTTCCCCGCCCCACAGGCACATGCAGGCTCCAGGGAAAGCAAGTAGTTGGCAGGTGCCTCTCCAACCTCGTGTCTTTGGGCATCCTTGCCCTGGGTGACACAGTGAGACCCTGTCTCAAAAAAAGTCCCTCCCATGCCAGCTGCCTGTGTCCCAACCACTCAGGTGCTTTGCCTCTCAACAGAATCCACCTGCAGTTCCCTGCTAGGTATGTCTCAAGGAGCCCTCTAGCCACCCGACTTGTCTTTAATGCCTATAAAATCCAGTTCAGAGGAGGAAAAATATTTCTCAGGCAAGTCCTGCCTTTGGAGGTATGTACAGGCACTGACACCAGAACAGGCCAGTGAGTAAACCCGGCACCGAACAGGCCATCAGAATAGGGAGCCCCACATGGTAAATGTGGCTGCGCATAGCAAGCTCGCCCAGGGAAAGCTGGGCTGCAGGTTGGGGTAAAGCCCTTGATGCAGGCTGTAACATGTTTTGATGCAGAAGTTATTGGTTCTGAGTAGAAAGGGCAAGGTAAGAGAGCAAAGCCTAAAAATGCAGTTTCCCCCTTGAGTTCTTCTCTCTCCTCTTATTTGACTTCCCTCCCATGATAACATGCCCCAAGGGCTGAGAGCCGTTATAGTGTGTTTAACAGATGGAGAGAACACCTTCTTTAGGCTTTCAGAGCCACAGAAGCTGGGGCTAAGATGCCAACTCTATAGCCATGAGGATCTGCTTTATTTTTTTTTTTCTTTTCTTTTTTTTTTTTTTTGAGATGGAGTCTCGCTCTGTCACCCAGGCTGGAGTGCAGTGGTGCTATCTGAGGTCACTGCAACCTCTGCCTCCCAGGTTCAAGTGATTCTCGTGTCTCAGCTTCCTGAGTAGCTGGGATACAGGCAAGCGTCACCATACCCAGCTAATTTTTTGTATTTTTAGTAGAGACAGTTTCATTATGTTGGCCAGGCTGGTCTCAAACTTCTGACTTCAGGTGATCCACCTGCCTCAGCCTCCCAAAGTGCTGGGATTACAGGCATGAGCCACCGCACCCGGCCGAAGACCAGCTTGTGAGTCTAGGGACCCTGGAATGCAGCAGCCCCAATCCTGACTTTAGTTAACCTGTGTCATATGTAGGGGCTTTAAAGGTGGCCGGGAGCAGGGCATCTGGCTATCTGGCTATCTCCAGGTAGTGGGTCGGGGAGGCTCTGAGACTGCTACAGAGCAGACCATTGACAGCCTGTAACTGAGTCCAAATTCATTCTGCCTGCTGCGTCACAGCCAATACGTTGAGAGACAAGGAGTTGGAGCAAGGAAAGGGACTTTATTTCGGAGAGCCAGCAAACCAAGAAGATGGTGGACTAATGTCCTAAAGAACCGTCTTAAAATTATGCAGGCTTTGCCTTGTCTTTTATGTTTAGGTCAGGGGGAAAGGAAGGGGCTGACAACCGCAGACATCTGGGCACCAGCAAGGGTCCAGGGGAGGTTTGCAGAACTTCTTTGTCCTTGGTCAACAGTCTCTCATGTGACAATAGCTAAACCTCCTCATTCCTATAAATCTTTAACAAAAACAGTTAGCTGTTTACATGCTTCCCCTTTAATCCCAGAGTTAGTTTTGCCAGCGGCATGATTGCTGTTTTTGCGTTTTATCTCAGTGCTCTAAAGTTATCCTAGCCTAGGTGCAAGAATAGGTAAAGGCCCCTTAAATAAAATTGGAGTTAGTTATGTTAGTTCTTCTGTTGTTTCATGGTTACAAGACACAGAAGAGAACCCTTGTATCAAAACAGGATGAGATTAGGTTGTTGTTCCTATAAAAAATCCATGTGGTTGTTTTTTGGCCCCCTCTTCAATATCCGGGGTGTGCTGACGAAGTGAGCAGCAGCTCTGGAGCCATAAACCACCATCTCATCTCAGCCCAGGGCATGTTGGGAGAGGCCAGGAAAAGTCACTTCTCTTCTTTGCTTTAACTGTCTTTTCTGTTGCCTCAGAGTCTTCAAAGGGGAGACTTGGTGTTCTCAGCACTGCTCAGCCTCCATGAAGCCCTCCTTCTCATGGCCCGAGGGCTCCACCTCTGCATAGGTGGAATGGTCAGGGTGGCTGCGAAACTTCATGGCTGGCCAGTGGTGAGGTCTACGCTGCAGAAGGCACAGAGGCAAAGTCAGTGGGCATGCCCCCGCCCCCATGGGGACCCCACACTCCTGAGCGACAGAGCCAACCAAGACTCTCTCTTACAAGGGCCCTGGGGCACTTGGGGCCTACCAGGAGCCACACAACTGACCTTCAGGGACCCTCTCCCTAAAATGTTCCCTGCTGTGATCCCCCAACCACTGGGAAACCTGCCGGAAGCTAGAGTGTGGAAGGAGGACACTTTATCCTTCGCTGCGTGGTCTGCAGAACTCACAGATAAAAGGTTCAGCAATACACCAAGTGGAGACCTGGGACTGCAATGTGAGGAAGTGGCTCAGAGATGGCTGGCATGATGCTTGAGGCTCTGGAAATGCCAAGATAACCCTCCAAGGTAGCACAGGGTCCACATCAGAGTCAACAGGGGGCTTATTAAAATGCAGATTCTGGCCTGTCCAGTGGCTCATGCCTGTAATCCCAGCACTTTGGGAGGCCAAGATGGGCAGATCACTTGAGGCCAGGAGTTCAAGACCAGCCTGGCCAACATGGTGAAACACCGTCTCCACTAAAAATACAAAAATTAGCTGGGTGTGGTGGCACGTGCCTGTAGTCCCAACTACTCAGAAGGTTGAGGCACCAGAATTGCTTGAACCCAGGAGGCGGAGGCTGCAGTAAGCCAAGATTGTGCCACTGCACTCCAGCCTTGGCGACAGAGTGAGACTCTGTCTCAAAATAAATAAAATGCAGATTCCTGGGCCTGCCTTAGACCTGCCCTATCAGAATCCCTGTGGCCCAGGGATCTGCAGTTCCCAGGTGTTACCCAGGTAGGCTAAGACTTCAGAATGACTAAGCCTCCTAAGAAACTGGGGGAACGACCTAGGCCTGTGGGTTAATGAGGCTGGTGGGCTTGTGACCCACATGGAGGAGACTAGGGTCACAGAGGCACCACTGCTGCACTCCGTGGGGGACTCGTAAGAAGCCAGAAGTGGAGGATTGGGGGCAGGAGCTGCTGAGCTCTGCAGCTCCGAGTGAAGGGGGCTGAGCCTCACATCCCATGCTGCCCCTCAGGCTGGCTCTTCAGAATTGAGACATTCAAAACTTAGCATCCTCAACTAAAGCTCCCAGAGGGCAGCTCTTATCATTATTTGGCTTGTCTATTTTATTTTTATTTCTATTTTAGAGATGGGGTCTCCTCTATTGCCCAGGTTGGAGTGCAGTGGTATGGTCAGGGCTCACTGCAGCCTCAAACCACTGGGCTCAAGGGATCCTCCCACCTCAGCTTCCCAAGCGGCTGGGACCACAGGTATGTGCCACCATGCTGGGCTAATTTTTTAAATTTTTGTAGAGACAGGGTCTCGCTCTGTTGCCCAGGCTAGTCTCAAACTCCTGTGCTCAAGTAATCCTGCCTTGGTTTCTCAAAGTGCTAGGATCTTAGGAAGGAGCCACTGCACCTGCCCCTCAATTTTAACCTTAAAAGCAGGTATCAGTAGGCAAAAGAGGCAGAGACCCTGGTTCTATCATGGCGTTGAGTAAGTACTGAGCCTGGCATTTGGGCATGAGACCATAAATCACTGGAGATAGGCTGCACAGCCACTAGATGGGCACTATGTGGCACTGTGGCCTTCTTTCTTTGCTCTGGGGATTCTTTTCTGATTTCACAAATGGGGGAACAAAAGCAGAGGGGCTGTTCCACAGGACAGGAGGGCCGAGGGAGTTCTGAGGTGCTGATTTCTCAGGGTGCAGGACTTAATGGGTGCCAGCCATCTCGAAATGTGCTAGGATGGGGTGGATGAAGTTTTCTCAGGTATGTGGCAGGGGAGAGGGAGAAGGGGAGAGGCAGGGACCGAATGGCCCAGGAGACGCTGACGCAGAAGCAGACGGGAGCCCTGTGGCCACAGATGACACGGACCTCAATGAAGAAGAGCGCAGCATTGGATGTGGGGTGGCCATTGATGTAAATTCCAGCCAGGATGATGGCCGCCACAAGGACGACTGCCAGCACAATGCCCACGATGGTGCCCAGGTGCACAGGAGTGCCCTTTGTCTTGGGGGACAGGTTGTTCTGAAGGCCTGTGGAGAGATCATTAGGGCAGACAGGGGCTGCAGGGGAGCAGGGAAGGTCGAACCATGGGGTCTTGGGTTCTAACAAAGTCTCAGAGATGAAAGCTGACAGAGCCTTTGGGTCCACTTATCCAATACAGGAAGAGGTTGGGCGGGAGTTGGAATCATTATGAGTAAGGCATTCATGTTCTTGACACCATCTGGGTAGTTTTCCAAAATCACCTAAAAGTTGCCCCAAATGTCTAATAAGGATCATAAGAGAAGTTCTCTCTGATATCTGTGCCACTACATAAGTGCTATTAAGGAATCCACAAAGGGCATCGGAGGGTTAAGAGTTTGAGATCTGAAATCTGGCTGCCTGGGTTGAAATCTATGCTCTGCCACTTACTAGCTGTGTGACCTTATGCAAATTATATAACCTCTCTGTGTCTTCATTATCACTTCTGTTGAACAAGGATAATAATACCCACGTAATGGGGTTATTGTGAAGGTTAAAAGGAGATGATCCATGTCAAGCACTGAGGACCATGTCTCCCATTTTGGATGACTTCAATAAGTATTAGCTGTTATGATGGCGAATGACCATAGTTTTTTCCATCACTGTCCACTCCCAGATTGTGACCTCTTGGAGGGCAAGGATGATGTCTTATTCAACTCTGTGTCCTCAGCTCTTAAAAAAACTGGCAGGGGCTGGCCACGGTGGCTCACCCCTGTAATCCCAGCACTTTGGGAGGCCGAGGCAGATGGATCACCTGAGGTCAGGATTTCAAGACCAGCCTGGCCAACATGGTGAAACCTCGTCTCTACTAAAAATACAAAAATTAGCCAGGCATGGTGGCACGCACCTGTAGTCCCAGCTACTCAGGAGGCTGAGGCAGGAGAATAGCTTGAACCTAGGAGGCGGAGGTTGCAGTGAGCTGAGATCACACCACTGCACTCCAGCATGGGCGATAGAGTGAGACCCCGTCTCAAACAAAACAAAACAAAAAAACAAAACTGGCAGGCCCGTCAGAGAAGCTCAAAGAAAGTCTATGGAATGATCTAGGTCCTCTGGAAGCTAATAAGCCAACAGTCACCCTCTGAGAACATCCCAGGCATTTAAAATACGTCCCAGGGGGAGACAGTATTTTCCACAGAGCTGGAAGCTCAACCCCTTTTGTGCATGACTGAGGTAATGGAAATAACAGAGAGGTTAAGTGATATCCCCACAGACACACAAATTCAGTGCCCACCACTAAAAAACCTAGTTCCCTGACACTACCTGGGGTCGCTGTTTGCCTCTTCACCCTATCCTAAAGGAAGTGGAGATAATGAGGTAGAGAAGACAGATGAGCAGGTTGGCAGCAAAAATGTTGCATTCTTCCTACATAGCTAGTGGGTGGGTTGGGAGGCAACTAGGGGTGGCGAGTTTTAATGGGATGTTGCATGCACTCAGAACCATTGTCCTCCCCGTCCCCTTTGCTCTGCTCTGCACTCTGTAAGCAGAGGACACCCAGGAAACTATCCTGGGGCACTCCAGGGCATGGCTAGGGCCTCTGTCTGCCAACAGGTGGGAGGACTGAGGTGAAATGCCCCAAGTGAGCCTCCCCTGACCTGGATGGCAATCAGCCCACAGCCTGCAGTGGCTCTGATGATTTGATGATGAGGCTTCTGCTGATGAGCACATGGTGCACAGCGAGGGGATTATGGCCCAGCCACCCCCACAACACACACGCACACTCATACCCACTGCCTATGGAGGAGCAATGGCTCCACCTCTGTTGGGGGACACCATCACACTGTGCTGCATTAATAATCTTTCCTCTCCTGCTGGAAGCCCAGATGACAATCTCCAGCCCCTGGAGCTGGAAGGCACTTTCATCTCTACTCTTGCACAGGTTGCAGCAAAGGCCTGAGCTGGCTCTGGGCAAAGGGCAGGGGAGGTGGGGGCAGCTCCCACCCTCAGAAAGGAGATTATCTTTCTAGGTAATCCTAGGAGGCTGCAGGGAGTCCCGCCTTCTGGCACCCTGCAAAAATTTGGTAGTGGACAATTTTATGTCCTCTGCCAGCCTGAGTGAGGAAAGAGAAGCTGCTCTCCACCCCTCGCTGACTATGAGCTCATGGGGATCAGAGGGGATGGCCACAGGCCCCACCTATACCTGCCCTGGCTCAATCCTTCCCCTCCTCCCACTCCTTTCTGGCCAGTGAATATTCAAGGACAGAGAGCCAGGAGAAGAACCACAGGAGGTTCATGGCTGAGATGAGAAATGTCTAGGGTAGACATGTTCCTTTGATCTAGGGCACCTGTGCCCAGAAGCCCCCCTGCCTCCCCACCCAGCAGGAGGTCTGGGATGCTCAGGCTGTTGTTGCTCCCTCTCCACACTCAAAAATAGCCCAGGCGACTGCTGCACCCTCTTCTGGGGTGG
Source organism: Hylobates moloch (assembly GCF_009828535.3). Taxonomy (NCBI): domain Eukaryota; kingdom Metazoa; phylum Chordata; class Mammalia; order Primates; family Hylobatidae; genus Hylobates; species Hylobates moloch. The sequence continues at coordinate 22,767,129 of NW_026652285.1, read as the reverse complement.
GTCCAAGAGGCGCTGGGTCTGACGCTGAGGGCAGGCAGTTCTGTACTCACCGTCTCCTCCTGCATAGGGATTCAACTTGGTGTCATCTTCGAAGAGAGAAGACAGAAGGAGCGAGATTAGTGGAATCATTACAGCCTTTGTCACTCTGAGTCCAGATGGGATGAAAGTTCAGCCCAAACTTTCATTTTAGAGGTAAGGCTCAGAGAGGGGAGGAGACTTGCTCAAAGTCACACAGCAGTTGAGTGTAGCTGGAGGCTGGGGAGTATATGAGCGGGGACTGGTGAGAGATGAGGCTGGGAGTGGAGGGCCGGCTGCCTGGAGAACAATAGGAGGCTGTGCACGCTCTTCTGCGGGGCAACAAAGAGCTGTGTAAGGGTTTGAAGAGGGACTGTATGTGTCACAAGGTCAGATCAGCTTGGAGACTCCCTGGGGCTGTAGTGTGCCGGAGAGAGTCCCAACCCACTTTCTGTCTATACCTCGAGGCCTGTAGCCTGTGGCTTTCTAAGTAAGTTTCAAGGGTCCACCCTTCCTGTGGTTCCTTCCCATGCAGATTTTTATGGGGAAAGAAAAGCAAGAGTTCCGTGTCAGGAGAATGCTATAAATGACTGAAGATTCTTGCCCTAAGCACCTGAACTTTATTTATTTATTTATTTATTTTGGAGAGAGGGTCTTGCTCCGTCACACAGGCTGGAGTGCAGTGGTACAATCACAGTTCACTACAGCCCCGACCTCCTGAACTCAAGTGATCCTCCCACTTCAGCCTCCCAAGTAGCTGCGCCTGGCTAATTAAAAAAGATTTTTTTGAGATGAGGTCTCACTGTGTTGCCCAGGCTGGTCTCCAACTCGTGGGCTCAAGCAATCTTCTTAGCCTCTCAGAGCACTGGGATTACAGGCGAGAGCCACCTCACCTGGCCTAACAAGGTATTTTAAACACAGCTTTGAATCTATTTTGTTACTGCAAATTGAAAATAATGAATTGATTCATCAAAACTAAGCAAAGTAACTTAAATATCACTGGGCAGATTAACTCGATTTGAATCAACTTGTTGCAAATCTAGACCACTGAAGATCAATTATAGCTCAGTTTGCACCTACCACTGGTAGACAAAAGGACACAGTGCCACCCACTGCCAGTCCCTCCCAGAGTGACTGAAGGTGGCCACACTGTGCCCATGCAGCCTCTCTCCCACTCACCACGGGCTGGTTCCCAGCTGCCATCTTGCTGAGGCTCCGTGTAATTCACATTGGCTCCTGAGTTAATGGATCACATGAGAACTGACACAGGAAGAAACGCATGCAATGTTGATCAAATGAGTGGTCATTTTTCTGTTGTTAGTTGTCACTTCTTGTGGCTATCAAGGTGTTCTGTTCTGTTGCTTATAAGATAAGCCCTTCTGCACACAGTTGTTCTGGGTGAGTGCCTGTCTCTCTTTGGAATAAAATGCATGGGCTTTGTGACAGCTACTTGCCACTCAGAGGTCATCTGGTTCATTTAAGTGAGTAGCGTTTGACTGCAAGTGAACAGCTCTCAAATCCAGCCCCCATGTCTCCCACTCCTCCTGCCCTGCTGCTTTCTACCTCTGCCTGCCCAGGCAGGCCCCTCTGGCTGGAGTGCTGGGTCCCTTCATTCAATCTCCCTGTTAGAGCCTGTACCCTCATAGTATGTAAGGGAAAGACTCTATCCCACACCTGCCTCTGCAAGTCTCTCTGTGTGGGCTGTAACCACACGGGCAGGAGAGTGACTCAAACTGTCCTGCCAAGATGCCTTGCAAGTTGGGCATGTGGGGGGAAGTCATCATTAAAAATGTTTTTTCTTATAAACCAGGCACAATGGCACGTACCTGCAGCACTTAGTAGGTTGAAGTGGGAGGAGCCCAGGAGTTCAAGTCCAGCTTAGGTAACATAGCAAGATCCTGTTCCACCCTCCAAAAAGTTTTTTCTCTTATAGACGTAACTTCAGAGTCTTTGCCACCTCTTCCAGGACTGGAAGGACATAGAGCCCTAACTGTCTTCACTTTTTACTCTAATGAATGTTTTCTGTTGGGAACCACTACACAAAACATGGAAATGAGACCCATTCCTTAGCTGGCAAGGGATGCACACAGATAATAAAACTGGCAAACAGAATTCCCTACCTCTGTAGGACAGAGGACCTACATGGTGGGCTGTAGGACAGCCCAGGGGGCTCAGTAATAATAAGTCAGGATTTAGGCTTGGCCCCCAAGTGCCGTGCCCTGGTCACCCCACGCCACCACAGCCCCCCTTCTAGCCTCTGACATTGTGCCTCCACCAGACACTGTCTGGCTAAACCCTCTGGGTGGGGCAGGGTGTGTTTGCAGCACCCCTCCCCACCCCAGCCCAGTGCTGGGCTCAGAACATGCCCTCAGTAAGTCTAGGGGGTTAACTGGCAGTAACTAATCACGGACTACCTCCTTGTAGGAGGAGCTTTCTTTGACTGGAAGGTTACCCCTGGACTCCGTCACCAACTCCCCAAAGGGCAAAGTTTCTTTCTGCTTCTTTTTCTTTTCTTTTTTTGAGACAGTGTTTCACTTTGTCACCCAGGCTAGAGTGCAGTGGTGCGGTCATAGCTCACTGCAGCCTCAACCTCCCAGGCTTAAGCAATCCTCCCGCCTCAGCCTCCTGAGTAGCTGGGATTACACATGTGTGCCACCATACCTGGCTAATTTTTGATTTTTTGTAGAAACATAGTTTTGCCGTGTTGCCCAGGCTGGTCTCGAACTCCTGAGCTCAAGTGATCCGCCTGCCTCAGCCTCCCAAAGTGTTGGGATTACAGGCGTAAGCCTCCTCTCCCAGCCTCTGCTTCTTTTTCATCCCCTGCAGCACCACCACGCGTTCTGCTCTCAGTGCCAGCTCCTTGTTATTCCGGAGCAACTTCAGAGTAATTAGAGCTGTCGGAATCTAACTCACTTTTTCACACTTTGCTACTCTGCCCTGACCCTGAATTCACATAGACCCTTTTCCATTTCTTTCAGCACCAAGAGAGGCAGTGGGGTTGAGGGGAAAGAGCTCTGCTTTTGGAGCTAGATGAAACCTAACTCTATCCCTTCTTGGCTGTGTGACCTTGGGAAAGTTATCTGCCTCTCTGAGCCTTAGTGTCTCCTTTATAAAACAGGGATATAACAGTATCAAGATCCAGGATTGTTGGGAGGACTGAATATTAATTTATGCTTTACTTTAGCACCCTACTGGGCATGTAGTTAGTCCCCACAAATGCTGGTGCTTTCTATCATTCATTCATTCTCCTCCACAACTTCCCCCCAGCCAGGCCCATGGGTCGCTGACCTTGTTCTCTAGTTTTCTAGGTAACGTTTAGAAAGGCAGGGGACACACCAGGTGCAGTGGCTCACGCCTGTAATCCCAACACTTTGGGAAGCCAAGGTGGGTGGATCACATGAGGTCAGGAGTTTAAGACCAGCCTGACCCACATGGCAAAACCCCGTCTCTACTAAAAATACAAAAATTAGCTGGGTGTGGTGGTGTGTGCCTGTAGTTCCAGCTACTTGGGAGGCTGAGGTGGGAGAATTGCTTGAACCTGGGAGGCAGAGGTTGCAGTGAGCCGGGATTGCACCACTGCACTCCAGCCTGGGCGACAGAGCGGGACTAAGTCTCAAAAAAGAAAAGAAAAAGAAAAAAGAAAGGGGACACTGTGGAAAGAACATCTCACCACTTACCCCTCCCATAACCCTGAATAACCTACTTTGCTCCTTTACGAGCCTCTTTCCTTAGCTATAAGAAAGGACTGTGGGCCAGGCATGGGGGCTTAGGCCTGTAATCCCGGCATTTTTGGAGGCTGAGGCAGGAGGATCGCTTGAGCCCAGGAGTTTGAGATCAGCCTGGGCAACACAGTGAGACCTCATCTCTACAAGAAATTTTTAAAAATTAGCCAGGTATGGTGGTACATGCCTGCAGTCCCAGCTGCTTGGGAGGCTGAAGTTGGAGGATTGCCTGAGCCCAGGAGTTGGGGACTGCGGTGAGCCATGATCACTCCACTGCACTCCAGCCTGGGCAAGAGTGAGACCCTGTCTCAAAAAAAAAAAAAAAAATCCTAACATAGGGTTAGAGGGGGAAGAAAATCGTGGCTGAATAATGTTTTAAAATATTAACTTTTTCTTCTTTCCTTTCCTTCTTGCCATTATTCCTTTCAAGCAGATATTTGGTTCAGGCGAGGCTGTAAAGAACCCACAAGTCTTTCAGTCTTAGCCTAAGGGGAAGGGGCTTTCAAAGCTGGATACAGAGTTTTGTTTTGTGTTGTGTTGTGTTGTGTTGTGTTGTGTTGTGTTGTTTTGAGACAGAGTCTTGCCCTGCCACCCAGGCTGGAGTGCAGTGGCACAATCTCAGCTCCTTGCAACCTCCACCTCCCAGGTTTAAGCGATTCTCCTGCCTCAGCCCCCCGAGGAGCTGGGATTACAGGCACCCACCACCATGCCCAGCTAATTTTTGTATTTTTAGTAGAGATGGGTTTCACTGTGTTGGCCAGGCTGGTCTCAAACTCCTGACCTCATGATCCTCCCACCTTGGCCTCCCAAAATGCTGGAATTACAAGCGTGAGCCACCGTGCCTGGCCAATTTTTGTATTTTTAGTGGAGACGGGGTTTCACCATGTTGGTCAGGCTGGTCTCGAACCCCTGATCTCAAGTGATCCGCTCACCTCAGCCTCCCAAAGTGCTGGGATTACAGGTGTGAGCCACTGTGCCTGACCGAGATGCAGGGTATTGAAAAGGGATAAGGGAGAGGAATGTCTCAGACATAGCTACAGAATCCTGGAGGGGGCATGGGAGAAAGGGAAGAGATTTGAGGCCTAGGACCGGAGGAGCCTGCACAAGGCTTCCTGGGACACTGCCTGGTACATTCAGGGAGATGAACCTCTGGCAGCTTCAACCAAGACCCCCAGGCCTCCAGGTAGCAGGGAAGCCCCTGGATGGCCAGACCTGAATAGTCAGGGTGGATGGACAGCTGAGGTGGAATTCCCCATCCATCACTCCAGGGCCTGAAAGTGAGAAGCCAGGTGAACTTACAGAAACAAGGCAGCCTTTCTCTCACGCCTGAGTGTATGGACTGAGTTCATACCTGCTACAGGGATGAGGCTTTTCGGGTTGTGTGAGGACTGCTATTAAGATTAGCTGAGATAAGTTATATAAAATACCTGGCACTGGGCTGGGATATTAATTTTTTCCCCTCTTCACAATGAATTCTGTCGGGTAGCCCTGATGTGGGGCCAGCACAGTGGTTAGAGCCCAGGAGTAGAGTTCAAGTTCCAAATCTGGCTCTGCTTCTCACCAGCAAGTGACCTAAACTGTCTGAACTTCAGGCCCCCTTAGATATAAAAGGATGGGGCAGTTCCCATCCCATGAGATCATCCCTGTCAGGGAGAGAGAGGGGGCCCCAGAGGGGTAGCTCTCCTTCCTGGCCTCCTCTCTGCTCCCCACCTGGGGTCAGAACTTACCTTCTGTGGTGAGGCTGTCGATGAAGAGGGAGGAGGAGGTAGTGATGAGGTCTCCATCATAGGGGCCAAAGGAAGTGTCAGGGGAGGCCGAGTTGTGGTCCTCATCCTGGAAGTCCTCGCACGTCCTGCCCTCTGCCTGCAGGAGAGAGCCAGTGCTGGGTCTTGAATGCATTTACACTTTTCCCTTCATCCTGAAAGCATCTTATCTTACAGGGCAATTTATCTGTCAGCTGCTTCAAATCCTTCCTCAAGGAAGGAGCTGAGATGCCAATCTTAAATAAATAGAGCAAATCTGAACGGTCATCAACAGCTAACTTCAGAAGTAGGCGACTGGACAGGATTTTTTTTAAGCCCAGACTCAGACTAATAAATAGACCACGGTGAGTGTATGGCCACGGGGTCTGGAGAGTTGATATTTAAATGCTGGGCCCATCATCTTCTAGCAGCTGGATGCAGGCCAATTCATTGAACTTCTCTGAGCCCCAGTTTTCCCCTCTGATCAATGGGGACAATGGCCCCCAGCTTTTGGTTCAGGTTAAATAAGAGCAAGGGTAGGGCAACTCACAGTGACATGCTTGGCACATGCAGCATGCTTGCTTTGCAAGAAGAGATAAAGGGAGGGGGCAAAAAAGAGGGCACAGATGAATAGACCCATCTGTGTTAGTCTATGGTGTGAGAATAGGATGCTTTCCACCCAGAATCAGTGTTGAGTGCACTGGAAAATTCTTGCAGTGAGAAGGAACCTGGATGGGATTCTAAAGAGGAGATGCCTGGAACCACGCTCCTCACTCCCAGAATGACTGCCTTTCTCAAAAGCCAGAGGACCAGAGGCTTAGCAGGTGCATCATTAACGTCAGCAGGTGCACAGTCTCCCAGAGGAGCCAGCAGTGGCCGAGGCCATGCCCAACATCCCCTCTGCATGCACCAAAAGAATTCCTTGAGAGCTGCCCACTTAAGGCCAAGGCATCAGAATGCTCGTCTCAGAGACCCACAGAGCCCTCTGAAACCTTCCAAAGTGGGTCTGATTGGCTCAAGGCAGTCTGGAAAACAAATCTCAGATGGAAGGGAGGATATTGCCAAGAGCTAATGCCACCGTGAGAAGAGTTTCCAGGGGCGGGCCCTACCGGCTGCCCTCCTGTTCCCCACCACCTGGCACAGGAGTTGCAGCAGATACTTATGCTTCTCACCTCCTGTGCACAGCCATAGTCCATCCACTCCTGGCGATAGCGGTCAAAGCCACTGGAGCATCTGCAGGAGGACCAAAAGGTCAGAGTTATGATGGGATCGACAAAGAAGCCTTCCCCTTTCACTGTTCAGTAACAACTCTCTGCTGATAGTGAGAAGAGGAGCTAAGGTCCCCAGGCTGAGGTAGTCAGGCACTCCTGTTCCCTCTACTTCCCCGGAAGATGAAGGTATTTGTGGCATCCCTGCCTTCCTTCTGACCCAGCTCCCCAGGACCAAGGCCACATCTGCCCATGTGAGTAGGTGTAGGGGCTAGCAGGACTGCATGAGCTCCAGTGATCCTCAAGGTCGCCTTGACTCTGAGCTGCCGTGACACTGCTGAGAATCCAGGCAATTCACATACGTGTTTTCATCCTGGTTGTTGAGGGGCCTAAACTTGGGAAAGAGAGTGGGGCTAAAGGTAGGCATCAGCAGACTTAGTCAACACTTCCCCGTGTGATCATTCAAGGGCAGAAATGATGGTCCTGCCAGAGGCTGGGAGACAACTGGCTGACAAGGGTCTCCGGAGAGGGCATTGGGCAGCTCATCTGGGCTGGAAGACACCAAGCGCCCCTGTAGGGAAAGGATGGGGGCATGACGACGCACCAGAGAATGTTCTCCATGCATCATTCCCAACTTTTCATTCTTTACTCTTTGGTGCTAGGGGAACCCACCAAGCCCTACTCAAGCCCAGAGATGTCTGCATGGGAAGAATAACATCATGAACCACCAGTGCCAAGAAGGAATTCTCAGCAGGTTAACTGTACCAGCACCCATTGAGGTTTGGTGAGGCCAAGGGCCAAGGCTTGCCAAGAGCTGCCAGTCTTTCCTTCTACAGATGCCTCTGGGCTCTGAGCTGCTCCTCCTGCAGCAGGAATGGCTGAACTGAGCCAGCCACACTCTCCTTCTGTCAGGTCCTCTATGCCCACTACTTTGGGGGATAGAGGATTAGGAAGGCTATTGGAGGCTGAGAACTAAAGTTTCTTTTAGGGCTGGGTGTGGTGGCTTATGCCTATAATCCCAGCGTTTTGAGAGGCTGAGGCAGGAGGATTGCTTGAGCCCAGGAATTTAAGGCTATAGTGAGCTATGATGGCACCACTGCACTCCAGCCTGGGTGACAGAGCAAGACCCTGTCTCTTAAAAAAAAAAAAAAAAAAAAAAAAAAAAAGTTTCTTTTAGACCGTGCTAACTGATTCTTTCAAAGATTGAGCCTTTGGTATGGGTTTATGACCCCCGTTTCTGGAGCTAATCCTGGAATTAACGTTACCCTTAGACTTCAGAGTAGGTCATGGGGGGTGGGGGCGGGCAAGCACTTGCCGTGAGAGATGAAATTGTTTAAATCCATTCCAGCCCAAGAGCAAGGAGAAAAGCTCTGGGAGGCTGTGAAAGGCAAAGTGGGTGGAGGGGAGGGGAGCAGAGAACCATGCAGAGACTGACTGCAGCTGTTGGCAGAGAGACCATGTCAGCTGGCCCTGCCCTCTGGGTTTTTAGGGACCTAGGTTCAGCTGTCAGTTGCAGCTGAGGCTCCAGAGAGCTTGTAAGAAGTGACAATGTGCAGGAGTGAGCCCAGGCCCATGGGGCGCCTGGGGATGGGATGGTTTTCAGCCCGCACCAGCCGTGCTCCCCGGGGTGGAGTTTCTCTGTGCTCCTCTTTGCTGACACAACCCCTGCAGATGCACACAGTCAGAGGCCTTGCCCTTCCCCCAGCCTGACCAACCTCCTAATGTTGAGGAGGGCTCAACCCTCATTAAACTCATAGTCTCTGAATTTGGGCATATGCTTTAAATGGGGGTTGTGTTGATGGGAGGGTTTGGCTGTCATCTGACCCATTTTGCAATTCTCATGGCTCAGCGCTTGTGAAAGCTGAGTCATGTGGTGGCAGCCAGCCCCAGGATCCCAGGGCTCATCTGAGGCCATCTCTCCATTGCTCAGACCATGGTTCTCAAATTTGAAAGTACACAAGAGGGACAACTTCAAAAATCAGATTCCTGGGATCCTGGTCCCAGAGGATCATATTCAGTGGGATGGGGTCCAGGAATCTGCATTTTATAAGCCCTCCAGGTATAAGGAGAGCCTCACAGTCTGCAGACTACTCTGCAGTGCTCTGCTCCAGGAAGAACCAACCTGGGGTCTATCCTACGTATTCTTTCTGAGGCTCTGTGAGTCTCATGCAAAGGATGCTGAATGCTTTGTAAAAATGCTTCTTGCGGCTGGGCGCGGTGGCTCACGCCTGTAATCCCAGCACTTTGGGAGGCCGAGGCAGGCAGATCACGAGGTCAGGAGATCGAGACCGTCCTGGCTAACATGGTGAAACCCCATCTCTACTAAAAAAAAAAAAAAAAAAAAACAAAAAATTAGCCACGCGTGGTTGCAGGCGCCTGTAGTCCCAGCTACTCCGGAGGCTTAGGCAGGAGAATGGCCAGAACCCGGGGGGCGGAGCTTTCAGTGAACCCAGATCACACCACTGCACTCCCGCCTGGGTGACAGAGAAAAAAAAAAAAAAAAAAAAAGCTTCTTGATAGCCTGGGTGCAGTGGCTCACACCTGTAATCCCAGCATTTTGGGAGGCCAAGGAGGGCAGATCACTTGAACCGAGGAGTTCAAGACCAGCTTGGCTAACAAAGTGAGACCCCATCTCTACAAAATATTAGAAAAATGGCTGGGTGTGGTGGTGTGCACCTGTGGTTTCAACTACAGGGGAGACTGAGGCAGGAGGATTGTTTGAGCCAGGAGGTTGAGGCCCCAGTGAGCTGTGATTGCACCACTGCACCCCAGCCTGGATGACAGAGCAAGACCGTCTCAAAACAAAACAAAACAAAAACTGTTCGAGGAGTTTAAATAACAGTGTGTTTGTTCCCACATCTTCCTGGATCACATGACCCCAGCCCATTTTACAGGGTAAACAATCTGAGGCCCCAAGAGAGTGAATAAAAGCACAGCTGGTGGGAAGAACACCTGGGAGACCTGACGGGCACACCCCATCCCCTCTGGGCCCAGAGCTGTGTCCTGTGTGCTAGGCAGGCTGCCTATAAACGCGAGAACTTCTACACTTGCAGCAGGATATTGGAAAGGAGCAAAGGAATCCTGGAATTAGTGTTACTCTTAGATTCCAGAGTGGGCAATGGCGCGGAGGCAAAGGAAATCACTGGGGCCGGGGCAGTGGCTCACGCCTTTGGGAAGGCCGAGACAGGTGGATCACCTGAGGTCAAGAGTTTGAGACAAGCCTGGCCAACATGGTGAACCCCATCTCTACTAGAAAAATACAAAAAAATTAGCTGGGGGTGGTGATGTGTGCCTGTAATCCCAGCTACTCAGGAGGCTGAGGCAGGAGAATCGCTTGAACCCGGGAAGTAAAGGTTGCAGTGAGCCCAGATCACACCATTGCACTCCAGCCCGGGCAACAAGAGCAAAACTCTCTCTCAAAAAAAAAAAAAAAAAAAAAAAGCATTGGAAAGGAGCAGCACGACAGCTGCACAGGAACTCAGAGACTATAATTTAGCAATTTTCAAGATTGCCTTAATAGCTCTTGGAGTTCATAGGACTTCCCACTCTCATGAGAACTCTAGTCCCCAAGGAAATCTTTTTCCTCTCCCTCCTCCTGTCATTTATTTATCTTGGACAGGGAACAGAGCTTGAATTCTGAGTCTAATCTGTGAGGAAATGATTTCAGAACAAGGAGTGGAAGAGGAGATGGATTTAAGAACATTATCGCTGAAACTGAATCTCACCCAGAACTTTCTGAGCTTCTAAAAGCAAGCAAACACAGCTTTTTAGCTCTCCCAACTTTCTATGGATGCCTGTAGCCCACACCCCTGGTCTTCAGAAAAATCCCTTGCAGCCCAAAAAAGATCTTGAGGTGGTGTTTTGGGGTCATGGGTCTTTGGACCAGACTTTGTCTCTGAACTGGCAGTTCTCACACTTGTTTGCAGATGAAGCATGATGTTAAAATGCAGCTTCCTGGGTTCTCTCCCAGAGATCCTGATACAGAGGGTCTGGGATGGGTCCCAGGAATCTGTGTGTTTAACCGGAGCCCAAGGTCTAATGCCCACAGTTGTGGAACACTCTGAGAAGCCCTGTTCCAGGATGAACCCTCTCCTCCTGGGTGTGAGGAGGGAGCCTGAGCAGCTGGAATCCCTAAATGGTCTTCTAGAAGCCCCAGGCCATGTTCTTGTCCTAAGAGTCAGAGTGGCACTGGCCAGAGATACTCTCATGTTGGCTGACTGTGGGCAGTGAGGCCAGGAGCGGGGCTGTGCCACCCTCTTCCCCTCCTCCACGGTCGGCCAGTGGGAGTCAGCGGGTAACCCTGGGCACAAACCTCTGGAGGACATGGCACCAGCTGCAGTTGAAGGTCAGGTCTGAGGACATGCAGGCGTCACAGCTCCTATGCTGCAGGCAGGCTGCAAGAGAGAAGGCAGTGGCCACTTAGCACTGAGCCTCTCCTTGGGCTCCAAAGGGTGCAACTCTGAATTCCCGGTATTTACAGAACTGTGGAGCCCCTGACTTTGAGGGGATCTTTAAGGTCATTAATGCCACCTCCCTTGGTCCAGTCCAGCCCCAATTCCTAACTTCTTTTTTTTTTTTTTTTTTTTTTAAAGGGATGTGGTGTCGCTGTGTTGCCCAGGCTGGTGTGCAATGACCTGATCATGGCTCACTATAGCCTCGAACTCCTGGGCTCAACTGATCCTCCTGCCTCAGCCTCCCCACCGTCTCTCCCTCCCTCCCTCCCTCCCTTCCTTTTTTCCTTCTTCTGTCCCTCCCTCCCTGGCTCCCTCCCTCGCTTCCTCCCTCCCTAGCTTCCTTCCTTCTCACTAGAAGGTCAGGCCCTAAACTGGGTGCTGGGGATTCAGCAGTGAGACCTAGTCCTTGCCTTCTTAGGGCTTAGACTCATATGGGGAGACAGACACTTAACAGATAATGAAAAATCACTACAGAATTAGAACTGTCATGAGGTCTATGAAGGCAAATCACAAGGTGCTGTAAGTGCGTACAAAGGAATCTCACTTAGTCGGAGACATTATACTCTCAGGTGTGTATCCCAGAGTCAAAGGGTTGAAAGGGATTTTTTAAAGGTCAGAGGATACAAAGTAGCAGGTATGTAGGATGAACAAGGCTAGAATCTACTGTATAACATGAGGACTGTAGGTAATAAAATTGTACTGTATGTGAAGTTCATGCTAAATGAGTAGATTTTAGCTGCTCTTTCCACAAGAACAAAAAATCTAAGGTAACTGTGAGATGGTGGATATGTTAATTGCTTCATCATGGTAACCTTCTCACTGTCTATATGCATCCCATAGCATCAAGCTGTATACCTGAAATATGTACAATAAAAGTTATTATTTTAAAAGATGCTCTGGTTGCCCCCAGTGCTTGTTGGGGGCACTCACTGCCCATTCCTAATGTTCAGTCCATGGGGAGAAAACAGGTCTCCTGGGGGAGAAGAAGTCAGGGCAGAAAGGTCCCATGTGCAGAGCCCAGAGGGGAATGGCCCAGACGTGGTCCCAGCAGCAGCCAGAACTGCTACCAGGCTGCGCAGAGTGAAGGGGCTGGAATTAGTATGAATGAAGAGGGAGCAACAGCTGGGGCCCAGCCTGGGCAGGACAGCCAGAGAGCAGAGAGATTAGTGGGACCAGGTTGCTGGAGGGTGCGTGAACCCTTCTGGCACAGGCCAGGCAGAGGAGCAGCAGGGCAGGGGGCGCAGTAGGCACGTGGGCTGGATTTAAGAGCTGTTCACTTGCAATCCAGTGCTACTCACTTTAATGAACCAGATAATCTCTGAGTGGCAAGTAGCTGTCACAAAGCCCATGCATTTTATTCCAAAGAGAGACAGGCACTCACCCAGAACAACTGTGTGCAGAAGGGCTCATAAGCAACAGAACAGAACACCTTGATAGCCACAAGAAGTGACAACTAACAACAGAAAAATGACCACTCATTTGATCAACATTGCATGCGTTTCTTCCTGTGTCAGTTCTCATGTGATCCATTAACTCAGGAGCCAATGTGCATTACATGGAGCCCCAGCAAGATGGCAGCTGGGAACCAGCCCACGGTGAGTGGGAGAGAGGCTGTGTGGGCACAGTGTGGCCACCTTCAGTCACTCTGGGAGGGACTGGCAGTGGGTGGCAGTGTGTCCTTTTGTCTGCTGTGGTGTTGAAGGCCCTGGGAGAGTGGATGGAAAGAGCCATAGGTAGGAAAGAAGCAGGGGCTGCCCTGTGCAGGAGGATGAGCACTCTCTGGCTGTTTTGTTCCCTGTGTATCCAGAGGGTCTGGAACAGTGCCTGGCACATGGTATGTTGAATCAATATATAAGTGCTCTTGTTACCCCATTTTACGGAGGAGGGAACTGAGGCTTGGAGAGAGTCGTGGAGCTGACAGTGAGAGGTCTAGGTTTGAACCAAGGTCTGTTTGAACATAGAGATCGAGCTCTTAGCCTTGAGGTCTCACTGTGGGTTTCCCCTGCCCCTGCCTTAGCTTTCACTCCCACCCCAGGCCACTTTTTTATGGGTCTCTCCCAGAAGAGGGACCAGCTATAGAATACGATGGCTTGGAGATAAGCCACTCACCCCTCCGAAGTAACCTGGACAAGTCCTTCCCACACCCAAATGGTAAGGGAGAAGCCAGGGTATGCAGAGAGTTTTCTCTCTATCTGGCTTCCCAGGGGCTCAAATCACAGCCTTGATAGCGTTACCCCTCCTTCAGCAGCTGCATCCAGGTGGGAGCCCTGCCCTTGCCTTTCCCAGTGACTTTAGAGGCCCCTTAAAAGACTCCAGCCAAACTGGCCACAGAGAAACTCCTGGGATCCTCCTGGGGTATTCATAACACCTACTGACCTTTATTTCTCATCAACATTTCAGATGGCCTGAATGCTATTAAATGCTCACAAAATTCACCGGAGGGGTGAGAAGTGCCTTAAATGTACCGTGTCCCAGAAATGCATTCCCAAAACATTTCACTGCTTCCACCCAGGCAGTCAGCCCTGCCCTTGGATGTCCTTGCTCCTAAATGCAGTTTTATCCACATCATAGAGCCTGAGGTTTGCTCTCACCAGTCCTCGAGGAACCCCGGTTCTCAGGCCCTGAGCCTTCTGCCCCGGTGGAGAGTGATAGGGTTGGGGTATGGCTGTGACCTCTAAAGTGTCCCAGCCCTGTGACCCCCTGGTGTCTGAGTCCTTCCTGTTCTCCAGGGAAAGACACCTGCTGAGCCCTGTCTGAGACATGGCCTAGCATTCGAGAAGATCCTCCCTCCTTCTCTTCCTCTTCCTTCTCCACCCCCTGCTCTCAGAACCTCCGAGGAAGAGGAAGCAGGAGTAAAGAGAAGCAAGAAATGCCACTGAAGACCGGGCACGGTGGCTCATTCCTATAATTCCAACACTGGGCATGGTGGCTCACGCCTGTAATGCCAGCACTTTGGGAGGCCGAGGTGGGTGGATCACTTGAGATCAGGAGTTCAAAACCAGCCTGGCCGACAGAGTGAAACCCTATTTCTATTAAAAATACAAAAATTAGCCGGGCATGGTGGCGGGTGCCTGTAATCCCAGCTACTTGGGAGGCTGAGGCAGGAGAATCACTTGAACCTGGGAGGTAGAGATTGCAGTGAGCCGAGATCACACCACTGCACTCCAGCCTGGGCCACAGAGTGAGACTGTCTCAAAAAAAAAAAGAAGAAGAAGAAGAAGAAATGCCACTGAGGCAGGGAGAAGGCCATGGCTTCAGCAGGAAGCTGGGGGCACCACAAGATGGGAGAGGAAATGAAAACCTTCATAAAACAAGAAGGAAGATGCTGTCCTCCTTCCCGCAGTCTCAGCCGTCCCAGCCCCATCCTGAAAAGCATCCACCGTGGATCCTGTGGGCTCCACAACAGCAGGTGGCTGCCTTCAGCATGGGTGAGTGGGGTGCAGAGGGCCAGGGTGCCATGGTTTATGGAGGCCACCTGCTAAATCCCTCCATTGCCTCCTGCCTGTGGACCCCGGCATCACCTCCTCTAAGGAGAATACAATGACAAACTGAGGCCCATCCAGTTCCTGGATCACCTTTTCTGGGGGCTCAGTCTAGGCGTTCTCAGAGGTACAGCTTTCCTGGGTTTCAATTATGTGGGAATAACAATAGCTGTCCTAGATCAAGCCCTAACTCCCACCCCAAGCCTGGAATGGACCCGTCAGTGTCAGAGCTGCTGCTGACGTGCTCAACTCCACCCAGGTGGTTCTCACCCTTACCCTATCTCTGGCAGGGAGGTGGCATCAGGCTCAGGTTACAAAAGAGAGATGGAGGCCCCGAAAAGTTACGTGGCTGCACAAAACAGGCGTCAGTTATGGGCCTGGGACCTGAAGCCAGTCTGCTTGACTCCAGAGCTCTTTCCGGGATGGTGGAATGACCCCTACTCACTCGGCAATGGGGCGAACTCCACGGCCGACATGTTGGTGACCTTGCTGGGGTCCAGCTCTATGCGGTGGTATTCAAAGATGCTCCTTCGCCGAGATTCTGAAACAGAGGCAGAGCCTGTTGTCAGGAGCATGTCACAGGCAGAGGGCATCGAGGCCTCTTCCCAGACAGCCTGACAGGTCAGCCTGCTGCCACTGAAGGCAGTAAGTGCACCCAGCAGCCTGGGACGATGATGTTGGCGCTGCTGGAGACAGGGACAGGTGCGGACCTGGAGAGGAGAGTATCATGGTGTGAGGCTAAGTGACTGAACGCAGAGACCTGGCTGCTCTTGGGGGCAGGACAAATGGGATCCCGTGCTTGCTTCTCCTTGCGTCTGCGCCTTCACAACTGCTATTCCCCTGACCCAAGATGTTCTTCCACCCCTTCTTCCTGTCTAGCTCATCCTTGCAGATCCAGCTCAAGGGCCACTTCCCCTGAGCAGCCCTCCTTGGCCAGCTCCCTCCTCTGCCCAGCTCAGGCCAGGTGCCCCCCTCCCATTGCACTCACCACACTGTGTGGACATGAGGGTCTATTTGGAGGCTGGGGATGTGTGAGACCATGATCATCTAGTCCTGAACCTCGCTGAGTGCTCTGTGAATGTCTGCAGATGGACAGGCTGACTTTTGCATGTTGCTGTCCACCATCCACCTCACCCCTCCTGGATAAATGCTCCAGCAAGGCTCAGGGCTTGGAGCCAGGCTCAAGTCCTACTTTGGTCCCTGCAGAAACTTCTCACAGGACCTCAGAGTCAGGAGACCCAAGTTCGTTCTAGTTCTGCTCACAACTTGCTGGATAACCTCAGGCAAGTCATTTGGACCTCAGTTTCTTGTCTGTGGAGTGGAAAGACAGAAACACCTGCCACAACACCCTTGGGAGGAAAAAGGTGGAACTGTAGATGAAAAGGCTTTTTAAAATGACAATCTGAGGTGCTCTGATACTTCTCTCTAGGCCACGATACCAACCCAGGAACCATGACTTGGGGTTGGTTTTCTTCAACTTTGAAAGGCAGGCAGCCCAGCCAGGCATGGTGGCTCACGCCTGTAATCCCAGCACTTTGGGAGGCCAAGGCAGGTGGATCACTTGAGGTCAGGAGTTCAAGGCCAGCCTGGCCAACAGGGTTTTTAGTAGAAACCCCGTCTCTACTAAAAATACAAAAATTAGCTAGGTGTGGTGGCACACGCCTGTAATCCCAGCTACTTGAGAGGCTGAGGCAGGAGAATCGCTTGAACCCGGGAGGGAGAGGTTGCAGTCAGCTGAGATTGTGCCACTGCACTCCAGCCTGGGTGACAAGAGCTAGACTCTGAAAAAAAAAAAAAAAAAGACAGGGAGAGAGAGAGAGAAAGAGAAAGGAAAGAGAGAAAGAAAGAAAGAGAAAAGAAAGAAAGAAAGAGAAAAAGAAAAAAGAATAGAAAGAAAAGAAAGAAAGGAAAGAAAGAATGAATGAAAAGAAAGAAAAAAGAGTAAGAAGCAGACAGCCAGGAGTTGAGCTTTGAGAATGAGTTACCCCACAAGGGGAAAGAGCCACTCAGTGTTTGGTCTGCCCAACACCCTTTCATCTTCTGGAAACAGCAGCATTCCCCTTGGGGTACTGTGCCTGGCCCATTCCTACAGGTGGACTGAACCACAGCTGCCATCTTCTTCCATGATCCTGCCTCTCTGGCCACACTGTGATTGGTCCAGGCCTGGGTATCGGCTGTGAGCTGGACCAATCAGAGACCTTCCCTGGGACTTTTCAACTGTAACCAAGAGGCTTTTTGCTCTCTGGTAATGAAGCTGAGAAGATGCAAGCTCAGAGCCTGTGAATGGCCACAGTTCCGGGCTCATGGGGAAAGTCAGAGAATGAAGCCACCTCGTGGAGAGAAACAGGAAGTGCTGGTGTGTTCTGGCCCTGGGGTTCCAGGACCTGCCCCACTGTTCAGCTCTTCTTTTGGTTCTTTGGGCTACTTCAGTATCCTCCGTGTACCCCCTTTTCCATTTAAGCGAGTTTGAATTGGGTTTTCATCACGAGAAGTAGGTGGAGACATACGTTTCTCACTCAGCTGAAGGTGGTTTGGAGGAAAATTTCCCAAGGTGGCAGAAGAGCTGAGTAGGGGCATCCACAAAGGGGTGGGCGTCCCGTGCCACTGCTGGAGCCCCGCCCCCATGTCCCCTCCTATATAAGGAATCTAGAGGAGCTTTGTCCATGGTTCACATAGTATCTCAGCTGTATCTCATTATTTATTTACTTATTGAGACTGAGTCTCGCTCTGTCACCCAGGCTGGAGTGCAGTGGGATGATCTCGGCTCACTGCAACCTCCGCCTCCCAGGTTCAAGCAATTCTCCTGCCTCAGCCTCCCAAGCAGCTGGGATTACAGGTGCCCGCCACCACACCTGGCTAATATTTTGTATTTTTGGTAGAGAGGGGGGTTTCACCATATTGGCCAGGCTGGTCCCAAACTCCTGACCTCAGGTGATACGCCTGCCTCAGACTCCCAAAATGCTGGGATTACAGGCATGAGCCACCATACCTGGCCTGTATCTCATTATTTATTTATCCTTAACCTTGGAATTAGTCCCTCCTACTTAACCCAGGACTGCGCCCCCGTGGGTCTGGCACCAAAGCATGCTCTCTTCCCAACACACTGCCCTGCTGCAGGACACCTCAGCCCCTGAAACATTCAAGACCTTGGAATGTCATTCCATGCAGTGAAAAGAAGACTGCTCTGGCATTGGTGTCAGTAAAGATCCCCTGGAGCTGAGCAGCAGCTGCAGCCCTGAGGTCTATGTCTGAAATGCTGGTGTCCCCCACTCCCATGCCACTAGGAGGGTGCACCTGCTACCCACGGGCCAGATGCTGCTCCAGGCCGAGTGGAAAGGGGAAAGCAGATGGGGGCACTGATGAGAGCATGGAGGAAAAGAAGCTCGGCCCCCGGAGGGTGACCACACAGGGAGAGGAGGCTTAGGGTTGCCGCAGCTGGGCAGACAGGCTCTGCCCTTACTGCCCGTGTGACCTTGGACGAGGGACTCAGTGAGCCGCATCCACACATGGGGCTGGTGATGCCATGCAAACGGTGTTGTCCTGAGAATTAAGGGAGACACTCAATGCACAAGGACCCCAGGAGCCCTCGAAGCATGTGAGCCCCTTTTCTCTCTGCCCAGACTGCTTTTTTGCTATTCTTCTCGTGGCTGAGACTCTAGGGCAATTTCAGCCTCTTCTAACCCCTCAAAGTCCACCTTAAGCAATGTTTATAAACTTGAACATGAGGAGGAAGGATGGCACGCATTGCTTTCTCTTTCCTGTCCTTACTCTTTCTCCCTCTGTCTCTCTCTCTCTAGGACGGCATATTTCTTGTCAGCAAGCCTCTGATGGGTCCCCCAGTTCCCCGCTGCTGTGGAGAGAGAGGAGGCCCACAGAGGTGGCCTGACTGCGGTGCTGTGCTGGCAATCCAGACCCCCTGTTCCCACCTGTCATCCTGCAGGCCTCTCCTCTCTTCTGCTGCCCCCACAGTCCAGTCTGCCTGCTTCTCCTGATGCGGATGCCACTGCCCCCACCCTGGCTTCCCCTTGTTTCTTCCTGGTTACTGCTTCTTGCTTTTGCCCCCACTGGAGAATGAGGTCATGGGAGCAGTGGGGGATGGCAGTGCTCAGGTGGTGAATGGGCTTGGGGACCCTGGAGACTGAGGTGAATTTCCCACACCCCCTCTGAGGGCTGCTCAGAGAGTACTTATCTTGGAATCCGTCTCCGCGCAACACACACCCACTGACTCCCATGGGGAGAGGCGGTGGAGAGGACTTTAGCCTTGGTCTTCCTTTCCTACCAGGAGGATGACAGCTCCAGCCCTGCAGCTCCTTCCTTCGTCTGACTCCTGCACTGGAGCCGGATGGTTTAGAATGAGATCTAGGCCTCCTCCCACGTTCCCCTCCCTTCCTTCCATCCCAGGCAGATCAAGGAACTTGCTGCTTCTCAGGAAAGCAGCTGGACAGAGTGGGTGGGACGAGGAGTCCAGGTGGTCCCCAAGGCAAGCACTGCGCAGGTGTGGGCTTTATGAGTGAGGAGATGAACTACAGCTGCAGAGACTCAGATATATCAGCTTGAGAGAGAAAGGGAGTTAAGAAGTCAAGTTGGCTGGACACCTGTAATCTCAGCATTTTGGGAGGCCGAGCAGGTGGAACCTGGAGGCAGAGTGGAGTGACCAAATTGACATGATCCACCTGGGCAACAGAGGGAGTATCTCAAAAAAAAAAAAAAAAAAAAAAATTCATAAATGGGGAAACTGAGGTTCACACAGATTAACCCATAGATGGATACAACTTTGTATAACACTTTACTTTTTCATTTATTTATTTATTTAGAGACAGGGTCTCGCTCTGTCACCCAGGCTGGAGTGCAATGGCGCAATCACAGCTCACTGCAGCCTTGACCTCCCAGGCTCAGTAATCCTGCCTCAGCCTCCCAAGTAGCTGGTATTACAGGCACATCCCATCATGCCTGGCTAATTTTTATATTTTTAGTAGAGACAGGGTCTCCCTGTATTACCCAGGCTGCTCTCCAACTCCCGGTCTCAAGCAATCTGCCTGCCTTAGCCTCCCAAAGTGCTGAGATTCTAGGCATGCGCCACCACACAGGCCACATCTCTTTACAATTTACGAAGCCTAGCCATTAAGTAGATGGAAAACATGTACTTAAACGAGAAAACTACAAGAGCACAGCGTCACCATGCAGCACAATTGTTGACTCCTTCAGCATGTAGGTGCGGACACCTGCTCTGTGCAGGGGCTGTGCTGAGTGCAGAGCACTCCGTGAGCTCATAGACTTGCAGGTTCCCTGGAGCTGCACCATCTCATTTGCCCTTACAACTTTCTGAGGTGCACAGACAGACATCGCTGCTCTCCCCACTTTACAAAGGAGAAAAGTGAGATCGGAGAGGGGACGTTATTTGCCCAAAGCCACACAGTCTTTGTTTTAAAATTAGAGGCCAGACTTTTAAAAAACCTCAGGGCTCGAAGCCACTGTGGCTCCAGAAAGTCACCAAAGTTGTAAGTGCAGATAAATATTTAACAACTGCCTGGGGGCTGGGGTGCAGGTAGGGGCAGAGGAGTCCTGACTTGCAGTTGTTGCCAATTTCTGTGGTGTAAATACTCCCACGGTGGCTGACTTCCAGCTACCCTTTCAAAAAAGTTACTGAACATGGAGTTAGGAAGAGACGTGTTCAGTTGCCTCTCACCCAGCTGCATACATGATCTCCAGCACACCCCTGCTGAGAGCTCCTTGATTTGTGTTTCTAAAAGAGTCAAAGGGAAACATTTACATTTCTTTCTTTTTTTGTTTTGTTTTGTTTGAGACAGGGTCTCACTCTGTTGCCAGGCTGGAGTGCAGTGGCGCAATCACAGCTCACTGCAGCCTTGGCTTCGTGGGCTCAAGTGATTCTCCCACTTCAATCCCTGCCCCCAGCTCTGCCTCCCCCACCAAAGGCACATGCCCTGGTAATTTTTTTTTTATTCTTTGGTAGAGACAGGGTCTCCCTATGTTGCCTAGGCTGGTCCCAAACTCCTGGCCTCAAGCAATCCTCCCGCCTCCAATTCCCAAAGTGCTGGGGTTACAGGCATAAGCCACTCCATCAGGCCACATTTTCTTTACAATTTACCAAGCCCAATTGTTTATTTAAAAATTAAAAAAATTTATTTAAACATTACGGGCACGGTGGCTCATGCCTGTAATCCCAGCACTTTGGGAGGTCAAGGTGGGCGGATCACCTGAGGTCAGGAGTTTGAGACCAGCCTGGCCAACATGGTGAAACCTTGTCTCTATAAAAATACAAAAACTAGCCAGGCATGGTGGCACGCACCTGTAATCCCAGCTACCCGGGTGGCTGAGGCAGGGGAATCGCTTGAACCTGGGAGGCAGAGGCTGCAGTGAGCTGAGATGCACCATTGCACTCCAGCCTGGGCGACAGAGAAAGACTCCGTCTTAAAATATATATATATATAATTAAGCCAAAATCCAACACATGGAATGATTGTGTGTTTGTCTCCTAAAGAACCCTAAGTCTGAGAGAGGAGGTCCCGTGGCAAGCCTTGTAAATATCAGGCAGTAACTGCCAGGTGTCTACAGAGTCACTGTGGCTCTAAGAGGAGGGAACCCTCCATGGAAAGCTGAGGTGGCGAGGGGTCCACAGAGCCCTGCACACGCATGTGCACACTCCAGCCCTCCAAGACACACACACATCTGCACATGAGCACATACTCATATGCACACACATATGCGACCCTTTGACACAAGAAAGACCCTTTGCCAAGCCCGAGTGGGATCTGACAGAGATTGGAGGATGGGCACCTTTTTGTAATTCACATGCCCAGAGGTGGCACCAAGGCCGCCTGTGCTGCAGGCGCCCCTGAGTGATGCCAATGGCTATGAGAAGGTGGCCTGGGCTCTGAGTGAGCCTGGGGGCCTGGGAACATCTAGATGAGGATGGAAAGTTTGAAGCAGACTTTCACATGCCATCCCCACTCACTACCCCCAGGGGCCATCTCTCCTTCCCCTTCAGCACCAAAATGCAATGGGATCAAAAATAAACATGAAACTCCAGGTCTCCCATGTCCTGACTTCCAGGGTGCCTGAGGCCATAGGTTCTAGAGTCCAATGTCAACCTTGCTTGCTTCAACTGCCTCATGCTTCGAGACTCAGCCCAAATGACGTCCCCTGCTGGAAGACTTCCCTCACTGTCAGGCAAAGTTACTGCCCCCCGACCCAGCCCCACTCTGAGTCTACAACCCCCTGAGCAATGTCCAGTGTCCCCCGTTACATTGCTCGGTCAATATCTGCTCTCCTGGCCACTCCCGCAGCCAGACCATAAGCTCCGCTAAGACAGAGTCTGCATGGAATTTATCTCTGTACCTCATCCCCTAGCACCAGGCCTTGCACTTAACAGGACCTTAAGAAATGACTTAAAAAATGATGAGTTCATGTCCTTTGTAGGGACATGGATGGAACTGGAAAACATCATTCTCAGTAAACTATCGCAAGGACAAAAAACCAAACACCGCATGTTCTCACTCATAGGTGGGAATTGAACAATGAGAACTCATGGACACAGGAAGGGGAACATCACACTCCGGGGACTATTGTGGGGTGGGGGGAGGGGGAGGGACAGCATTAGGAGATATACCTAATGCTAAATGATGAGTTAATGGGTGCAGCAAACCAACATGGCACATGGATACATATGTAACAAACCTGCACATTGTGCACATGTACCCTAAAACCTAAAGTATAAAAAAAAAAAAGAAATGACTGTGAGTGAATGAATGGGTTACAAATAGTCATGAAAACCTCAGCAACTTATTATAACGTCAGCCCACAGCCCAAAGGAAGCACGCCCTTCCTCCCCAGCCCACCACAAATTACTGCCATTCTCAAAAGGACAACCCTGAAAGACCACAGTAAACCAGACATGCCCCCTCCTAAGCTAGAGCCCAAAGCGGGAGGAGAGCTGGCTTTCAGGATTTCTCCACCTGCAAGGCTGCAGGGCAGAGCTTTCCCTCATCAGAAGAAAGGGGAAATGGGAGGAACAAAGGGACTCAGGGTGGGGCACAGATAGAGACTTGGACTTTTCAAGGGAACTGATTTCTAGGATAGAGACACAAATGGCAGCCAGGGAAGGCAAGGCTCCTAGAAACCTCACACCAGGCTCTAGGGATGGGTTTCCCCACCATCCAGGCTGGGGGGCAGAGTTGGGGATGTGCCCCAAACATGGCTGCAGCCAGAGACGCCAGCTATCCTCTGAAAACACAGTCCTTCCAGCAGAGTGGGGGAGGCTGAGTGGTGGCGGAAAGGGGGATGAGGGTGGGGGGTGGAACTATATCTCTAATTGAAACTATTTGCTCACTTCAACCGCCAGCTTGTACTTGTTCAAGTGTGGGTTTGGTGATATTTTTATTTTTTTAATAAAAGAATCCTTACGTCCGCCACTTGGGTTATTTGTTTTGGATTGTTTCACCAACATCTGGAGCTTGCCCAAGACAATGACTTCCATCTCCATGACCAACAGATCCTTTCTGGAACCAAGACGCAGGCTGCCCCAGAGCACCTGGGGCAGTTTAAGGCGTTCTGTTTTCTCTCTGCTTCCAGGCATCAAAAATTCAGAAATATTCAGGTCCAGACTTGGCAAACACTGCTGCCCAAACAAGAAGTGTTTTTGTTTTTTGGTTTTTTTTTTTTGGGGGGGGGTTGTTTTTTGTTTTTGTTTTTGTTTTGTTTTTGTTTTTGTTTTTGAGACAGGGTCTTGTTCTGTCACCCAGGCTGGAGTGCAGTGGCACAATCTCAGCTCACTGCAGCCTCCATCTCCCGGGTTCAAGCAAGTCTCCTGCCTCAGCCTCCCGAGGAGCTGGGATTACAGGTGCCCGCCACCACACCTGGCTGATTTCTGTATTTTTAGTAGAGACGGGGTTTCACCATCTTGGCCAGGCTGGTCTCAAACTCCCGGCCTCTCAAACGATCCACCCATCTCGGCTTCTCAAAGTGCTGGGATTACAGGCGTAGCCACCATGCCTGGCCCCAAACAACTAATGTTAATGGTTCAAGCGAGAGGTTTGCATGTCCCTTTGTGTTTCAATGCCAGATGCCCGTGGGAGAGTGCTGGCTTAGCCAGAAGAATTTAGGAGATGACAGGTTGAACCACAAGCTCCCACCTGGAATGGGTGGTTACCGTATAAAAAAATCTAAGAGGTTGGGTTGGGAAAAAGTCTTCA
This sequence comes from Hylobates moloch, assembly GCF_009828535.3. NCBI lineage: Eukaryota > Metazoa > Chordata > Mammalia > Primates > Hylobatidae > Hylobates > Hylobates moloch. The sequence goes on along the minus strand of NW_026652285.1, from coordinate 22,743,297 downwards.
TTCATGCATTCTTTTGTTCCTTGGCTCATGTGATTATTCATTCAATAATCATGAGTCGAGCCCCAGCAGGGGACCCTGCCCCACGGAGTTTTCAGCCCATGGGGAGAAGTAGGGGGTCCCTAAGCATTGAAGCAAAGCAGAAAAAGGCAGAGAAAGAAGAGGCCAGAAATGACTCAGGGAGCAGAGTAGGGGGAAAAATGGAAGTGAGAAGGGAAAAGAGGGAAGGATGGGCCCCCAGATGGATTAAAAACTTCCAACGAAGGGCACTTTAAAGGATCCTTTATCAGAAAAGGCAAAATCGGCCAGATCCTCAGCTTCTCCCTGCCCCCACTTCCTCACGTGGCTGCCCCTAGATCCCTTCTGTAGCCCGGTCTGGGACCCACCCCTCCCTTACCTGCAGCCTGGCAGGAAGGCACACACAGCTCAGGCCCTGATACATATCTGGACTCAAGTCTGCCTCAGAAAGGACAGGAAGGTTCCGGTAAAGGAGGAGGACCAGCATGTTGGGGCCATCCAAGGCCGTTTGGGGCCAGCCAAGGGGCAGGCTACATTCTGGAGCTCTTTGTAAGAAAATCCTCACTAACCGATCCCACTAATTCAGAATCCCTGTCAGTTTCGATGTTGGCAATGCTAAAGTTGCTTTTATACTAACCATGAAATAAAGAGTTTCTTAAGCAAATGAACAGAGGAAATAATACTGACTTCCGGCGGTCTCCCCAGCCACATAGCGGATACACTGTCCTGTGTGTTTTGAGTGCCTCTGCAAACAGATGCTGCTAATTGCACATGACTTTTCTTTTCACCAAAGATGCTTTGCAGACTCTGCTGAAAAGCCTGCGGAAGAGTTTATATGAGGAAGTACTGGTAAGAACTCTTGTGGTTTTCAGCCTCTTCTACCCTCTCCCCCAGGAGTGAGGCTGTGAAGAGTCCTCCCCATCGCACCTCCCATCCCCTTGCCTAGCAAGGGTGGGGAGGAAAGTGTTTAGAACCTGGGGGAGGAGAGTTTCCCCCAGACAGGGTTCAGTGGCTGGGGATTCCTAAATAGTGAGGAATCAAACTCTCCTCCTCACATTGCCCCAGGCAGGGAGGAGTCAAACCTGGGCACGAGGACAGTGACGCCACCCATTCTGTATGATCAGGTGGGCTTGGTCAATAGGATTATCCATGGTGATCATAGGGTCTGCAGACCAGATGGCTCTTCCTGAACTTCTGTTTCCTTTAAGCTATGATCATTTGGGGTTTACTATTACCTGCAGCTCAACCTAATCCAAACAAATACCCTGCTTGCCGGATTGAATGTGAGACCCAAACTCATTTGACCTCTCAGCCACATAAAAGCCATTCCTCCCCAGGAGCAGAGGCTGTGGCCCATTTTAAACCCCAATGAGGGCCATGGATACTGTCCCAGAAAAATGCATGGATGTGAATATGTTCCACTTGCATTTCAATACTCCACATACAGGCCTTGCACGGTGGCTCACGTCTGTAATCCCAGCACTTTGGGAGGCCAAAGCCGGAGGATGGCTTGAGCCTAAGAATTCAATACCACCCTATTTTATTATTTGTCTTTACAAATAATAAATAAATAAATAAATAAATAAATAAATAAATAAGCTGGGCATGGTGGTGCACACCTATAGTCTCAGCTACTCAGGAGGCTGAGGCAGGAGGATCGCTTAAACCCAGAAAGTTGAGGCTGCAGTGAGCTATGATTGTGCTACTGCACTGCAGCCTGAGTGACAGAGCAAGACCCTGTCTATAAAAAAAAAAAAAAAAAAAAAAAAAAAGGCCAGGTGCAATGGCTCACGCCTGTAATCCCAGCACTTTGGGAGGCCAAGGTGGGTGGATCACCTGAGGTCAGGAGTTCAGGACCAGCCTGGCCAACATGGTGAAACCCTGTCTCTGCTAAAAAATACAAAAATTAGTCAGGCGTGGTGGCGGTCGCCTATAATTGCAGCTACTCTGGAGGCTAAGGCAGGAGAATTGCTTGAACCCAGGAGGTGGAGGTTGCAGTGAGCCGAAATTGCACCATTGCACTCTAGCCTGGGCAACAAGAGTGAAACTCCATCTCAAAAAAAAAAAAAAAATCCATATACAATTTTAAGATTCCCAGACTCCCTGAATTTTATGCCTGTTCCCGTAAGCTAAAAACCTCTGACAAAACGGGATGCAATTTCCAAAACACTCATCTCCCAAACTCAAGTGGTGTCAGGCCCGTGTTCTCACCTAGAGTCACAACAGAGCAGAGGACAAGGTCTATGCTATGTCCATTCCCTTCAGCGGTGCCCTAACCCCAGCAACTAGGTCCACTTTCTTGTAGTTATTCATTTTCTAAAAATGTTAGTGCCTGCCCACTGGGCTCAGTGCTGGAGGCCATAGAGAACCCCCAAGGAATTCACACCTAGTTGGGGAGGATGATAAGTTCTATGTTAAGAGTATCAGCATTTGTTCTTGCCACCACTAGAAAGAAAAGAAGAAGAAAAAAAAGTATCAGCGAAGTGCCGGGGGAAAGAAGAGGAAGCCGTGAATTCCACTGCATGGCGGAGTGGTTACTTGCACAGCCATCTGACCTGGGCCGCTGGAGAGGGAGAATGGTGCCAAGCAGTAAAAAAGATTGGAGTAAGAGGCGTTTTATACAAGGGGACTGTGTCATAGCGATGTGGACAGCCCTTAGCATGTTCAGGGAACCCAAGGGACACAGACCAGAGCTGCCCAGGCAGAGGGCGGTGAGCGGAGGGAGGGTTTGGAAATGCGCCTGCATGGTTGACTGCACCCAGCTGTGCCCGGCCTTGAATGCCACACTGAGGATTTTGACCTGACCTGTGGGCAGCAAGGAGTCAGAGAGTGATGTGATCGGATCTGACAGTGACAAGGAGGAACAGGAGACAGAGGGAAGGAGGACGAGGCCGGGAGCTGCTGGCAGTGTCTGGGGGTCAGGTGCTGGCTTTCACCTGGCAGGTAGACCCAACACCTCAGCACACAGCACCTGGAGTCAGACTCCAACCACTCCCACCACCGAGATTTCCTCCTGATCCTGCAAAGCAGACAGAGCCTCCCTGCTATTTCAGGTGGGCTGTGCTTCCCCGCCCCCTTCATCCCTCATCTCTCTGGTTTGCTCTAAAGGAGCTTCTCATTCCAGAATCACAGAGGAGCCTCAGAGGCAGATGCTACCGGGGATCTGACCCCCTCTAATTCACCCTCATTCCACAGCTTGATCAGGCACACGTTTCCTGAGACTCTGCCTGGAAGAAGCCCTGTGAGGGGGGCGCAGATGAAACAGACACATCCCTGCCCGACAGTGGGCTCAGTAATGTACACGGGATGCGGGATAGGGAAGGATATAAGGCACAGACACCAAGAACAGCCCCAAGAAGCAGCCTGGGGAGTTTGCACACAGGGCTGTGGGTGTTTGGGGGAGCTGAGGAGGAAAAGATTCCTCTGGGTGGAATGGGGGTGGGTCAGTCTAAGAAAGGCTCAGTGGTGGACTCCAGGATTTAAATGGAGAAGATCTGGACTTGAATTCTTCCTTTCATAGCTGTGTGACCACGGGTAAGTCACTCTACCTCTCTGAACATTTGTGTCCTCATTTAGAAAGGGACAAATGTACAAACTTACAATGTTTAGGGGAAGATCCAAGACACTGTCCAGCTTAGTGCCTGGGAAAGAGGATTATAATCAGTGTGGTAGGCAGACGATAACACAGCCCCCAGAAAGCCTCTACAGTGGCTGCCTGGTATCCGCACCTAGGTGCAATCCAGTCCCTGAGTGTAGACTGGATCCGTGACTTGGTTCTAGCCAGCGGAATATGGCAAAAAAGATAGGATGTTACATCTAAAATTAAGCTATAAAAAGACCCTGGTTTGCGTCTTCCTCGCCCTCTGCTTTTGTCTCGCTTGCCTGCTCTGATGGAAGCCAGCTGCCACATCATGGGGAAGTTTACCAGGCAAGGAGCCAAAGAAGGCCTCCTTGGGGAGCTGAATCCTGAATTCTGAATCCTGAATCTTGAATCCTGAATCCTGCCAAACCACATGAAAGCTCTGAAGCAGGTCCCAACCCTCCCCACCTGCCACCCCATCACGGGGGTAACTGTGACCCTGGCTAACGCTTTTTGTTTTTTGAGACAGAGTTTCACTCTTTCGCCCAGTGAAATGGTGAGTGGTGTGAGGAGTGAGGTGGTGCGATCTCGGCTCACTGCAAGCTCCGCCCCTCGGGTTCAAGCGATTCTCCTGCCTCAGCCTCCCAAGTAGCTGGGATTATAGGTGCCCATCACCACACCCAGCTAACTTTTGTATTTTTAGTAAAGATAGGGTTTCGCCATGTTGGCCAGGCTGGTCTCAAACTCCTGACCTCAGGAGATCCCCTGCCTTGGCCTCCCAAAGAACTGAGATTACAGGCGTGAGCCACCGCGCCTGGCCGCTGGCTAACACTTCAGTCACAGCCTGTGAAAGACCTTGAACGAGAGGTCCTGGCTGAATCATGCTTTGCTTCCTGATCCACAAAAACTCTGAGATAATATGTTGTAGTTTTAAGCCACTAAATTCTGGAGCAGTTTGTTATACAGCTGTAGCTAACTAATGCCATCAGGTGATACCGAGACAATTTAACAACTGGCTCAACACGGGCGTTTACCAACCAGTCAGAGCAGATACTGCCTGCAGCCATGGAGCCGGGTCCTGGAGCCCAGGCTGTAACACTTGATAGAGGACTGGGAGTGCAGGGGGCTAAGGGGAGGGCAGGAGGGATCGTGGGAGGTACGAGGGGGCTCAAATCAGCAGCAATTTGCCAACAAGAATGCAACTATTTCAGTACTTTGACAACTGATACAACTGTAGTGGGGTGCACTGACTATCAGCCCGGGATCTAATATCTAGGGTTGGAACTGGGCCTTAAAGGATAAGGTGATATCCACAGGGCCCCATGGAATGGAGCAAGGGAAGCCACACATTGGAGCTGAAGGAAGAGTTTTCTGCTGTCGCCGCTTGTGTGCAGTTTCAAAGACTGCTCCGTACACATATGGCAAAGACAGGAAAACAGCTCTAACTAGCTAAGAAACAGTTCCTCGTGTAGCAGCAACATAACAAAGGCACTGAAATATCAGAAACGCGCAGAAGAGTTCAAGGCCATGTTTGAGAAAGGGAAGGAGGGAGAGACATTCACACGTATCAAGTAGGTGCCTGCTGTCTGACAGACACCGCGCCCGGCTTTATATCCAAGTCTAGGCCACTGGGGCACAAAGGCCTCATGAGGAGCCATGTGGTATGGGTGGCAATGAGTCACAGCATCTAGGACAGTTTTGTGGAAGAAAGGAGACAGAGGGCACGGGGCCCTAAAAAGGGAGACGGAGAAGAAGGGAAGGGAGGGTGAGGTGCGAGCCCCACACTTCTGTGGCAGGCTAGGCCTGGGGTACAGCCACCAGCCAACTGGCCCATGGATCAAGGCTATAACCCACCCAAATGCTGACCAGGGAGGAGAGATTCCTTATTTGCAGCTTAGCAGTGGGCGCTTTGCCCTCAAGCCACCAGAGCCATTTTCTCCCAGAACCATAAGCCAGGACCACCCTAGTTATGCTGAGAGCTGAATTAGTCCCAAGTAGAAGCAGCAAAAACTTGACCACAAAACCCCTTTCTAGTAGCATATGCAAATCAGATGCCCCTCCAGTCCGACACCCTGCCCTCTGCCACCTCCCTGGATATCATGCAGTGTTGTGTGGGAAGGGTGTCTAGCGGCTGGCCCTGCTGAGAGGTGGTATGCTTCGGGGAGCAAGTCTATGCCTGCTTACCAGCTGGGAACGCTGCGAGCAGGCAGATATTGGGAAGAAAGAATAGAAAGGGAGGTTGTAGGAAGGTGGAGGAAAAAGAAGCTGGTGAATTTCTGAAGAGGGGAAAGAACTCCTGGCCTGCTGCGAATTAACCAGGCCCCATTCATCAGCCCCTTGACCCTTGAGTGCCACCCACCCCACCCACAGATCTGCCCAGGTGAAGGTGTGGACTGGGGCGAGATGCTTGATGGGTGCTAACCAGCCTTTACTGGGCACCCCGCCCAAGCCGGGCACTGTGCCTGGTACTCTGTGCTTGGATATCTCAGCTAATCCTCACCACAGCCCTTGAGAGGGCTCGAGGTAACTCATTAGATGGTGACAGCCACAGCCCAGACCTTGCCTTGGGACACACAGCAAGCAAAAGAGTAGGCGACAGGCATGCCCACCTATGAGGAGGGTAAAGTGCCAGAGTCTCTGTGGAACCCACTTTGGCCACAGCTATCAAAATTGTAAATGCCCCTGCCCTTTGACCCAGTGATTGAACTACTGAGAATATAGCGTATGGAAATACTCACACAGGGGCATGAAAGTACCTACTGTATTATTTGTTATGGCCCAAGATTTAAAACAACTGAAAAGTCTACCCCCAGGGAACAGGTTAAATTAAGGTCCATCCATGCAATGGACTATCACGCAGCCATTAAAGAGAAGAATGAGGCAGCTCACTGTGTGCTGAGACAGAACGCCGGCCAGGATGTACTGTGTTCAAGTGCAGAACCACAGACATCATATGCTATCAAATACACACACACAGACACACACACACACACACACACACACACACACACTCTTACCTGAAGGCTTGCAGCTCTGGAGATAACCCAGAACCCTGGTTTCCCCTCCCTTTGCCTCCAGGGAGGAAGACTGAGAGATGGGGAACTGAGAGACAGGGTTCAGGGGCAGGTGAAAAACCTAATCTCTGTACATCCTTTTATATCTTTTGCATTTTAGACCAGATACATTTACTCATGAAAAAATATGATTTTATAAATGAAGATAAAGAAACGCATTAGTACTTTGGGAGGCCGAGGAGGGTGGATCACAAGGTTAGGAGATCGAGACCATCCTGGCTAACATGGTGAAACCCCATATCTACTAAAAATACAAAAATTAGCCGGGCGTGGTGGCAGGTGCCTGTAGACCCAGCTACTCGGGAGGCTGAGGCAGGAGAATGGCATGAACCTGGCAGGCGGAGCTTGCAGTGAACTGAGATCGCGCCACTGCACTACTCCAGCCTGGGTGACAGAGCGAGACTCCATCTCAAAAAAAAAAAAGACATGCATTAGTAAATAGGCTGGGCACAGTGACCCAGGCCAGTAATCACAGCACATTGGGCATTGGGAGGCTTGTGGGGGAGGTTAAGTTGAGCCCAGGAGTTTGAGACCACCCCAGGCAACATAGGAAAACCCTGTCCCTCTCTCCAAAAAAAAAAAATTAAAAAATTAGCTGGGCATGGTGGCATGTGCCTGTGGCCCCAGCTTCTTGGGAGGCTGAGGTGGGAGGATGGATTGAGTCCAAGTGTTTGAGGCCACAGTGAGCTACTATGATGGAGACACTGCACTCCAGCCTGAGACCCTGTCTCTAATAATAATAATAATAATAATAATGAATAGTAATTCATGGCTGGGCGCTGTGGCTGACCCCTGTAATCCCAGCACTTTGGGAGACCGAGGCAGGCAGATCACCTGAGGTCAGGAGTTCGAGACCAGCCTGGACAACATGGTGAAACCCCGTCTTTACTAAAAATACAAAAATTAGCCAGGCGTGGTGGTGGGCGCCCGTAATCCCAGCTACTCAGGAGGCTGAGGCACGAGAATCACTTGAACCCGGGAGGCAAATGTTGCAGTGAGCCAAGATTGCACCACTGCACTCCAGCCTGGGCAACACAGCAAGACTCCATCTCAAAAAAAAAAAAAAAAGAATAGTAATTCATGGAAATGGCAAAAATCTCAAAGAGGCATGTGCAAACGAGTAGAGATGGGGAAACTCTGCGCCACTATAGCATGTGACTTTTTGTCACCAGTCACAAAAGCTGCATGAAAGTATGAAAGTGCTGTGGCGGCATCTGACCTGTGACACCATCATGAGGACACTGCTTGTTCCTAGTCCTGCACTGTTCACTACAGAACCAGGTGTCCTGCTGGATTATAAAATACTGAGTTATAAAGTCTACCATAGTAAGATATTCTTATACAGGACTCACAGACCTGATGTGCCAGACATTGGGCCCAACACTTTACATATACTATCGCCTGTGTGTTTGCAGCAGCTGTAGGGGCAAAGTATCACTCTTATCCCTATTTTACAGATAAAGAAATAAACACAGAGAGGTTGAGTGACTCACCAGAGGTCAGATGCTTGTGGAAAGTGTGGACTCCAGCTCAGGCTTCCAGTTCCAGAGCTGAGCCCCTAACACTCCACTGAACTTTGCATATAGAAGGTACTGGGTAAGGCCTTCTAACTAAGCCCTGGTCCTTTCCTTCAGATTAAAAAATAATAATAATAAGTTAAAGGCCCCACTATTCCCCAACCCTTAAATTTCTGTTAAAGACAGAGGCTTGGGGCTGGGCATGGGGGCTCACGTCTGTAATCCCAGCACTTTGGGAGGCCAAGATGGGAGGATCGTGTGAGTTCAGGGGTTTGAGACAAGCCTGGGAAACATAGCAAGACTCTGTCTCTACTAAAAATAACAAAATTAGCCGGGCATGGTGGCATGTGCCTGTGGTCCCAGCTACTCGGGAGGCTGAGGTAGGAGGATCACTTGAACCTGGGAGGTGGAGGCTGCAGTGAGTTGAAATTGCACTACTGCATTCATCCTGAATGACGGAGCAAGACTTTGTTTAAAAAAAAAAAAAAAAAGGCTGTGCTCAGATACTGAATGCCTCAAGGGCAGCCCTTCCTCTTCACTGTATCTCAACAGTGCCTGGAACATAGTGGCCCAGTGTGTAAGCAGGAACTCAGAACACGTGTACTGATGGTACTGAACAGAAATAGGCAATGATGCCTCCCCTGGGAAGCCCTGATTTCACAGAACAGCGGTACCTTGCCCTTCTACAGGAAGGTGACTTGGTGGCTCCCAAGCGTGTCCTTCCATCCAGCCTGGCATGGCGAGAGTGGAGCAGAGAATGCCCCCAGGCCCCATCAAAGCCCAGGTGGGGTAGGAAGGGCAGACAAAGGCTCCTCCCCAGACCTCCCGGGGTCCTACATGGCAGAACTTGTGCATATGGCTCAGCAGAAGAGGTCAGGTTAAAAAGTCTCTGAGCCAAGGGTCTAGAAGGAGCAGCAGTGGATGGGATGCCTGCCGCCTCCCCAGGAGTACAAATCCAAGACCCTCGTGAGCACGCAATGGGGGTCGGGAGCAGGGGAGAAAGAGCTATGACCTCCTAAAGTGTCAGCACCGGAGGAGGGCCTGGGAGGGAGAAGCACTCCTTCAGCTACTCCCCCATTTTGTAGATGAGGCAACTGAGGCTAGAGAGATGATGTGGTTTGTTGAAGGACAGGGAGGTAACAGCATGGCCGAGGCTGGATTCCTGTCTCCTGGCATCCTATGATGCTCCTTTTATCACCTGGAGTGGGAAGGCCACAATGGTTGTATTCTGGGAGAACTCAAACCCCTTACTAGGGCATCTTTGGAGGTTTTCTACATGGAACAGGGGCCCAGTGGAAGGGCTGTGGCTCCCTTTCACCTCAACCATCAGAGCAGTGCCTCCCATTGGAGAGTTTGCTGGAGAAGATGGTCCCTCCGCTATAACAAAGAAAAGCTGGGAGTCACTGGGCCTCCTTTCCTCCCTGGTTTCCCTCTCAACTCTCTGCCCCTTGTCTACTCCCTGCCACTGCCATCCCCCCAGCAGCTCAGGTTCAGTCTGAACAGAGTCCTACCCCCATCAAGGCCTCTGCGGAGTCCCTGAAGACTCACCTGGCACATCCGGGGATGGATTGAGAATCATGAAGGCATCCGATAGGCCGGTTTTGACAGGATGCTGGGAGGAGCTGATTTCCCGGACAGACATAGGGATCTGCGGCAGGGAGAAGAGGCTCCGTCCACCTCCCAAATGCTCTGGGGCCCACCCAGCACCGCCCACCCCCCCCACCTCCCGTGAGCTCCAGACCCATCTTTCTGGATGGCACCACCCAGTGGGACCCCACCCAAATTCCAAGTCCTCTCCACACCACCTCCAAACACATTTTCTTCTTTCCTCTGTCTCGGTGAATGGCACTCCATGCAGGCCAGAAACCCGGGACTCACCCTTTTCCCTTCCCTTTCTTTAATTTATTCCCTTCCCCATCTGATGCATCTCCAAATTCTGTTGCTTAACCTGCTAAGTGGCTCTCAAATCTGACCATTTCTTTCCATTTCCCCTCATCCTACTCTAAGCTGCTGTCACCTTTCTCCTAAATTACTTCCCAGTATTCCCTCTAAGCCCCCAATAACCTGTTCTCCACTCTGAAGCCAGAGTGACTTTTCTCAAGGGCAAATCTGTGGTTCCCTTGCCCCGTCCTGTCCCTCACTCTCTCCCTTCCAACCATGCTGCCTTCTTCTATTTTTTTTTTTTTTTTAATAGAGGTATGTGTCTCACTATGTTCCCCAGGCTGGTCTTGAACTTCTGGGTTAAAGCAATCCTCCTGCCTCAGTCTCCCAAAGCGCTGGGGTTATAGTAATGAGCCACTGCACTGGCTCACCATGCTGCCTTCTTTTTTTTTTTTTTTTTTTTGGGATAGAGTCTCACTCTGTTGCCCAGGCTGGAGTGCAGTGGCACGATCTCGGCTCACTGCAACCTCCAGCTCCTGGGTTCAAGTGATTCTCCTGCCTCAGCCTCCTGAGTAGCTGAGATTACAGGTGCCCACCACCACATCCAGCTAAATTTTTGTATTTTTAGTAGAGATGGAGTTTCATCATGTTGGCCAGGCTGGTCTCAAACTCCTGAGCTCTGGTGATCCACCTGCCTCAGCCTCCCAAAGTGCCGGGATTACAGGCGTGAGCCACCGCGCCTGGCCCATGCTGCCTTCTTTCAGTGCTTTGTGCCAGCCATGCTCTGTCCTGCCTCAGGACCTTTGCATGTGTTGTGTGCTGTTGTCTCTCCTGGAACATACTTCATTCTCCTCTTTGCTTCCTGAACTCGTATTTATCCTTCAGATTTCAACTCTTTTCCTCAGCAAAGCCTCCCCTGGCCTCTGCCAAGGTTAAGAAGTCTGTGAAAGGCTCAGCTAGCACCAGGCACCTCTACTTGGGAGCGCTTGTCACAGTGGTGAGTCTACATTTGTCCCTGTAATTATTGTCCATCTCCACAACCAGACTTACAGCTCCAAAAGGGTAGGACCCGCAAACATCTTGTTAACTGCTGTATTCCCAGCAGCAAGCCCCATGCCTGGCACATTGCAAATTCTCTAAATATTTGCTCAATGAAGAAAGGCTCTAAGACCCAGCTGTCTCTGCAGCTGGGCCCACTCACCTCTTTATAGCCGAAGACAATGCGGCCGTCACGGTGCAGAGCTGCCTGGAAGGTGAAACTGCCCTTGTCTTCCCAGCCTTGGAGATAGACATGGTCCCACTGAACCACAAAGACTGTCCCTGGGGAGAAGAACAGAGACCCAGCTGGACGGGAGATCGTGCAAGGAGCAGGGCCCTACAGAAATGCCAGCCGGAGGGCAGTGGCCACAGGTTAGGTCCCTTCGGGATGATGGGGAAGTTTGCAAATGTAAGGAAGCAGGAGCTGGGCAGCCCACTAAAGCAGCCTGGCTTCCGAGCAGCAGAGGAGCCGGAAGATGCTGCTTCAGCCCCAGATACTGTACTTGATCATCTCTTTCCCCTTCCTTCTTGTCTATTCTGACTCCTTGAGACAAAAGAAGGAGGAATGTCTGTTCTCCTGGATTCAGATGGGGCTCAAGGGACATCCTGGTGAATGTAAGAAACAATAAAGGCCCCTAACATTTATTTTACCTCTACTAAGAGCCAAGCTCTGTCGTTTTGTTATCTCAGATTCTTCTGGGTAGCAGGCATTTTTGTCCCCATCTGACAGGTCAGGAAACTGAGCAGAGAAAGATAGGTGGCCGCTTTGCTGTGGGACTGTGGGACCCTTGCCCTCTCTAGGCCATGTGCTCCTCTAAAGGGCCGGACAAGGGATCCCTGGAGCAGGTGACTTAAATTCTGAGATCCAGTCTCACCATTGTCAAAGTAAACAACTGTGGAGTTGTCGGAGTAGCCAGGGTTGAAGTTGGCCATCAGGGGCGCCACATACTGAGTAGCTGTGAGCATCCGATGGATCACGTCCCCCATGAAGATGAAGCCTAGGGTGGGAGAGGTGCAGAGGAGTCACCAGAAATGGCCTGAGGGGCCGCTTTGGGGGCCTTTTCCCCAGGGGCAAGAAGGGCAGCACGGGCAGAGCCGGAAGTGAGCCTGAGACCTCTGTTGCCCATCCCCATCTGGCGGGCTCTGGGTCTGGTGTGTACGGAGCCAAAGGGCCCCAGATAGGAGAAGTTCCTCCCTGTACCTTCAGTGGGGCACAGACTATAGGGTGAGGGGGCAGGAAGAGGAGGGGACTCACAGCTTTCCCCATCCCTGGGGAAGTGGGATGTGGAACTGAAGTGCAGGGATTAAAGACAGGTGCCTCCTATCAACAGGGAGCCTGGCCCCAGGAGCCCGAGCTCTCAGTGGAGTCTCCCTCTCCCTCTTATTCAGCGACTCTGGGACACAGGGTTGTCCACACTGACTCGTGCTGGCCCGAGGGGACACACACACGCACGCACATGAGCAGGTCAGCTAATGCAAGGGGGATGCTCTGATGTCCACTGACCCCCCTCCTGAGAATCAGTCTCCTATTAGAGCCAAATGTGCATTCCTCCTGTTTCATATAACCCTGTCTCCAGTGAGGGGCCCCTGGGAGGGCCCCTGAGTTCGGGCTGAGGTCTCCAAACCCTCCCTGGGGCCCCATGACGTGACCTTACCTCCAGTTGCTATGGTGATCTGCCGCAGAGGATGCCCATAGAAAGGGAAATCAAAGGACAAGACCACTCTCTGCAGGGGATGGGAGAAAGTCAGCGCGGGCCAAGCTGCAGGCCAGGGCCCTGGGCACCCACACCGCCTCATGCTTGTTTGGACAGAGTGGGGAGCAGGCATGCCCAGGGCCACTGCTGGGCACCCCAACTCTGGCAAAGTCCCATGGGAATCCCTGGAAGGTACCTCCCGGGTCACAGACCTCGGGCCACAGCCATGCCCACTGACCAGGCAGGGTGGGTTGGCCCCCGGCCTCCCAGCCCAGGGAAGCACGGCCGGGGACCGGGGCACTCACCGAAGCCTGCCGGTGGGTGTTGGAGAGTATTGTGTGGATCTTCACTTGGCTCCGGTTGGCCTGGGCCACATCTACCCACAGTTCCCGGCTGCGGGGCTCGCTGGGGCCATAGAGACGGGACACATAATAGCTGTGGTTGTCCTCCTGCCAGCACCAAAGATAAAGCCCACAGGAGGTGTTAGTAGTCAGCATGCCAGGATTCACTCTCCATCCTTCCCCACTCAAGTTTCTGGGTACAGGAAGTCACCACCCTCCCAGGGTGCTGGACCTGTGGCCCCGAGGGCTGGTTTAGGCCTAGGACCCCCTGGGCTCTCCTTTGGCCCCAGACAGCCCACTAGCTGGCCCTTAGCGGTGCCCCAACAGGCTGGGCCACAGCCAAATCCATACCTCTGCACTCATGCTCAGCCCTCCTGTTCCCAGACAAGCCAGGAGGCTGGCAGCCCCTGCATCCCTTCAGACCAGGACCAAGGCTGGGCTTGGCTTGGGGCATGAGGGAGGAACAGACAGGATGGCCTCAAACTGGGCCCTTGTTTTTAGGGAGCTCCCAGGCCAAGGGAGACTCATAGTCCCTGCCCTGGAATAGTACCCTATTTAATGGAAAAGAAAAATTTGGGCTGGATGCAGTGGCTCACGCCTATAATCCCAGCACTTTGGGAGGCCGAGGCGGGCAGATCACTGGAGGTCAGGAGTTCGAGGCCAGCCTGGACAACACAGCGAAACCTCGTCTTTACTAAATATGCAAAAATTAGCGTGGCCTGCTGGCACACGCCTGTAATCCCAGCTACTTGGGAGGCTGAGGCACAAGAATCACTTGAACTCGGCAGGTGGAGGTTGTAGTGAGCCGAGATCGCGCCACTGCACTCCAGCCTGGGTGACAGAGCGAGACTCTGTCTCAAAAAAAAAAAAGAAAAATCTGGATCTTAGAAGGCACCAGTCTAAAGGAGGAGGCTGCCTCTTGGTACTGGGGAGTTTCCAGTCTGGAATGGGACTTACATAAACAGAGGAGCAGACACAGACCCTCAAGCAGAGCTAACACAGAACCCAGAGCCCACACAGCATCACCAGGGTGCTGGGTAGGGGAGAGAAGCAGCAAGGATTCCTTTGAGGCATATCTTTGAGCCTTTGCTGCGTGCCTGATGGAGATGAAATAAAGAAGCTAGAATGCTATGGGCTGTGGGTTCATTCTGCAAAGGCTCTCCTGCAGAGGAGCACTTGGGCTGGGTTTTAAAGGAGGCCAGGAAAATGGTTGGCAGAAAGACTTAAGAGCCAGAGAGGGGTGATGTGGAAGCACTTCCTGGAGCTGACCCAAGAGCGCCAGCCGCAGGAGGAAGGGAGGCAGGGCAGGCAGGTTCCCTTGGCAGCCACCGCCACAGAGATGGGGCCGCTGACCCGTGAGGAGCCCTCGGTCATTAATCAGGCTGCCCAGCGGTGGTGGCGGCAGACACAGCAGAGTAAACGACATTCTCCCTGCCAGGCTGCCAGCTGCCCAGCCGGCCCTTGCCCTGGGCCCAGCATGAGCGGGGACAAGGGGTTCCTGCACTCCTCACCTGCCAGAAGGCACTCTGCTCTTACGACAAGTGACACAATCTGGGGACCTGGGGTCGGGACAGGCTGGGGGAAGATGAGCGGAAGAAGCATGGTTGGTTGGTGTCGGGGGCTATTCCCTCTGCCACTGCCCTCCCTCCCTGCCTCCAGACAGCCCATGCCTCCACCCATCCTCAGCACGGCAGTCAAATCAATCAAAAACACCTCCTCTGTTCACAGGCTATCCAGGGCTCCCTCGACACTGTCCTCGAGACGAAAACCAAAGCTCTTAGGCTGGCATGCAAGATCCCACCATCAGCCAGCCCCAGCCTCTCTCTAGTTCCTTCTCTCTCCTCTCACCACCTTGTGCATCCTTGTGTGCCCACGTGCCAGACCAGACTCCCCTGACAGCCTCAAGCCACCAGTGGTCAGTCGTCCCACTGCCCACGCTGGTCCTCCTGTCTGGAATGGCTGCCCTCGCCTTCTCCCCTTGACAGATTCCTGGTCATTCAACACTCGGCTTAAACTCTGCCTTCTTTTATTTTTGAGACAGAGTTCTGTCGCCCAAGCTGGAGTGCAATGGCATGGCCTCGGCTCACTGCAACCTCCATCTCCCGAGTTCAAGTGATTCTCGTGCCTCAGCCTCCCAAGTAGCTGGGATTACAGGTGCATGCCACCATGCCTGGCTAATTTTTGTATTTTTAGTAGAGACGGGGTTTTACCATGTTGGCCAGGCTGGTCTTGAACTCCTGACCTCAAGTGATCCACCCACCTTGGCCTCCCAAAGTGCTGGGATTATAGGTGTGAGCCACCGTGCCTGGCCAAACCCTGCCTTCTTATCAGCCTTTCACCCCTACCTCCCCAGTGAGGACCTCCACCCCCTGCAAGTGGCCTCCACCATCCCTTATTTCAGGGGGTCCTCAAGGGGTGACTCATGTGTACTACTTGCAAGAGTTACATGGGGCCGCTCTTGTTGGATTCCTGGTTTTACTCATGAAGCCACCTGGTAGGGGGGCTGCCCTGATGCCACGGCCCCTGGGCTGAGGACTAAGGATGCTGCTTCCCATTGCTGCCACAGCCACCAGCCCTGGAGTCTCGGGAGGGTACCCAGAGGGGGACGCACGGCTCTCCAGCTCTGCCCACAGGCACTGAAGCCACTGCTCCTGCCCAGAGCTCTTGGCCTCCCTCGGGAAAGCAGCTCCCTCTGTTTCTGCCCCTTTCCCCACCCTCCAGGGGAACTAATGCTTCATGTTTTTCCTTGGTTTCTGTCTCTCCTACCTCCACCCATCTCTGCTGGAGACCCCTATTTCAATTTTTAAAAAATCACCCCTCAAGAAACAAAGCTCTGTGCATAGCATTCTGTGCAGAGAGATCTGCACGAAGGAAGAGTCCGACGGCCGCCTCCCTGCCTGCTTCCTGGATTCACGGGTGAGCAGTTTTTATTCCACTTCCAAGCAAAAAAAATATAGGGGGCCCTGCCCAACTCTGTACATCTGATAGTCTGCAGGACCCCAACTCTGCAGCTGGTTATGGTTCACCCGGGACCACCTGCCACGGCCATAGCTACAGCCTGCCCTCTTCCCCCCAATTCAAACAAAAAAGTGGTTTATTAAGAGACATCAGTTAGCCTAAAATTTTGCCTGAAGAAAGGAAACCAAGTTTAAATGCTGTTCAGCCCATCTTTTTTTTCTTTCTTTCTTTCTTTTTTTTTTTTTGAGACGGAGTCTTGCTCTGTTGCCCAGGCTGGAGTGCAGTGGTGCGATCTCAGCTCACTGCAACCTCTGCCTCCTGGGTTCAGGCAATTATTATGCCTCAGCCTCCCGAGTAACTGGGATTACAGGTGTGCGCCACCATGCCCAGCCCAGCCCATCATTTAAATGTTTGTTTGCCCCTGAACTACGAGCCCCTGACGTGCAGGGATGGGCAAGGTCACCTCTGTGCCTATGGCTCAAGGTCCCTCACTTCCTCCATGCTTAGGAAGTGTTTGCTGGAGGTGGGGGTGGGGGGACCAGTGCTTTGCAATGTGTTAAAATTAGGGAAATAAACTTGCCTCCCTAAATCCTGGGCTATCTTATGATCTGTGGGTGAGGGGAAAACGAGTGGCCCACCTTAATACAGCCAGCACCAGATAGCCCTTCCGTCCTTTTGCATGCTGCAGTGGGTTTCAACTGTGTTACCCAAAACGATATGTTCAAGTGTGAACCTCTGGTATCTATGAATGTGACTTTATTTGGAAATAGTCTTTGCAGATGAAACAAGTCAAGATGAAGGCAAACCGGATTAGGGTGGGCCCTAAATCCAATGACTGGTGTCTTTATGTAAACGAAGAGGGAGATGTGGATACAGAGACGCAGAGGAGACACAGGGAGGATCCCTGTCGCAATGAAGGCAGAGATTAGACTGACGCTGTTTACAAACCAAGCACACCAAGGATTTCCAGGAGATCCAGAAGCTAGGACAAGACAAGAAAGTCTCCTTTCCTGGGGCCTTGAGAGGGAGCGTGGCCCTGCTGACACCTTAATTTCAGACTTCTGGCCTCCAGAACTGCAAGTGAATAAATTTCTGTTGTTTTCAGCTACCAAAATTGTGGTAATTTGTTCTGGCAGCCCTAGGAAACGAATATCTGTGCCACAGGTGTGTGTTGCCGTGTCCCAGTTGGGACAACCTGAAATTGTTTTCCCTGCTCCACGTCATCCCCTTGCTTAGGCCATTCTGTGGCTCCCCAGTTGCACTCAGAACAAAGGTTACACCCCTTCCGCCATTCCCTTCTCTTCTTTACTAATAGAAAATTGATTTTGGATTGAGCACAGTGGTTCATGCCTGTAATCCTAGCACTTTGAGAGGATGAGGCTGGAGGATCACTTGAGGCCAGGAGTTCAAGACCAGCCTGGGCAACATAGTGAGACCCTGTCTCTACAAAAAAATATAATAAAACAATTAACTGGGCATAGTGGTGCATGCCTGTAGTCTCAGCAACTCAGGAGGCTGAGGCAGGAGGATCCCTTAAGCCCAGGAGGTCGAGGCTGCAGGGAGCTGTGATTGAGCCACTGCACTCAGCCTGAGTGACACAGTGAGACTCTGTCTCAAAAAAAAAAAAAAAAAAAAAAAAAAGACATTGATTCTGTAGCAACCAGCAATGTAGCCATCAATAAACCTCATTCCCTGGATGTCTTAAGGATTACCATGTGACACAGGCTGGCTCATGACATCAGCTGAAGGTTCTAGTGGAGCCTTCTGAAAGAGGTCAAATTTGACTGCTTGTCCCTCTTATCTTTGCCCTTCTTCCTCCTGCTTGGAATGCAGACACGATGGCTGGAGTTCCAGCAGCCATCTTGTAAGTATAAGGACAAGAGCCACACCCTAAGGATGGTGAAGTGGAGAACTAGGTGGAGACTTGGTCCCTGATGACATGCTGGAGGGCTGCTCCTTAAGTCCCTGGATTTAGCTCTCTGTTACACGGAAACACAAATCCTTCCCCGTGTGTGGTGGTCTGGCCCCGACTCAGCACCTCCTCCTCTCCCTTGCTGTCTTGTTCTGGGAATCACAATGCAGTTGTCTGCCTCAGGACCTTGGTGCCGCCTGTGCCTCAAAATTTCTTCCCCTTCCATGTTCGGGAGCTGACCCTTCCTCACCCATCCAGCCTCAGCTCAGGAGTCACTTTCTTAAGAAAGCCTCGCTGATTCCCTGTTGCATTCCCATCACACCCTGTGCTTCTTTCTCCTGGTGTTTTGCACACTTGTGACAATTTACTTGGATGTTATACACATGTTCATGTCTGCCTTTCCTGTAAGATCATAAGACTGCAAGAGTAAGGTCAGCCTTTATCTATCGTGTTTAAGCACAGAGTATGTGTTCACTGGAGGATCTGTTGAGCAAAGAACGACCACAAAGTACAGCTGCCTGTTTTACGGGTACCACTACATATTCTGAAGTCCAGGATAGGATCATTTTACCAAACAAAGCAGGACAGCTGCAGATGCTAAACAGGTGCTCTCAGGTAAGTCTCACAGTCAACTGAACACAGCTTCCACCTGGGAACCTGAGCAGGCCAGTGTTTAAGACGGTTGATTTGAGGCTCGGAGAAAGGTCTGGTTTCAATCAGCTTGCTTCCTGGGCCCCGCACAGCGAGAGCTTTCCCCAAACCTCCAGGCATCTGAAATGAGTGCCCGGGACAGAAGCCACGATCTGTAGTTGTGAAGCCCAGACAGATGCTGACGTGTCTCTTGCCGCCTCAGCTAAGACTGCAAAGGGTGAGCTTCCTGGGAATGCATCTTCCTGGCCCGTTGCTCGGAGTTCTCTGCAAAGACAAGCGGTCTGATCCAAACTAGGCTGTTCTGCAGAGAAACCAGGCCCTGTGTCACGTGCCTCAGCTCTGACACCTGGATGATCCTTGGACTCATTCTTGGCGTTCCCAATGACCCCTGCAATGGCACCTCTTAACTGACACAAAGCTTCCATCTATTCTGACTCAAGGAGAGTCAGAAATGAAAGGAGCTGCTGCCTCTAACTCCCAAGCTGATTCCCTCCAATGAGTCCGCAGATCCCAGGGAGGGCAAGAGCCTCGAAGCCTAACAATGCCCTACTCAGGCCAGCGAGGGTGAGGCCAAGCTCTGCTTCAGGCCTCAGAAGTGCCAAGTACAGCTGGCCTGCCAGGGGGAGGACTGGCTCAAGGGCAATGCCATGCAGAATCTGCTGCAGGTCCCAAACAGGCCCAACAGACCGCCCTCCTGGCATGCCTGACTTTTATTACTACAGGACAGTGAAGCCAGGAGCCATATCTACTCAGCTCTGGCTGAGGGTGGCCACAGAGTGACGGGTGAGGCCAAATTGCACCCTGGAGGGAGGGGGTGACTTGCAGTGGGATCACTCCTGGGCAGAGCCAAGCACAAAGCCTGCAGGGGAGCATTTGGGAGCGTGGGAGGAAGGAGAAGGGAAGCTGGCATTTGCTGAGTGGTGATGGGAGAGTGCTGGGCATTTCATATTTGTTACTGCAGGGCAACCCTAGGAGGTGAGCACTAATATTAGTCCCATTTTCTCAGTGGGGAAACTGAGACTAGAAATCATGTAACTAGGCCAGGCATGGTGGCTCATGCCTGTAATCCCAGCACTTTGGGAGGCTGAGACAGGGCAGATCACCTGATGCCCGGAGTTCAAGACCAGCCTGGCCAACATGGTGAAACCCATCTCTACTAAAAACACAAAAATTAGCTGGGTGTGGTGGCAAATGCCTGTAATCCCAGCTACTTGGGAGACTGAGGCAGTAGATTCGATCGCTTGAATCCGGGAGTGGAGGCTGCTGTGAGCTGAGATTGTGCCACTGCACTCCAGCCTGGGTGACACAGTGAGACTCCGTCTCAAAAAAAAAAAAATAAATAAAAAGAAATAATGTAACTGTATGAAACTAGGTCAGTTCCACTCAAAGACAGTGACCTTTCCTCTATCCACTGTCTCTGAGATCTTTAAGCAACAGCTCTCCGGGAAGGTGACTTAGGCTACCTACCAGTCATTGGTTAAACTCTCAATCAGAAGGACCACTGTCTGGAGGTTGGAGCTCAGGGACGGTGACGCATTCATCTCCGCCCCCAGCACCTCCCTGGCGCAGGGCCTGGCACCTGGCATCTGGTGGGTGTTCAGCATCTGCTTGCCAAATGAGCTGAATCACAAGGATTCTGCAGCCAATGGTGTCAAGACTATGCTGAGAATGTGCAGTGTGGCTCCAACAAGGACAGCATCCTCCCCCATCTCCAGCGGCAGGTGACACAAAAGCCACTTGTGGAGGAACCAGCTGCCTCCTCTGGGAATCCAAGCCCATAGACAGCATTCCCAAACCTGGGACATCCTGGACACAGGAAGGTGTCTCTGGATTCCTCAATTTCTTCTCTGAGGAAGTAAAGCCAACAAGGCAGATACCTTTGGGGGCAAGGAAGAGAAACCCAGGTTGAACCCAGCTTCAACATGGAGGACATGTGTTAGATCAAGCGTCTGAGAGCCCAGCAGCAGGGCAGCAGGCGTGGAACATGGATGATCCGCATGTCATCAGGGCGTTGTCCTAAGTGTGACTGCCTCCTGGTCCAAAGAGGGCTGCCTGTAGCCACTGAGGCAGCATGCTTCCTTATCGGGTTCAAAAGGAGAAACCTCGCACCAAGAGTGGAACGCAAGATCTTCCCTTCAGTCTGATGTGGCCCCCAACTATTACAAGGGCCAGGGCGTGCCAAATTGGCTAAACCAGTCTACTTCCCACAGGAACTGGGGATCATGGCTCTGCTAGGAATGGGGAATGGAAGCTGGGTGAGCAAAGGCCTGACCTCAGGATTGACGGGGAATGTGGCTCAATGACCAAGACTAAGCTCTTTCCGTCTTTCTTCTCTGCCACTTTCAGTGTGGGCTTCATTGTAAGGCTAGGCTAGGCATCTTGTAGTGACGGAATGGCTGACAGTGGCAACTAGCACGGGCTCATGGAAGCAAGACAGGCACAGCACACATCTCCCCGACCACTGAATGAACACGTGTGCTTCAAGATGGCAGGGCCAACCTGGGTCCCCTGCCACCTCTGGACTAGGGAGCCCTAGATGCTAAACAGCTTCCACCTAAACCAAACACCAGCTGGGGGGTAGGATTATCATGGAACCCCAGATCCCATTCCTATTGTACAAGGCTGTAAGGTAAAATATATGTTGAAAAGTCAACCACAATGTCCACTTGCCATCTGAATCCAGCCAATGAACCAGTACTCTCAAAAGACAAGAAGCACTTTGGAAGGCTGAGGCAGAAACATCGCTTGAATCCAGGAGTTCAAGACCAGCTTGGGCAACATAGTGAGATGCCCCAAGTCTACAAAAAAAATGCAAAAATTAGCTGGGCATGGTGGCATGCACCTGTAGTCCCAGCTATTTGTGAGGCTGGGGCAGGAGGATCACCTGATCCCAGGAGATCAAAGCTGCAGTAAGCCATGATCATGCCACTGCATTCCAGCCTGGGCAACAGAGCAAGACATTGTCACAAAACAAACAAAACCAAGAGACATGCCTTTTACTTTCTGGAAGCAGAGCTGAGTAAAGGGTTTGATTGGCCAGCATCCTCCAATCTGTCCAGATGCCCAGGGAGGTGCAACAATTCTGCCAACCACTCAGGCCTTGTGGAATGAAAAAGAAGAGCCTTCAGCTGGGGCAGGGCTGCTCCATTGCCAGTATTGATTGTCTCCATCCAGTTCTTTATGAGGCCAGAGTTTACCCAGGTTCCTCAGGGCTGAGCATCAGTGATGCAATTAAAGCTATTGCCACCTACCCGGGGCGTTCTAGAACCAGTCCTTTTAGTCTAGAATTTCTTCCCTCCCTCCCTCCCTTCCTTCCTTCCTCTCTCTCAATCTCTTCCTTCCTCTCTCTCTCAATCTCTTCCTTCCTTCCTTCCTCTCTCAATCTCTTCCTTCCTTCCTTCCTCTCTCAATCTCTTCCTTCTTTCCTTCCTCTCTCTCTCAATCTCTTCCTTCCTTCCTTCCTTCCTTCCTCTCTCTCTCAATCTCTTCCTTCCTTCCTTTTTCTTTCTTTCTCTCTCTCTTTCTTTCTTTTCTTTTCTTCTCTCTCTCTCTCTCTTTTCTTTGCTTCTTTTTTGAGATGGAGTTTCATTCTTGTCGCCTAGGCTGGAGTGCAATGGTGAGATCTCGGCTACTGCAACCTCTGCTTCCTGAGATCAAGCTATTCTCCTGCCTCACCCTCCAGAGTATCTGGGATTACAGGTGCATGCCACCACACCCGGCTAATTTTGTATTTTTAATAGAGACAGGGGTTTTACCATGTTGGCCAGGCTGGTCTTGAACTCCTGACCTCAGGTGATCCACCTGCTCGGCCTCCCAAAGTGCTGGGATTACAAGCATGAGCCACCATGTCCGCCTAGCCTACAATTTCTGATGCTCCTGAAACATCAATGTTGTATGGAGCCCTGCTAACTCAAATTTCAGGTGTGACATTATATTTTAAATAATATCCTTGTACCAGACATGTTTTAGGATGCTCCATCCCCATCCCAAGGACGTTTGCCCCCCACCCATAGGCCCTGCTGAGTTGACTACACCCATCACAGTCTCCCACATGACCCTGTGCTTCCTCAGACTGATTGGACATAGGTAATCACATGATTCAAAAGCAGCTCATCTATTGGAAGCCTACAATCTACAGCTTGTGCAGCCTGAGCCCATCATATCACCGCCCCCCACCCCCACCCCGGGCCGAGGGTGAAATTGGGAAACTGAGAAGCTGGCGGCAGGAGAGCTGAGTTGAAAGATCATGGAGACTTAGGAACTGAAACCATTCAAGATGAACAGGGTCTGTGAGAAAAAAAGGAACTGAAACCATCTTAAGCTGTCTGCAGAAGACTTCTGATCCACAGAAAGGAAAAGGCAGACCTTATATACATCTGGCTTCAATAAACATATGATGAATTAATGAAAAGGAGGCAAGAACTGGGGGAGGGGACCTGGTTCCCAACAGCTTTCCAGCTTCCTTGAGGTCTGGCTGTCCTTCATGTCCAGCCCTTGGGTCTCCCATGATCGTCTTCTGCACCCTCACGATAATCCTTCAATGTGGGACAGCTCAAATAGCTCCTCAGAACCAAAAGGATCTTAAATAAAATAGCCTTGCTTATGAAGTGATCAGAGGAAAAGCCTCCAGGGTGAGCCCAGGCAGTCCTTCATTGGTACAGACAGCAAGAGTCTGAATGAGCCCACCGCAAAGCAAAGATACATGTTTGAGACTATGAATACGCTAATGACCCAGATCTGATCACTATACGTTATATGTATTGAAACATTACTATGTACCCCATGAATATGTACAATTATTTGTCAATTAAAAAATTAAATTAGATCGGGCGTGGAGGCTCAGGCCTGTAATGCTGGTACTTTGGGAGACCCGGGTGGGTGGATCACTTGAGCTCACGATTTCGAGAGCAGCCTGGGCAACATGTTGAAACCACCATCTCTACAAAAAATGCCAAAGCTGGCCAGGGGTGATGGCGCGCACCCGTAGTCCCAGCTATTCAGAGTCTGAGGCAGGAGAATCGTTTGAGCCTGGGAAGTTGAAGCTGCAGTGAGCCAAGATCGCACCACAGCACCCCAGCCTGGGCAACAGAGTGAGACCCTGTCTCAAAAAATTTTTTTAACTTCATTTTTAAAAAGAGTATGAATGAGAAGAGAGAACTGAGAAACTAAATTTCTGAGAGACCTTTTCCCTGGCAACACACCAGCCACTGTAAACTAAAAATAAAATCCTAAGTCCCCCAACCAACTGAATGGACCCCCTCTTGGCCAGTGGACCCCAGAAAAGCTGAGTTCCCAGCCATAATGGGATGGGAGGCCAGACACACATATTGTAACCCCTCCCTTTTGCAGTTTAGACACAATTATCAGCATTAATATTAAAATAGAGATCAGAAGACAGAATGGACTCTGTGGCAGTATGATATCAAATTATAAACAGGACCTAAGGCCATGACAGGTACGGGTTAAATCGCGCACCCCTGCAGGCCACTCTGACCCAGCACTTTTTTGTTTGTTTTTTGAGACGGAGTTTCGCTCATGTAACCCAGGCTGGAGTGCAATGGTACCATCTCGGCTCACGGCAACCTCCGCCTCCCAAGTTCAAGCGACTCTCCTGCCTCAGCCTCCCAAGTAGCTGGGATTACAGGCGCCCGCCACCACGCCCGGCTAAATTTTGTATTTTCAGTAGAGACGGACCTCAGGTGATCCATCCTCCTTAGCCTCCCAAAGTGCTGGGATTACAGGCGTGAGCCACCGCGCCTGGCCTGACTCAGCATGTTGAGTTTTGCTCTGACATATCACATGACATATCAGATAAGGCATGAGATGACGTGACTCTGGCAGATCATATGATACATGGCATGATATGATTGGCAGATCACATGATGATTAGCAAACTTCTTTATCTTAAACATTCTTTTCCACTGACTCCAAGTTTTCTATTTTTATTTATTTTAGATTTTTTTTTTTTTTTTGAGACAGGGTCTCACTCTGTTGCCTGATCATGGCTCACTACAGCCTCAATCCTCGACCTCCAGGGCTCAAGTGATCCTTCTGCCTCAGCCTCTGGAGTAGCTGGGATCACAGGCATATGCCACTACACCCAGCTAATTTTTTTTTTTTTTTTTTTGAGACAGAGTTTTGCTCCTGTTGCCCAGGGTGGAGTGCAATAGCACAATCTCGGCTCCCTGCAACCTCCTGGGTTCAAGTGATTGTCCTGCCTCGGCCTCCCAAGTATCTGGGATTACAGGCATGCACCATCATGCCCAGCTAATTTTGTATAATTTTGTATTTTTAGTAGAGACAGGGTTGGGATTACAGGCATGAGCCACTGCACCTGGCCAAACACCCAGCTAATTTTTAAATTTTTTGTAGAGTCAAGGTTTCACCATGTTGCCCACTGGTCTCAAACTCGTGGACTCAAGCGATCCTCTCACCTCGGCCTCCCAAATTGCTGGGATTACAGGCATGAGCCGCTGCACTTGGCCTCTACTGACTCCAGGTTTTTGAACAAAGCCTTACTCCTTTAACCAATTGCAAATTAAAGAATCTCTGAACCCACCTATGACCTGTGAGCTCTCACTTCAAGATAGCTCACCTTTTTTTGGGCCAAACCAACATATAAACTCCATATATTAATTTATGACTTTGCCGATAACTTCTGCTTCCCTGAAATGTATAAAGCAGAGTTGTCACCTGTCTCAGGATCACTTACTCAAGGCTTCTTGGGTTTGTGTTTTCTCCAGGCTGCGATCACTCATAGAGGCTCAGAATAAACCTCCTAGTTTGATTTCTCCGCCAACACCACCATGGTTCTTCTTCTCTGAAGTCAATCACTGCTAGCTTCTTGGCTGGCCATTGGGAAAAAGAGTCCCATGGCTTGAAATTCACCAACTTTGGGGATACTTCCCAATTGCCACCATAGGCCCCTTATCACGCTGCCACCCACATGGGCAGTTTTGATGGAGGAACCCCACCCATGGCAAAGACTAATAACTGCCTCCCAATAACCATTCTCTCCTTCTTCCTTGAGTCACAGAGGCTCCCAGTTATTGTTAGGCACACAGCCACACAGTTAAACCATATTTCCCAGCCCTTCTTATGGCTAGGTATGGCTACATGACTATGTCTGGCCAATGGAAGATGAGCAGAAAGATTGCCCTTAATAAGAATGGGTGACTGGGTCCAGAGGCTCACGCCTTTGGGAGGCTGAGGCCGGCAGATCACTTGAAGCCAGGAGTTCGAGACCAGCCTGGCCAACAAGGCGAAACCCCATCTCTACTAAAAATACAAAAATTACCTAGGTGTGGTGGTGGGCGCCTGTAATCCCAGCTGCTCGGGAGGCTGACACAGGAGAATCACTTGAACCCGGGAGGTGGAGGTTGTAGTGAGCCGAGATCACGCCACTGCATTCTAGCCAGGTTGACAGAGGAAGACTCTGTCAAAAAAAAAAAAAGGGGGGGGACTGGGTGCAGTGACTCACGCCTGAAATCCCAGCACTTTGGGAGGCCGAGGTAGGCGGGTCACTTGAAGTCAGGAGTTTGAGACCAGCCTGGCCAACATGTTGAAACCCCGTCTCTACTAAAAATATTTAAAAATTAGCCAGGCATGGTGAGGCACACCTGTAATCCCAGCTACTCGGGAGGCTGAGGCAGGAGAATCACTTGAGCCAAATCACACCACTGCACTCCAGCCTGGGTGACAGAGCCAGACTCTGTCTCAAAAAAAAAAAAAAAAAGACTGGGGTGCCCTGTCTATGCCTGGCTGGGATGCAGATGTGATGGTGGGAGCTGAAATAGCCATCTTGAGCTACAAAATGGAAAGCACATGTTTTAGAAGGCAGAGCCGCAAGATAGCAGGAACCTAGGCCCCCAACACCAGGCCAGTCCATCCCAGGGTATCATCACTATAATCCATATTGATGTGCCTCTTAAAAAGGATGTGGAGACCTTGCCTGGCAATGAACCTTCCCAAGGAATTCACACAATTCACAGCCCAATGTAGAAGCTCTGACCCGGATGACTTGACATTACAAAGGAGCTCAGTGAGGGTTACACGAGCCACGCCGCTTGGCAAGTCCACCGAAGGGAATGATGTTTCCTTGAAATGTGTGCAAGAAGCCCTGATCAATAATCCACATTTGTTTTGGGAGGCAGTGTGATATGGATTTCAAACATTTTTGGTCCTGAAATCATTTCTTCCAACAAATCTTTCATAGAAGCTCAAACATAAATCACATCAAAGTAAAGCCACGTTGGGAGAAGGACAGAGAAGAGTTGGAGCCCAGCCTGCTGTGCTACTTCCTTTTCCGCCACCCTCCCTCCCACAGCAGCCCATGAAGCACTCCTTGGACCCTGGGGGTTCCATGGAGCACAATTTAAAAACCATTGCTCTAGGATCGAGCATTATGGTCTGTGGAGGAAGACAGACCCAAGTTCCAAAATGGGCTCCATTATGTAATGGTTGGTGTCCAGCATTCCTCTCTTCTCTGAGGGTCAGTTCCCTCATCAGTGACCTTTCTTGCAAGGTTCCTTTTTTTTTGAGACGCAGTTTCACTCCTGTTGCCCAGGCTGGAGTGCAACAGCCCCATCTCAGCTCACTGCAACCTCCACCTCCTGGGTTCAAGTGATTCTCCTGCCTCAGCCTCCCAAGTAGCTAGGATTACAGATGTGTGCCACCACACCAGCTGATTTTTGTAATTTTAGTAGAGATGGGGTTTCACCATGTTGGCCAGGCTGGTCTCGAACTCCTGACCTTAGGTGATCCACCCACCTTGGCCTCCCAAAGTGCTGGGATTACAGGCGTGAGCCACCACGCCTGGCCTCTTGCAGGGTTCTTGAAAGGGGTTTCTTGAAAGGATTGGACAAAACATATCAACACGAAGCTCTTAGCCCAGTGCCTGGCCCACAGGAGGTATTTGAGAAGTGGGAGCTATTACCGTGATTTGTTTGGGCCTTTCCAGGAAAGGGCTTGATTGTGGAGGCTGCCTCCTCAAAGCAACCCCCAGCTCCATCTGAAACGTCAGCAGTTACAGTACTTCTGCCTCAATTAGTCATGCCCAGAGGCCCAACAGGCACTTCATTTCTGACAGCGGGGCAGCATTTACCTTGGCTGAGCTGAAGACATTTCTGGACAGGAACTCTGGCTAAGCTGTCACAGTCGGCCCATCACCTGCCAGCCAACTGGCAGGAGGAAATGCTGGGGCAAGCAACCAAGGACGTCCTGCAGGGCTGCTAGAGCGGCTTGGCCGGCCCGGCTGGTCAGGATGGTGCTGAGGCAGCTGGGTCCAACCCAGGAGGCGTGGATGGGATTACTGCGGGGAGGGGGACATCCCAGTCCCTGCCCTTCGATCGCAGGGCACATATACCATGAAGCCTTACAAGGCCAACAGAAATGCATTCTAGATCCTGCTGTTCCAAGAGCACCCCTGGGCCACAACATCAGCATCACTGGGAGCCCATTAGAAATTCAGATTACTGGGCCCAACCCCAAGCCTGCTGAATCGGCATCTGCCTTTGGAAGCACTTCCAAGGGGATTTTTTGCAAAGCACAGTTTCAGAGGTCCTGCTCCAGAAGTACCTTCTGCATCAACACGTCACTCGTTTTTGTCCCTGAGGAGATGGTGGGTAAGAGCTCAGACTGCCTGGGCACTGTGGCTCATGCCTGTAATCCCAATAGTAGGAGAGGCAAAGGAGGGAGGGTCACTTGAGGGCAGGAGTTCGAGACCAGCCTGGGCAACATAGCGAGCCTCCATCTCTACAAAGAAAGACAAAATTAGCTGGGTGTGGTGGGGCACATCTGTAGTCCCAGCTACTTGGGAGGCTGAGGTAGGAGGATCACTGGAGCCCAGGAGGTCAAGGCTGCAGTGAACTATGATCACGCCACTGTGTTCCAGCCTGGACAACAGAGCAAGACCCTATCTCAAAAAAATTTTTTTAATTAAATGAAGTTAAATTGTGAGAAAGAGCTCAGGCTCTGAGGCAGAAAGACCTGAGTTCTTGTCCTGGTTTTGCCACTTACTGGCTGTGTGATCCTGGATAGGCAACTTCACCTCTCTGTTCCAGATAGCTAAAGAGGGACATGTCTGCCTCATCAGGTAGTTGTGTGGATTAAACATAAAGCCATACAATGAGGCTGGCATTCAGGAAGGGCTTATTTATTTATTTAGAGACAGAGTCTCACTCTGTTACCCAGGCTGGAGTGCAGTGGTGCCACCTCGGCTTACTGCAACCTCCACCTCCCGGGCTCAAGTGATCTTCCCACCTCAGCCTCTTGAGTAACTGGGACTGCAGGCACAGGCCACTATGCCCAGCTAACATTTTTTGTAATTTTTGTAGAGCCAGGGTCTCACCCTGTTACCCAGGCGGGTCTCACCCTGTTAGCCAGGCTGGTCTCGAACTCCTGGGCTCAAGCAATCCTCCCTCCCTCTGCCTCCCAGAGTGCTGGGATTACAGGCCTAAAGCACAATGCCTGGCCAGGAAGGGCTCTTTTAATGTCCCCTGTTATTATTTTCTCTCACCTCATGTATCCATACAATAACCCCCAGCTGCCCTCTGGACATAGCCAAACCTCAGGTTGAAATAAACCCACACAGAACATTTGTCGTCACAGAAATGCAGAAAGTATGTCCCCTGGTATAACCCTGAAAGGGGAGATCCAGGCTAGACAAAGAGGCTCTGCCTCGCTGAGGGTCTGGGGTGGAGAGATGTCAGAGTGAGTGAGGCTGACCTAAGAAAGCCCTGGAAACAGGGCTTTGGATTAGGCTTGTACAGAGGATATGGACTGGTATTAACCATTTCTTAATACCCCTAACAGTTCATGGAAATGGAAAAATCATCCTATCCTGGCAATGACCCAAATGTGGGCTATTTGAGGGATTGTGATAGGGTAAATATAAACCATATAGCCACAGCGAATTAGGACAAGGACAGACAAAAACAAAAACAGGCCTTCCCCATCCCTCATCTGGTCCCATGCTGGCCTATTTTCTTCTAGTGTTTTTTCATATGTATGTTAATTTCACAGTCACAGTTCTGCTGATCATGCAGTTTCATGGACCGCTTCTGTCACACTTCGTGATATCGAAAGCAGCTTTTGATGGTAAACAAGGTATTTCTAAACATCATTTGTAACAGCTGCATGACAGTCCACTCAGAAGAAAACCCACAATTTTCTTCATTATTTCTCTTTTATTGGGCATTTAGGTAGCTTCCAATTTTGATGCTTTCATAAATACTACTGTGATGAACTTGTTGATGCATTTTCCATATTTTGGACGACTTCCTCTGCTTCGCAATGCTTCTCAAACATGAATGCGCATGGGCCAGGCGCAGTGGCTCACACCTGTAATCCCAGCACTTTGGGAGGCTGAGGCAGGCGGATTATCTGAGGTCAGGAGTTCGAGACCAGCCTGGCCAACATGGTGAAACCCCGTCTCTAATAAAACTACAAAAATTAGCCAGATGTGGTGGTGCATGTCTGTAATCCTAGCTACTTGGGAGGCTGAGGCAGGAGAATCGCTTGAACCCGCGAGGTGGAGGTTGCAATGAGCCAAGATCGCACCACTGCACTCCAGCCTGGGCGACAAGAACGAAACTCCGTCTCAAAAAGAAAAAAAAACAAAACAAATGAACATACAAACAAAAAAGAGTGTGCATGTGAATTACAGTACGCCCTCACTTAACATTGTCGATGGGTTCTTGTAAACTTTGACTGTAAGCAAAGCAATGTACAATGAAACCAATTTTACCATAAAGTAATTGATATAAGCAAGAGTTAAGTTCCTAGGGCATATTTCCAGTTGCTTCTAAATAAAGTCAAACTACTAAATAAAGACCAAAACACTTCTAATATTAAACAGACATAAATGTGAGTTACGCAATACATACATTTAAAAAAGACTCATAAAAACAAGTTAGGATAATTATTTACCCAGTTATTCCAGTTCAGGGTCTCTGGTGGCTGGAACCTATCCCAGCAGCTCAGGGCACAAGGCGGGAACTGACTCAGAGCCCATTCTATCACAGGGCGCACTCACACACATTCACACTCACTCATCCTGGGACAACTTAGACACACTAGTGAACCTAAAGTGCACATCTTTGATACGTGGGAGGAAACCAGAGTACCCGGAGACATGAAGAGAACATGCAAACTCCACACCAATGGTGCCCCCAGCTGGGAATCCATTTATTCTTTTCTCATCAACACTACAACAAAACAACGTTGACCAAAACAATGTCATTGGAGGACCTGCTATACCTGGGAATCGGATTCTGATTCTGCAGGTCTGAGGTCTCCGAGATTCCACATTTCCCACGAGCTCCCAGGCACTGCCAGTGCTGCCGGTCCCTTCCCATACCTTGAAGAGTATTAAGAATATGAAAGGTAACACCTGAAGCTTCAAGGCCAGGAAATCCTCTTTTGTGACTATAATCCTATTTTTGTACTTTCAGGTACGGTCTGGGAGGGATCTTTCTAGTTAACTTTCTCAAGCAATTAGTGCATCTGGTTTTTAGAACAACCCTATGAGAAATGGTCAGTCCCACCTTACAGATGAGGAAACAGGTTTAGAGTTAAGACCCAGCAAGGATACGCACTGTCTACCTCACCTGGAACCTGAGGAGGGTGAGCAACTGCCCCAGTTTACATGGAACTTAGGAATTTCCAGGATGCCAGACTGTCAGTACTAAAGCCAGGACCATCCTGGGAAACCCGGGATGGTTGATCTCCCTAGACCAGAGCCGAATTCCGAGTCAGCTCATACTT
Source organism: Hylobates moloch (assembly GCF_009828535.3). Taxonomy (NCBI): domain Eukaryota; kingdom Metazoa; phylum Chordata; class Mammalia; order Primates; family Hylobatidae; genus Hylobates; species Hylobates moloch. Next base: position 22,711,871 of record NW_026652285.1, on the reverse strand, counting down.
CTCACTCCCACTGTGTGCTAGGCCCTTAATGTACATTACTGCACAACACCTTTGCAATAACACTTCAGACAACAGCATCCCCATTAGACAATAAGAAATGGGCTCCCGAGTAGAGGGGCTAAGAAACTTGCCCAAGACAAAAAGACAAACATTCTAATTAAAAAATTGGCAAGGGGGAAGAAATGGACAAATGACTTGAATAGATATTCCTCCAAAGAAGATATAAAAATAGCCCAAAAAGACATGAAAAGATGCTTAATAAGGCCGGGTGCAGTGGCTCACGCCTGTAATCCCAGCACTTTGGGAG
>NW_026652285.1:22670151-22711164 GCF_009828535.3 Hylobates moloch | reverse complement strand
TGGAGTCTCGCTCTGTTGCCCAGGCTGGAATGCAGTGGCACGATCTCGGCTCACTGCAACCTCCACCTCCTGGGTTCAAGCGATTCTCCTGCCTCAGCCTCCTGAGTAACTAGGGTTACAGGTGCATGCCACCATGCCCAGCTAATTTTTGTATTTTTTTAGTAGAGACGGGGTTTCATCATGTTGGCCAGGGTGGTCTCAAACTCCTGACCTCAGATGGCCCGCCCACCTCGGCCTCCCAAAGTGCTGGGATTACAGGCATGAGCCACCATGCCCAGCCCTATAATTTTTTAAAAAAGGGAAAATAACAAGTGTTGGCGAGGATGTAGAGAAATCAGAACCATCGTACATTGCTGGTGAGAATGTAAAATAGTTCAGTTGCTGTGGAAAACAGTCTGGCAGTTCCTCAAAAAGTTAAACATAGAGTTACCATATGACCCAGCAAATTCCACTCCTAGGTATAGATCCCAAAGGATTCAAAACAGATACTCGCCGGGTGCAGAGGCTCATGCCTGTAATCCCAGCACTTTGGGAGGCCGAGGTGGGCGGATCACAAGGTCAGGAGATGGAGACCAGCCTGGCTAACATGGTGAAACCCTGTCTTTACTAAAAATATGAAAAATTAGCTGAGTGTGGTGGCACGCGCCTGTAATGCCAGCTACTCAGGAGGCTGAGGCAGGAGAATGGCTTGAACCGGGTAGGTAGAGGTTGCAGTGAGCCGAGATTGTGCCACTGCACTCCAGTCTAGGCAACAGAGCGAGACTCCATCTCAAAAAAGAAAAATAAAAAGAAGAAAAGAAAATAGATACTCATGCCAGATGCGGTGGTGCACGCCTGTAATCCCAGCACTTTGGGAGGTCAAGGCGGGTAGATCACTTGAGGCCAAGAGTTCAAGACCGGCCTGGTCAACATGGCAAAATCCCATCTCTACTGAAAATATAAAAATTAGCTGGGCGTGGTGGCACACATCTGTAATCCCAGCTACTCGGGAGGCTGAGGCACAAGAATTGCTTGAACCCAGGAGGCAGAGGTTGCAGTGAGCCAAGATCATGCCATTGCACTCCAGCCTGGGCAAAAGAGCGAGACTCTGTCTCAAAAAAAAAAAAAAAGAGTCCGGGCGCGGTGGCTCACACCTGTAATCCCAGAACTTTGGGAGGCCGAGGTGGGTGGATCACGAGGTCAGGAGATAGAGACCATCCTGGCTAACATGGTGAAACACCGTCTCTCCTAAAAATACAAAAAATTAGCCAGGCGTGGTGGCACGTGCCTGTAGTCCCAGCTACTTGGGAGGCTCAGGCAGGAGAATTGTTTGAACCCAGTAGTGGGAGGTTGCAGTGAGCTGAGATTACGCCACTACACTCCAGCCTGGGCGACAGAGCAAGACTCTGTCAAAAAAAGAAAGGAAGGAAGGAAGGAAGGAAGGAAAGAAGGAAGGAAGGAAATGCAAATACATTTACACATGTTGACAGCAGCACTATTCACAACAGCCAAAAGGTAGAAACAGCCTAAATGTCTATCAATAAATAAATGGATAAACAAATTATGGTACATTCATATGATTAAATATTATTCAGCCATAAAATGGATAAACCTTGAAAATATTACGCTAAGTGAAAGAAACCAGACATAAAACATCACACATTATATGATTCCATTTATATGAAATATCCAGAATGGGTAACTTCATAGAAATAAAACACAGATTGGTGGTTGCCAGGGGTTGGGGTGGAGTAGGGAACAGGGAGCAACTGCTTAATGGGTAAAGGGTTTCCTTTTGGGTAATAAAAATGTTTTGGGGCCAGGCACAGTGGCTCATGCCTGTAATCCCAGCATTTAGGGAGGCCAAGGCGGGAGGATCACTTATGTCCAGGAGTTCAAGACCACCCTGGGCAACATAGTGAGATCTTGTCTCTACAAAAAATTTAAAAATTAGCCTGTTGTAGTGGCGTATGCCTATAATCCCAGTTACTTGGGAGGCTGAGGTGAGAGGATCCCTTGAGCCCAGGAGGTCGAGGCTGCAGTGAGCCATGATCCCACCACTGCATTCCAACCTGGGCAACAGAGCAAGACCCTTTCTCAAGAACAAAAACAAAACAGAAAAAGTTTTGGGACTGGATGGGGGTTGGTTGCACAACATTGTGAATTTATTAAATGCCACTGAATTGTTCACTTTAAAATGGTTTATTTTATTTTATTTTATTTTATTTTATTTTATTTTATTTTTGAGACAGAGTCTTGCTCTCTCTCCCAGGCTGGAGGGCAGTGGCGTGATCCCAGCTCACTGCAACCTCTGCTCTGGGTTCAACCAATTCTCCCGTCTCAGCCTCCCAAGCAGCTGGGATTACAAGCTAGGGATTCCACTCCTAGGTATAGATCCCAAAGAATTCAAAACAGATACTCGCCAGGTGCGGAGGCTCATGCCTGTAATCCCAGCACTTTGGGAGGCCAAGGTGGGCGGATTAGCCACCACACCTGACTAATTTTGTATTATTTTAGTAGAGATGGGGTTTCACCACGTTGGCCAGGTTGGTCTCGAATTCCTGACCTCAAATGATCCACCCAACTCGGCCTCCCAAAGTGCTGGGATTACAGGCATGAGCCACCACACCCAGCCTAAAGTGGTTAATTTTGTATTATGTGAATTTCACCTCAACAAAAAAGAAAAAAAGAAAGTAACCAACCAACCAACACACCACCCTGCCCAAGGAGAAAGGAAAATGGCCTGCAAGAGGAACCCGACCGGGAGAAAACCACGTAGGGCTGAGTAGCCGGGAGCAGTGTTGTGACCCAAAGTGGAGGGGAGACCACCAGGATCAAGAACCATCATGGGCCTCACATTCTGCTCTTAAATCAGCTCTGTGAGATTGGTATTTACCACCCATTTGGGAAATGTGAAGCCAACAAGGGCTTGGAGGGGCTCTAAATGTCAGGTTCGTTAACTGAGGGGTTAAGTGTCCAGCCCAAGGCTATGCAGCTGGTCTGCGTCAGGACCAAGATCGAGGGCCAGGACTGCCGGGCTCCTCCACAGCACTGGAGATGACATCTGCACTCCACCTCCTGCCTCCCTGGACACGCTTTCTTCTCACAAAATCTCTTCTCTCTTTTTCTTTTTTTTTTTTTTTAGGTGACAGAATCTCACTCTGTTGCCCAGGCTGGAGTGCAGTGGCATGATCTTGGCTCACTGCAACCTCCACCTCCAGGTTCAAGTGATTCTCCCGCCTCAGCTTCCCGAGTAACTAAGATTATAGGCGTGCACCACCATGCCCAGCTAATTTATATATTTTTAGTAGAGACGGGGTTTCACCATGGTAGCCAGGCTGGTCTCGAACTCCTGACCTCCAAGTGATATGCCCTCCTTGGCCTCCCAAAGTGCTGGGATTACAGGCCTGAGCCACCACGCCCAGACAACCTTTATCTTCTCTCTCTTCAAAACTTGGCTCCTAACTTTCCCCTCCCTCCACGCACCCCCCAACTCTGCTCCCAGAATCTTCCTGGATCGGCCTCCTTACCTCGTTGCCTTGAGCACCCTGGTGGGGCCGGGTTCTTGGAGGAGCACTGCTTGCCCCCTGTGGTTTGTGCGAGGAGTCTGGCTGGCTATCCTGTCTCCCAAGGCCCTGTGTTCTGAAAACCTTCTTTCGGGAGCTGCCTCCTTTGGAAGGTTGTAGAAACCAGGCGGGTCTTGCACTCTCCCTGCCAACTGTCTTGGATGACGGGGTCCCTGCCCTGACACAGGGTCCCTTGCATTCCTGGGGCCTGCTATGGTTATGTACAAGCCAGGAGGTTTTGCTTGAGCCAGAGAAGAGAGAGGAATTCAGGGACGCTGGGCCATGGGGGAGATTGGGAGGTAAGGGAGGGGCACTTCCTCAAATCTAAATGTTCTTGTGCTTGATTTCCCCCAAACTCTGGCTCTAAACCTGAACCATGGAACCAAGTAAACCCTGGAGTAGAATTTTGAAATCCTCAAAGGAAGAGAACCTTTGCCAAGGCCTCCCCTTTCCAGCCTCTTTGAGAATAAATTGTGGCACATCCCAGGGTCTCTGACTCAGCACATCCCAGGATCTATTGACTCAGCACTATGGCTTCCCCAGTTCCCCTGCTCCCACCCCTGAAACCCCCAGTGTCCTCAGGGCCTCAGAATTGGTCTTGGTGGAAAATCTCTGGAAATCTTGATTCCGGACAAGAGTCCTGTTTCCACTGTGATGTGGTGGTAGATTGGGTGTGGGAATGCATTTTAAGGAGGAGATGGTTCTGACCAGGGTCCTCGGAGCTGCCAGCTCACCCTGGGATCGGGAGTGCAGGCTAGACGCCTCAACGCCTCCAAAGCAAGAGGTTCTGAATTGGAAGGAGCATTGTGGTGAGATGGCCTGGCAGGGGGGGGACCTGGCAGAGGCACTGGGCAGAGAGGGCTGAATGGAGGCGGCTGGGCAGAGGGGCTGGATGGAGGAGCTGAGTCAAGGGGGCTGAGCCAGAGGTGAGGCCCGCAGCCAGGAGGGTTACTGAGGAATGATGGAGGAAGGTGATGGGGCACTGGGGTTGGTGTAGGGAGAGGCAAAAGGCATGGCAGCCCACCTGCCAGCCCTCAGTCCCTTGATATGGCCCCAGAGCAGAGGGTCCCAGAGCCTGGTTGCTGTTCGCCAAACCTGGCTGTGATACCAGATGAACAGAGAAAGTGTTTTCCTGTTGAAACCCAAGAAAACTCTGTGAGACAGACCAAATAAAACTTGCTGAAACAGCCCCTTCCCACCACTCTCCTCTTATCTTGCCCACCCTCTGCCGCCAACTCATTATCTAGATGAGACTTCCTTAGGCCACAGTGATGCTGAGCTGTCAGAGGCGCGGGAGAAACAGGTGTTTCTGGACGCCTGTGCGCGACTCCCAGCCAGGGCCACCCATTCTCCAGGTTGGGGGTGGGCAGATAGTGGGAAGGGGCGTTTGCAGTCTGGCTGCTGAGGGTATCGTCAGCATTCTCAGGTGAACACCAACCCAGAACAAGGCCTAACAGGACCAGGGCAGGGTAGAGTTTGGGTATGGAGCCACCTGAGTCTCAGGCGTGTGCAAACACCCCGACGTGTGTAAGCACTGACATTCTCTCATGCGTGTGGGAATCCAAGTTAGCAGAGTTGGGGTCCTTAGAGGCTCCTGTGTCCAATGACTCACACCAGGGACAATCACATCAGGCACAACTCTTCCCTTCTACAACCCTGTTTTTGGAGACTAGGATGTGGAAAACCCTACTTCCTTTGTTCATTCAAAGGAGTGCTTGTCATGGACCAGGCACAGTCCCGGCTCTCCTGTGCTTACATTCCAGGGGGAAGATAGACAACAGACACCGATACATGGATCATTCTTTTCTATTTTTTTGAGGCTGGGTCTTGCTCTGTTGCCCAGGCTGGAGTGCTGTGGCACGACCATGGCTCACTGCAGCCTCCAACACCTGGGCTCACGCGATGCTACAGCCTCAGCATCCCAAGTAGCTAAGACTACAGGCGTGCACCACCATACCTAGCTAACTTTTTTAGAATGGATTTTTTGTGGAGATGGGGGTGTCACTGTGTTGCCCAGGCTGGTCTTAAACTCGTGGCCTCAAGTGATCCTCCCATCTCAGCATCCCGAAGTGCCGGGATTACAGGCATGAGCCACTGTGCCTGGCTGATACACAGATAATTTGATGCAGGAGGTGATAAGGAATATGGAGAAAAATAGGCCAGGCGCAGTGGCTCACGCCTGTAATCCCAGCACTTTGGGAGGTCAAGGTGGGCGGATCACGAGGTCAGGAGATCAAGATCATCCTGGTTAACACAGTGAAACCCCATCTCTACTAAAAATACAAAATAGCCGGGCGTGGTGGCAGGCGCCTGTAGTCCCAGCTACTTGGGAGGCTGAGGCAGGAGAATGGTGTGAACTCGGGAGGCAGAGCTTGCAGTGAACTGAGATTGTGCCACTGCACGCCAGCCTGGGCGACAGAGAAAGACTCTGTCTCAAAAAAGAAAAGAAAAGAAAAATAAAGTCTATCCCCTGTGCCCCAGTCACAGCCCTGCAGCTGCTGGAAAACAACCATATCAGCTGGGTGTGGTGGCTCACGTCTGTAATCCTAGCACTTTGGGAGGCCAAGGCGGTTGGATTGCCTGAGCTCGGGAGTTCAAGACCAGCCTGGGCAACATGGTGAAAACCTGTCTCTACTAAAATACAAAAAATTAGCCGGGCTTGGCAGCATGTGCCTGTAGTCCCAGCTATTCAGGAGGCTGAAGCAGGAGAATTGCTAGAACCCAGGAGGCAGAGGTTGCAGTGAGCTGAGATCGCGCCATCGCACTCCAGCCTAGGCCACAGAGCAAGACTCTGTCTCTAAAAAAAAAAAACAAAAAAAGAAAGAAAGAAAGAAGGAAAACAACCACATCTAGAACCTTCTCTATACCAGGCTAAATACCCCAAATGCCTTCTACCTTTCCTCCAGGGACAAGAGTGCAAGTCTCTTCCCCATCCCAGCTGCCCTCCCCTGGACTCCACTTGTGTCTGGATAACCACTTGAAAGGGGAGCACAAGCCCCTCAGTGGCAGTCAGGCCCAAGAAATAGCCCACAGGACCCCCAGAGCCCCAGCCCCAGTCCCCAGGTTTCTGTCATGCAGCTGGCTTTCCTGACTCCAGTCTTGGCAGCCACTTTATGCGCCTGACTCATCCTAGCCCACAAGAAGTGGGGATCCCCAAATCTTTTCCTCGTGAGTTGCTGCTAAACCACATCTCTCCCAACTCTTCTAAACTTAAAGGCCAGGATTTATATTTATCCCAGTAGTTTCATCTGTTCCGAGGCGGATGTCATTCCAGCCTGCCCACGAGGCCTTCGGGATCCTGACCTGACATCTGCACTCTCCAGATAAGTTATCCCTTAAAGCCTGGTCCTCCTGTCTTTAGGCAGAGCCGGGGACAAGCCCTATGGCTGTCAGAGGGACCTCTTTCCAGGTGGCCTCGCTCGTGTGTGGACCCTCGATGTGTAGCTGCAGAGGGGATCACGAAGCCCCCGAGATGGTGGAAGCCTCATGTTCTGACAATCAAGTGGGTCACCAATTATAAAATTGGTTTGAAATCTTATAGATCAGAAGTTCCTGGCCAGGCATGGTGGCTCCCGCCTGTAATCCCAGCCCTTTGGGAGGCTGAGGCGGGTGGATCACCTGAGGTCAGGAGTTTGAGACCAGCATGGCCAACATGGTGAAACCCCATCTCTACTAAAAATACAAAAATTAGCTGGGCGTGATGGTGCGCACCTGTAATCCCAGCTACTTGGGAGGCTGAGGCAGGAGAAACACTTGAACCTTGGAGCCAGAGGCTTCAGTAAACTGAGATTACACCACCGCATTGCGGCCTGGGCAACTGAGCAACATTCCGTCTCAAAAAAAAAAAAAAAAAAAAAGTTCCCACACCTACATGACCATCAAAATCACATTTTTAAATCTCTGCAACTTTGCCAGGAACACATGGAGAACTTAAAACAACAACAACAACAACAGCAGCAACAACAACAACAACAGCAACAACAAAAACAACAACAACAAATTCCCAAAATCCATTGCTCCAGTATTTCTGAACCAGTCCATCCAGGGTGGAGCGTGAGAATTTGTGGTGTTGTTTTTTAAGCTCTGGTGTTATTGAATCCATACTGGCTCTTAATGAACCCCACTGTCCTTTCTGAACACCCACGAACAATTGCTTCCAGAAATCTAAGTCTCCATGGCTCTTTTCTGAAAGGTCCTCTTTGTGCAGACTGGGACATAATCCTTCTGACCTGTGTGTCTGGTCCTGAGCAGGTTATCAGTTATTCAACCTAATGGCCCAATAAAGCTGTGGGGTCGGGGATGAGCTGCCAGGTGTCTCCTTAATCAGGGGCCTCTCCTACTCTGGCCTTCCACTCCACCATCTCACCATGGCAGTCCTGCTCCTTGCTCTCTAGGATCAAGAAGACAGGGCAGATTGGGAAGGGAGTGATGCCATGTCCCCTGAAGTTCCACCTCAAACTAGGAGCTCAAACTAGGGTGAGGTGAGGAGGCACCTGCCTCAGGTACAACATCTCAGATGGCACCAAAACTCAGGAATCAAGATAGAGAATACTTCAAAGCAATATTTTAAAAAATCAAAATGAATACAAAAAAAATACTTTGATGAACAGAATATCAAAAGTTTATTATGTTTTTTATAGAGGCAAGGTCTCATTATGTTGCCCAGGCTGGTCTCCAACTCCTGACCTCAAGGGATCCTCCCACCTCGAGCCTCCCAAAGTGCTGGGATTACAGGCGTGAACCACCGTGCCTGGCCCAAAATTTTAAAGAAATACAGGTTTAGTCATGGTTCCAAACCATTTCAGAGCCTGAGATACAAGGAAAAAACAGTAACAGGAACAATGCAGAGAGCAGAGGGGAAAAAAATCTCAAAATTTTTCTAATATCCTCAGAGAGAGAAGATATTACATCCACAAAACAAGAACAGGATGCTTTTTTGTTAAAGAAAAAAATCTGAAAATAAAAAAGAGCTCTTAGAAATTAACAATATGATAATAGAGAAAAAAACAGTGACATTATGAAAATAAGATTGAGAAAACCCTCCAGAAAGAAGAACAACAAGCAGACTAACAAATAAACAACAAAAAATGCAAAACAGACGCACAACAGAAGAGAGAAGAAAAAATTTAAGGATCAATTCCAGAAATGGACATCTAACCATGAGGAATTGTAGAAAGGAAAAATCTGAAAGAAATAAAGCAAAAACACTTTCCAGAACTGACAAATGAAAATCTCTTGATTGAAACAGTCCCCCCATGTCCAGCATGGCAAACAAAAACAGCCAGAGAAGGGCATGTCACTGCAATTTCAGAATGCTGGGGTTACAGGGAGCACCCTGAGAGCTTCCAGAAGTCAGGGGAAAACAGGTATATACAAAGGTCAAAAATAAGAATCACACCAAGCCTCTGAACAGTGACATCAGAAGCCAGAAGACAATGGAGAGATGCCTTCAAGCTTCTGAAAGAAAACTATTTTCAAGGCCGGGTGTGGTGGCTTACACTTGTAATCCCAGCACTTTGGGAGGCTGAGGCTAGCAGATCACTTGAGGTCAGGAGTTTGAGACCAGCCTGGTCAACATGGTGAAACCCCATCTCTACTAAAAATACAAAAAATTAGCCGGGCATCGTGGCACACACCTGTAATCCCAGCTACTCAGGAGGCTGAGGTAGGAGAATCGCTTGAACCCAGGAGGAGGAGGAGGTTGCAATGAGCCAAGATTGTGCCACTGCACTCCAGCCTCGGCGACAGAGCGAGACTCCGTCTCAAAAAAACAGAAAAAGTAAATTATTTTCAATCTAGAATTCTATATTCAGCCAAACCACCAGTCAAATGAAAGGACAGAATAAAGACATTTTCAGACATGCACGTTCTCAAGGGAATTTTTCCTTCTGTGCAACCTTTCCCAGGAAGCTAAACAAACAAAAGGATGAAGCAGGAAAGAGAAGACACAGGGTCAAGGGAACAGGGGATCCAACACAGGAGGGAGACAAAGGGGTTCCCAGGATGAAGAGAAAGGGAGGCCCCAGGATGGCACCCGTGGTACCAGCAGGCGAGTGGCCGAGCGGGATTGGAGTGCAGGACAGGAGAGAAGTTTCTCGGGCGGAAAAAGGAACTGACAGGTTTGACCACCCTGAAATTATCCTTTTTTCTTTATTTTATATTTTTTCAGAGACAGAGTCTTCTTCTTTTGCCCAGGCTGGCCACGTCTCAACTCAGCCTTGACCACTCAGGCTCAAGCAATCCTCCAGCCTTAGCCTCCCGAGTAGCTGGGACTACAGGGGCAAGCCACCATACCCAGATAATTTTTGTTGTAATTTTTTAGAGATGTGGGTCTCACTATGTTGCTTAGGCTATTCTGGAACTTCTGAGCTCAAGCAATCCACCCGTCTCAGCCTCCCAAAGTGTTGGGATTACAGGTGTGGGCCACCATGCCCAGCCCACACTGGAAATTACATCTGAGACTAGGGGATATGTAGGAAAAGGTAGCTATGGTAGGCACAGAAAACTAAGTAAGCAAGGGCAAGAGAGGGGGCCAGGATCCAGGAAGAGCCAAAATAATACAAGAAAAGAAACAATGATATGACACTGCCTGGATTAGAAGTGGACACTATGTACCTGATGGTAACAATCCACAACCCAGCACAGGGATTGAACAGGAAGATTGGGCGGCAGGGTGAAAGGTTGCTCAGCGGGAGTATACAAAAGCCAAATCTCCCTGAGCCACAGCAGGCCATGAATAGATATGGCCTAAAACCAGTGCACGGAGAGGTAGCAGTACAGTATAAGCAAATCCCTTGGAAATATGGAAGTAAACTCCAGAGGAAACAGCCCAGACAGAGCCTTCTGAGAAAGGGGAGGGGGCAGGCCCCAGGGGAGAGGAGGGGCAGGACTGCTGTTTTGTTTTATGATTTTAGCACTATTTAACCTTTTTTTTTTTTTTTTTACTATCTGCACATACTAATTTAAGAAAATAGTTATTAAAATATAAAATAAATCTATATTGAGAAGCAGGTCCTCTTGTTGCTTCTTGCGTCCTAAGAATCCACCCTCATCACTCCCAGCCGCAGGCACCCACACACACAGCCACAGGCACCTACACACACAGCCACAGGCACCTACACACACAGCCACAGGCACACTCACACTCGCACACGCTCATCACAAATACCCACAAACAGCCCACAGTGACAGACAGGTACACATACATAGTATACAAAATCATCTGACACAGGTGCGAACCCAGCGTCCACGACACACACACCCATTCCCAGAAACGCATAGCTGTATTAATAGATTCATCCCCAGACACACCGAGGCTTCCAAGAGCCTCCCGGAAACCCTGAGAGGGGAGCACTTCCTCCAGGCCTCTCCTCCCTGCGCCAGCACCCCAGAACTGCCCCAGGCCAAAGAGGTTGTCTCCAGGAGCTGCACCCTAATTGCTTTCTCTACTCAGCCCCCTGCTGAGTGCCCAGCCCTTAGGCTAAGCAGCCATTAATCCTCTTGCGCCCCAGTCTGTAGATGGGGCAGAAATGGGGTGGGGAAGGGCCCCATCTGGCAGCTGAGATGTGACTCATAATGCCACCGTCAGCTTTTTCTTCCCTAAGTCATGGGAGAGTCCAGTGTCAGGAACACTATGGTCAGGCTGTGCATCCTGGTACAATCCATTTGATGTCTCTGGGTCCAGGAGGGAGTAGGCAGCCTATGAAACGCTGAGATGCTGTGATTTTATGACCCAGTCTGGGCCCTGCTTCCATCCCCTCCCCTGGGATTCTTCTCTCCACCCTGTCCTCCAGGGCCAACCCCAAATGATATGTGATTTGCATATCGGACAAGCGCACCTGGGGCAGCTGGCGAGACCTCCCCCACCCCCACTTCGCTCCCCCTCCATGTTCCTCCAGCACTCACCACCACCCTGGTCCTGTTATCTGGCAGCGTGTCCATGGCCAGGGTGCCCCCACCCAGGTCCTGGCTCAGCTGGGTCCTGTCCGGCTCTGACGCCTGCCCAGGGCTCTCTCGGGCTCTCCGGTTCCAGCCCCGCACGGTCCCCTTGGCAGCCCATCCAGAGCCTGGGCCCTCATCGTGACCTGGGAGAAGGGGACAGAAACCTGAGTGCCAGCAGTCTGCAATGAAGATCTGAGAGGGGAATCCAGCCCAGTTATTCTGCAAGGGCCCCAACACCATGCCACTGTAGACTTTGCAGTCACTTGACTACCAGGACAGGAGACACCCAATGTGTACTGAGAGTCACGTGCCCAGCTCCAGGCCAAGCACTTCGCACATATCCTTTGAATCCTCATGCCAGCTCTCCGCAGTCGACAGGATGCTCTCCATTTTGCAAACAAGAATCAGAGGCTCAGAGGTTAAAAGTCACACAGTGGGTCAGGCATGCAGATAAGTTTCAAACCCAAGCTGATCTGCCTCCAAAGGGTGATTATTCTCAACCTCAGCTACACACTGGAATCACCTGGACAGCTTCAAAAGTTCCTGATGTCTGGGTCCCCCCACAGAGATCTCTTGTAACTGGTCTATGGTGTAGCCTGGGCATTCGATTTCTTAAAAGAGCCTCAGGGGAGATTTTGAGGAGTCTTGGACTTAACCCTGCAGGTAAGGGTGAGAACCATTGCCGTTGAGCCTTCCAAACCAGTTTCTTATTTCTCTGCCAGAAATGGCACATCATCCTATTTCCCAGTGGGGTCAGGGGACTAGAAGCCAGAGAGCAGTTCTTTTTGTTCAGGGCTTCTCAATCTCGGTACTATTGACATTTGGACTGGATAATTCCTTTTTCCAATTTTTTTATTGTGGCAAAATACACATAACAAAATTTGCCATCTAACCATTTCCAAGTGTACAATTCAGTAACATTAAATACGTTCCTAATGTTGTATGACCATCACCACCATCCATCTGCATAACTCTTTTCACCTTGTAAAACCAAAATTCTGTACCCGTTAAATAATAACTCCCTATTCACCCCTGTTTTTTAATTTTAATTTATTTTATTTTATTTTATTTAAGAGATGGGGCCTTGCTCTGTCACCCAGGCTGGAGCGTAGTGGTGCGATCATAGTTCACTGCAGCCTCCAACTGCTGGGCTCATGCGATCCTCCCACCTCAGCCTCCTAGGTAGCTGGAACTATAGGCATACACCACCATGCCCAGCTAATCTTTTTACTTTTTATAGAGACAGGGTCTCACTATTTTGTTCAGGGTGGTTGGTCTTGAATTCCTGGTCTCAAGCAATTTTCCCACCTTGGCTCCCAAGGTGCTGGAATTACAGATATGAGCCACAGCCCCCAGCCTGTATCTATGATTTTGACTACTCTAAGTATCTCATATAAACAGAATCATACTATATTTGTCTTTTTGTGATTGGCTTATTTCACTTAGCATAATAAATTCAAGGTTCATTCATGTCGTAGCACATGGCAGAACTGACTTCCTTTTGAAGGCTGAATAATATTCCATTGTGTGGATATACCACATTTTGCTTACCCACTCAACTATCAATGGATGTCTGTTTTGCTTCCACGTTTTAGCTGTTGTGAACAATGCTGCTACAAACATGGGTGTACAAATATCTCTTTGAGACCTGGCCTTCAATTCTTTTGGGTATATACCCAGAAGTGGAATTGCTGGATGGTATGGTAATTCTATTTCTAATTTTTTTAGGAATTGTCATACTGTTTTCCATATAAAATGTTTTCCATGTAAAATGGCTGGACCATTTTACATTCCCACCAACCGTGCACATGGGTTCCAATCTCTCCACATTCTTGCCAATACTTGTTATTTTCTGTTTTTTTTACAGTAGCCATCCTAACAGGTATGAGGTAGTATCTAGTCGTTTTTATAAATTGGCATTTCCCTAATGATTAGTGACGCCGAACACCTTTTCATATGCTTGTGGGCCATTTGTATATCTTCTTTGGAGAAACGTCTATTTAAGTCTTTTGTCTGCTTTTAAATTGGATTGTTGGTTGGACTGGCTAATTCATGGTTATGCAGGAGCTGTCCAGTGCTCTGTAAGATGTTTAGCAGCAGCCTTGGCCCCTGCTCACTAAATGCCAATAGCACCACGCTCCTCCCCATCCCAGGCTGTGACAATGAAAAATGTCTCCAAACATTGCCAAATATCCCCTGGGGAACAAAATCACCCCCTCCCTTGCCCCATTGAGAACCACTGTTTTACTCCTATCACTACCTAGATACTGTCTAGGATGGCAAAGAGGTTTCATATCACATGTCATCTGCAATCCATTCGTGACAGCCAGAGGCACTCCAATTGAGAATGCAAAGGCTCCTCTTGTATTTAGCAGGAAGGACTGTCAAGATCAATGAGCAAAGTCTGCCATGGGCACAGGATTGGAAAGTGACTACACACAGGCCATTTCGCAGCCATTCCTAGGTTCCGTGTTCTCTCCAGTTCCCTCTAGGTTGTTAAATTCATGCTTTTTTTGAGACAGGGTCTGACTCTAGCATGCAGGCTGGAGTGCAGTGGCACAATCACAGCTCACTGTAGCCTCGACCTCTCAGGCTCAAGCAATCCGCCCACCTCAGCCTTCTGAGTAGCTGGGACTACAGTTGTGTGCCACCACACCCAGCTAATTATTATTATTTTATTTTGTATTTTTTGTAGAGGCTGGGTTTCACCATGTTGCCTACACTGGCCTTGAACTCCTGGGCTCAAGCGGTCCTCCCACCTTGGCCTCCCAAAGTGGTGAGATTATAAGCGTGAGCCACTGCACCAGGTCTGTTAAATTAGTTCTAACAAAAGGCTGGGTGTGGTGGCTCACACCTATAATCCTAGCACTTTGGGAGGCTGAGGTGGGTGGATCACCTGAGGTCAGGAATTCGAGACCAGCTTGGCCAACATGGCGAAACCCCGTCTCTACTAAAAATACAAAAATAAGCCGGGCATGGTGGTGGGCACCTATAATCCCAGCTACTTGGGAGGCTGAGGCAGGAGAATTGCTTGAACCTGGGAGGCAGAGGTTGCAGTGAGCCGAGATTGCACCACTGTACTCCAGCCTGGGCAAAAAAGCGGAACTCTATCTCCAAATAAATAAGTAAACAACACAAAAACCATCCTTTTCCATTTCAAAAGGACTTATGCTCCCCAAAGCTGTGCCTTTTATTGTCATTCTAATGGTCACACCTACTATGGATGTATATATGAGAACAGACCATCAGATAGGTGGATCTGACATTCCCCACCTATGACCCTCATCCATTTCAGGCCCACCCTGTATCAGATACCTGTCTCAACCTCTGCCTTCCCCCAGCCCACTCCCCAGAGCTCCTGGATGTGGCTCTCCCTCTCCCAGAGCACCTACGTGTGCGACTATGTGCCTATCTCCCTGGTAGATTTGAGTTCCCCCAGGATTCTCTCCACCTTCTTCAAATTTGGCATGTCCAGCAAACAGCAGGTGCTCCATCACTGCAGAATTGAGGACGCAATGCATAGGGTAGCTCCTGGGAGCCAGCAAGGACAGAGGTTGAGACCAGGCTTGGCCAGGCCCAGGCCTGGGGCTGAGACCAGAACTCTGCTGTGGGGCCCTGCTTTGTCATTAGACATTGTATCCAATTAAGTCATTCTTGGCTGCTGGCGCCTACTGGACCCTTGCCGGCCCCCTCTCACTTCTCTGCCCCTAATAGCAACCAGATGCTGCTGGAGAACATGGAGAGGAGGGCAGTCCCCAGACCCCTTCCCCAAGATGCCCACTGGTTGCCCACAGATGGACCTGAGTCCAGGGCTGGGAAGGCAGTCTGCCCACTGCCCAGGCCCAAGCCAGGGCTGCCTGGTCTCTCTTGGGTGGGGCCCACAGCTGCTTCTGGAGACAGAGCTGTTTGTGCTGGGCTGGTCTGCCCAGCTCCCCAGGTCTTCCTGCAAGCAGCCCTGGGGCCTGGGCAGGAGCCAGAACAGGATAGAACGGGTAGTGAACAAGTAGAGGGGCTGAGCGGCCCAGAGAGGAGTATTGGGGATCTTCAGGATTCACAAACCTGGAGCCGAGACAGGAGGCGGGATGTGGAGGCCTACAGGAGGCGGGATGTGGAGGCCTGCAGCACGGGGAAGGACAGGGAGGGGGCCCAGCTGGGGGTGGCCAGGGAAGAGACACTGGGTTGACCTCGCCACCCAGTCTTGCCACTCACAAGTTATGGGACCTTAGCCCCATCAGTTTTCCTCTCTAAGCCTCAGCTCCCTAGTGACTAAAATGGATTTGACGATCGTGCCCACAGTACAGGCTGCCATAAGCGTCAAGTGACAAACATAAATGAGGTTTTATAGAGGGCTCAGGCCAGGGTAAGAGGTAAAGAGTCCATGAAAGAGGGCAGGGCGAGGGATGGAGGGAGCTTGACCAGGACCCTGGCCTACCCTGGCCTAGCCCTGAATCTTACTCTTCCAACCCATACTACATCTGTTTCCCGGCCACCCTTCCTTCCCTGTTGCCTGGGACAGGACGTCATCCCCACGACTCATGAAAGAAGCCAACACAGCTGGTTGCTCACGTGTATGTGCAGGGGCCCACGTGCCTGTGCACATGCCCAGGAAGATTTGCCTGAAAGCCTTGGCCTTCCCGTATGTGCTCACACACAAGTTGGACACCTACCCAACCCTCAGCCACTCCTCACCCCACCTGCCTTCCACTGGAGACAGCTTCATTTTCCCTGGACCCGTTCCCCACCTGCATGTGTTGCCAAGGAGCTTCCAGAACACTAGCTGTTCATTCATTCATTCACTCACTCATGGCCCCCAAGTAGTGTGCCGTCCAGTGAGATGCCATAATAATCACAGTAGTAACAAAAATGATAGCTGACTTTCAGAGAATGCTGCTCTGTGCTAGCACTATTCCAGGGGCTTTAAAGACATTCCCCCCTTAATCCCCACAATAATCCCATGAAATAGTTACTAGTTTAAAATCCATTTTACAAATGGAGAAACTGAGGCACAAAGACGTTAAGGAACCTCCCAAGGTCACAGAACCAGTCCATGGAGGATCTGAACTCAGGCAGGCTGGCTCCAGAGCCTACTCAGAACCACAGAAAGTGCAGTAAAAAGTGACCGAGAATCCCCACTGTTTCCCAGGGTGCAGGGGCAGCCCCGGGGTGGGGCTGGCTGTGGGCTAGGTTCTTGGAGGGCCCTGCTCAGGCTGCCATTGGGCCTGAACCTGAGAGCTTCCCTGGGAGACTGTGTCCCCCAGCATGCAGGGTATAGCCCAGCAGTAGCGTCCCAGTCCCCTCAGTTGGCACTGGTCCCATTTCAGGGCAAGGGGGAATGGGGCTGACTTCAGGAGGCCAGGTTGTGCGGCCCCAGAGCCTGGGCCAAGCCATCCTTATCTCACCCAACACCCAAGCTTGGCATCCCAGCCCTGGGCCACCCCATGGCTCAGGTTACCACAGCCTCTATCCTGGGTCAGCCTCCACCCTTAATGCCCTAGAGCTAATCTCCCCCACCGTAGCCAGGACAAGCCACCTAGAGGGTGAACTTGATTCTATCTCTCTCCAGCTTCCAGCTCACCTGTCCCTGGCTCATCCTGTCCCTCAGGCTGAGAAAAAGAGAAGAGAAAGGAGGGGAGGGGAGGGAAGGGAAGCGGCAGCATCTTTAAATGCCCTGAGTACCTGAGATACACCGAACTGGAAACACCCTTCCCTTGGAACTTCATTGTAGTATCACAGCAGTAAAACAACACAGGTTTGGAATCAGACAAGCTAGAGGTTGAACCCTGAATCCACCACCTACCGACTGCGACATTGGACAAATTACACACACTCTCTAAGACTCAGTTTCCTCATCTGTGAGATGGGGCTGATAAAACATAAACTTGGTAGGTTTGACACTTTAACAAAATCATATACACAGAGCAGCCAGCAAGTCGCCCTGCCTTCCCTGGGTTTCACATGAGGACTGAAACCGTCCTCTCAGGGTTAACAAGAATTACATGCCGGGTTCTGGGCAGAAGTGTAGAAGTAATTAAGCATTAATCAGGCCGCACTTTGGCCCATTCCTTTTTTTTTTTTTTTTTTTTTTGAGAGGGAATCTCACTCTGTCACCCAGGCTGGAGTACATTGGTGTGATCTCAGCTCTCTGCAACCTCCACCTCCCAGGTTCAAGCAATTCTCCTGCCTCACCATCCCAAGTAGCTGGGACTACAGGAGTGTGGCACCACACCCAGCTAATTTTTATATTTTTAGCAGAGACGGGGTTTCAGAGACTGGCCAGGCTAGTCTCGAGCTCCTGACCTCAAATGATGCTCCCGCCTCGGCCTCCCAAAGTGCTGGGATTATAGGCGTGAGCCACCGCACCTGGTCAGCTTTTATTTAAGAATTGTTTAAGGCCAGGTGCAGTGGCTCACGCCTATAATCCCAACACTTTGGGAGGTTGAGGTGGTGGGATCACTTGAGTCCAGGAGTTCGAGACCAGACTGGACAACATAGCAAGACCCCATCTCTACTAAAAAATTTTTTAAAGTCTGGATGTGGTGGCTTATGCCTGTAGTCCCAGCACTTTGGAAGGCTGAGACAGGAGGATTACCTGAGCCCAGGAATTTGAGATCAGCCTGGGCAATATGGCAAGACCTTGTCTTTTTTATAATAAAAAAAATTTTATTATAAAATTTAATTTATTATTAATAATAAATTTTTAAAAATTAGCCAGGTGTGGTGGTACATGCCTGCAGTCCCAGCTACTCAGGAAGCAGAGGCAGGAGGATCACTTGAGCCCAGGAAGTTGAGGCAGCAGTGAGCTATAATCATACCACTGCACTCCAGCCCTGAACAACAGAGCGAGACCCTGTCTCAAAAAAGAAAAAAAAAAGAAAAAAAAAAAAACAAGGATTAAGATGTTTTTCGGATCCTGAATTCCAGCAGAAGGGCCAATTCGAAGACCCTCAGAGAGGAACTGATTTTTTTTTTTTTTTAAACGGAGTCTCACTCTGTCACCCAGGCTGGAGTGCAGTGGTGCGATCTCGGCTCACTGCAACCTCTGCCTCCCAGATTCAAGCCATTCTCCTGCCTCAGCCTCCCGAGTAACTGGGATTACAGGCATGTGCCACCACGCCTGGCTAATTTTTTTGTATTTTTAGTAGAGACGGAGTTTCACCTTATTGGCCAGGCTGGTCTCAAACTCCTGACCTTGTGATCCATCCACCTTGACCTCCCAAAGTGCTGGGATTACAGGCGTGAGCCACTGCACCCGGCCGAGAAACTGATTTAACATGAGAATACAGTTTATTTCTTCATGCACTCTTCAACCAATTAACAATTCCCACACCTTGGCCACCCCACCCCAAACCCCATAAAACCTCTAGCCCCAAATGCTGCCCCACGATGATGAAACTCTTTCTCTGCTGCACCCTCGGTGTTGGTGTGTCAACTTGCTGCACCTCGGGCAACACACCAGTTAGGATCACAGGACCAGCTTTCAGAGGGGCCAGGGAAGGCTCCAAACCCTAAACTCAAATCCTACCTCCAAGTTACAAAGCCGCTAACCATACCCTCTCCCTTTCCTCTGGCAGGCAGGGACCCACTGAGGACCCTCACCTGGAGAGAGGGAAGGAGTCAAAGGAAGTGCAGGGAGGGACCACCAGGTAGCAGAAGGGAAGAGGGAGGGGGGGAGGGGAGGAACAGCAAGAAGAGTTCAGCTCTCTATGTGTGTCCCTTGAGGGGAGGAGAGTCTGGGATCTGAGCCACCTCTGATATACTCACTCAATCACTCACTCATTCATTCAATACACTTTTACTGAGTCCCAGGCACTGTGCTGGGTGCTGGGGGGACACAAGCCCTGTGCCCAGGAAGAATCTAGTTTTCTTCATGGAGACATACAAAATGAATCATTTGGTAAGGGCTATGAAGAAAATCGACAGAGGAAAGGGTTGGGGTTGTTGCTCCTCTACACAGAGCCATGAGGTGGGCCTCTCTGAGGAGGGTCCCCTTGAGCTGATTAAGACCTGAATGAGAAGAAGCCAGTTAGTTACCTGTCGATTGGAGGGGACGGCAGCTGGAGCGGGTTAAGGCGTGAATCTGGGGAGAGCTAGAGAAGATGGTGGGATGAGGGAGGGGCTGCCTGACCACCATAAGTTCACATTTTAGTCTCAGGTTGTTGGAGCCCTAGAGACAATCTGTTCCAACCTCCTTCCCTCCTTTTTTTAAAAAAAGATGGGACCTCGCTATGCCGCCCTCACTATGTGGCATGATCATAGCTCACTGCAGCCTCCAGTTCCTGGGCTCAAACGATCCTCCTGCCTCAGCCTTCCGAGTACCTGGGACTACAGGCGCACACCACCATGCCCAGCTAATTTTTAATTTTAATTTTAATTTTTTTTTTTTTTTACAGAGTCTCTCTCTGTTGGCCAGGCTGGAGTGCAGTGGTGCGATCTCAGCTCACTATAACCTCTGCCTCTCGGGTTCAAGCTATTCTCCTGCCTCAGCTTCTAGAGTAACTGAGATTTCAGGTATGCGCCACCATGCCTGGCTAATTTTTGTATATTTAGTAGAGACGGGGTTTCACCATGTTAGCCAGGCTGGTCTCAAACTCCTGACCTCAGGTGATCTGCCCGCCTCGGCCTCCCAAAGTGCTGGGATTACAGGCATGAGCCACCCTGCCTGGCCTAAATCATTTATAGAGGTGGGGTCTCACTATTTTGCCCGGGCTGGTCTCAAACTCCTGGTCTAAAGCTACCTCCCACCTCAGCCTCCCAAAGTGTTAGGATCACAAGCATGAGCCACCATGACTGGTGCAAGCCCCCATTTTATAGACGGGGAGACCTTCCTCAGAGAAAGGAGGGAGCTGTCAGGGTCACCAGTGGTTGGTGCTGAGCCTGGCCTCCTGCAGGACTCCCAGGCCAGGATGCCAACTCTCGCTGCCTCTTCTTTATCTGTCATACGCAATCATACGCACCTCTGGTTCCATCTGACCAGACTGTCGGTTCCCCTGGCCCCCGCTCTGCACCCCAAGGCCATCTTCCTGTCTGTCAGCCTGGTCTCCCCTGCTGTCTGACTCTATCTTTGGGCCACTCATCTCTCTGCTGCTGCTGTTGTAATGACAGATGAGGTTTCAAGGCTCTACCAAACAAGCCTGTCCATCAGGAACGAGGGGAGATCTCAGCTACTTTCCAAGGTGCCCCACCAGCCCCGCAAACCCAGACCCTTGGGGAAGGATGCCAGCATCTCTTCAGGTCCTGCTCCCGGCTGCCCTTCCACTGGTCACAAGGACTCTGCCATCAATCAGGTCAGGCTGCCCCTCCTTAGCAACTCTCCCCCAGAATGTCCTCCTCCTATATCTGGCCTCCCCAGACACCCGCTTCCTCCTCATAGGTCCTCCTGCCTGTGAAATCCCGCCTGGCCTGGGAAAAGGGCACCAGACTGGGAGTCAACAGCTGCCGCCTCTGGCTTCTTACAGATTCCTTAAGTCTAACCTCAATCCCTCCTGCTGCAGAAAAAGTGCATTTCTCCTGGCTCAATCTCTGTCAAAGCCAAGCCAAGAAGATAGGGTGGCCTCTACTTACAGAAGTGATTCAAGTCTCTGCCTGCCCCTCTCTTCCTGGTCTCCTCAACCGTCTACTACCCCGACCCTTCTCCGAAGGGGCCACCCTCAGCCAGGCCAGGGTCTGGCCACTATCTCCCAGCCCATCCTTGGTACCTCCCAATTCCCCCTTCCCCAGCCCTCTCCATGGTTCACCCAATCCAGCCAAAGGTTCAGATCCTCCCCTCATAAACTCTGTTACACCCAGAGTTCAGAAGATCACCCCAGGCTGAGGATTCAAAGGATCCCAGAAATTATTCATAACATATCCAACTCTGGCCTGTTTACCTTGATTTTTTAAAAGTATCAGTTACCCATAAAGATCCTAACAAATATGAAAAGGAAAGGCAATTATAAAAGATCCTTCATTATTCCACACACAAGAGTCAAAGATTTTGCCAACAGCCTCACTTTATAAATGCAAAAATAGGTCCAGAGAGAGAAAGTAACTTGCCTAAAGTCACACAGCAAGTGAGATGGCGGGACTAGAAGCCATGTCTCTGGCCACCCTCTGTGTGGTTTCCCTGAAAATTGGTGGTTCTCACCAGCAGCTTCTCGGCACGTCAGCTCCACTGCCCTCTGCCCACACTTCCCACTGTCAGCCTCATTCCCCTCCCACCCCCCACATACTCTTCTTCTCAACAGGGACCCAGGTCTGTCTCAGCTACATGCTGGGACCATTAAAGTCAAGAACATTGCCACTGCCACTGTGCCTGGTGCCAGCACACCCCTGAGACACAGCAGGTCAACCACAGCACTCGCCTCAACAGCCCCTCCTCCCTCACCCCACCTGAGGGGCACCCATGCCAATGATGCACAGGTCTCTATCTTCTTAATCATCTCTATCGAGGGGCCAGGCTGCAAATTACCCATCTCCCCAACCCCAGAGAAAGCCTAGGTGCATAGGGAAAAACAGAGACTATGAGAATTATACCATGAGGGATTCCAGGTAGATCTCAGAAAGGACTTCCAGGTGGGAGAGATGAGTTTGGAGAACTGGTAGCGGGGAAGAGGAGTGTGCAGAATGGGACACCTCCCTCCACCCCCTACCCCAGCGCCCCATCTAGAGCCAGAGTAGCTGAAAGCCAAAGGCTGCCAGGGCAAATGGGAGCAGGTGTGAGGAGGGGGACCCTTGAGCCTAGGGGTGCAGGAGCAGCAAGTTGCTTCTTCCTGGGCCCACTGCCTCTCTACTGACACCAAATAGGCAAGGGAAGGTGACCGAATGGCTACTGCCTTCCCAGGGAGAGACGCTGTGTCTCCACCATCCCCCTGGCTGCTCCCACCTATCCCTAGCATGGATCAGCTTTGGGGTCGGGGGTGTGGCAGAGAAGAGGAAAAGAAGGCATGGCTGGGGCAGGGGCCTCCCCAGGCTCCCATCTCATCAGAATTCAGTCTTGCCTGGGGTGATCAGGAGTCCTGATGACTCTCCCGCTGTCCCCTTTCAGAGCCCATGGCCACAGAGCCCCCTCTCCTAAGGTCCCTCCAGTATCCTTCCAGTGGGGAAGGAGAGGTCCGGGCATCGGTATCTCCACCGTCACTCACACACCCTATGTGTTTGGGAAAGTGGGGTGCCTATCCACCTGCCCACAGCCCACAGCGCTCCTGGCCTCCTGCGGACAATGCCCCCCATCGCGGATATCGCCAGGCCGTCCACACCTGCCCATGCCCACACCTGCCTGCCCGTCCCTCCCCGCCCCCGGCCCACCCGGGCCGGCTCCGGCCAGTCCTACCTGCTCCTGGCTGGGGGCTCAGCGCCCGGGCAGCCTCCCTGAGTACCAGCACCAGGAGCCAGAGCTCGCCTCGCATGATGGGTGCCCGGACCTGCCCCCGGCCTGCTTGCTGCCCCGGCCCTGAGGAGGGAGGGGGCGCTGGCTCAGGCTCCGGCCGCGCGGTCCCCGGGGCTGGCGGAGGCGCGGGCAGCGAGGAGGCGGCGGGGAGCGGGGCCGGGCGAGCTGGCAGGAGCGGCGAGAGCGCGAGCGGAGCGGGAGGCTGCGGCCTCCGGGAGCAGGCGGGGAGCTGGGGGGGCCGCTGGGTCGGTGGGGGTGGGGGGGAGCTGGGGCAGGGGGCGGGGCGGGGGGCGCGGCGTCGTTGGGGGCTCTCCCGGCGCCTGCCCTCAGCCCTCCCGGAGCGCTCCCCTAGAGCTCCTGCAGCCGCTCCCAAGGCAAGGGGTGCAGAGTAGGGGACAGGGCGGGAGCCCCTCGGGCTGAGAGAACCCCTAGAAGCATCAGCCGCCCCGCGCTCCTCACTGAGCTCCTGGCTCCCTTTCCCTCCTCCGTTCCGCCGGGAAAGCTGCAGAGAGAAGGCCCGAGGGACTGGACCCCTGGAAGGGACAGGCGCCCCCTCCCTGGGCCACAGGCCCCTGCCTGTCCCCCGCCCCCAGCTCCTCCAAGCTCTGCGACTTCCTGAGCTGTTCTTCGGAATTCGGTGCGTCTCTGATGCTTTGTCCTCCAGCCCCCACCCCCAGGAATCTCCCCCTGCAGCAAAGACCCCCAGCTTTTCTCCCCAAGAGGGGCCTGAATCCCACCCCCCTTCCATGACTCCACCTTATCCCTCCACCCCCCATTTACAGCACCGATTTGCCCCCCAAGCCTAGCAGACGTGAGAGTGGAGGGGGCCTGGCTACCCCCTACTCTGCAACGGCCTGGACCCCTTCCCACGAGTAGGTAACCCAGGCCTCCTGCCTCTCTGGGGCCCCCAGGCCTGCTCAGGGCCAGACCCAATCAAACTTCAAGCCAGCCCCAGACGAGGAAATGGCTCATCCCACCTGCCACCACCTTCTAACAGGCTCTGGGGATGGATCATCTTTTCATTTTTTCTTCCAGGACAGAATAAAAATACCCGCAATGTAGGATATTTAATAGACGGCAAGGAATCAGGTCAGGACACGAAGGTGCCTCTTCCCTCCCCTGACCTACTTCATTCTTGTGACGGCAAGGAGCTGGGGCGCTGGAGAGTGGGAGACGGGGTGAGGGGGCATCCTGGCTTCTAGTGGGCTGGGGCCTAGGGACTAGAAAACCGCGGAGAGGAAGGGTGCGAACGCTGAGCGCCATTGGAGAAATTTTCCAGGAGGAGGTATATGGGTGGCGACAGAAGGTACACTGTGGGCTGGAAGAGGCGGATTCCGTGGCACTGAGGTTAAAAAAAAAAAGAAAAAGAAAAAAAAACA
Source organism: Hylobates moloch (assembly GCF_009828535.3). NCBI lineage: Eukaryota > Metazoa > Chordata > Mammalia > Primates > Hylobatidae > Hylobates > Hylobates moloch. Next base: position 22,686,934 of record NW_026652285.1, on the reverse strand, counting down.
CCTAAGAAAGGAAACAACTAAAGTCTCTCTAATCTCTTAGAACGCCGGTTCCTCCTTCCGCCGGGTCCAGAGTCCCAGAGACTACTTCCTCCAGCCCTAAACCCAATGTCCCCTTACCGTGGAACAAGGCAAGGCCGGTCTGTAAATTCTTCTTGATGTCTAATTTAAATCCCAACTTGGCGGACTCTCAAACAGGATCAGATAGGCTGCGGCTACTGCTGCCCTCCTCCAGCTGCGGCTTCTTGCTGCCCTCAAGTGGCCACGTGACGAGCCACAACCCTCTCGTCCTGCGAGTTTCCTCTTTCCCGGGCCTGCCCACCCCCTGTCTCCAACCTCCTGCCTTCCTCGAAGTCAAGGTGAGAAGTCTCGGGACGGATTCCAGCTCCAGCCCCGGCGTCTTTGCACCTTCCTCCATCTGGGGTACCTCATGGTCTGTCTTACAAGAAGAGCTCAGGCTGAAACAAACTTGTAAATAGTGGAAGCAAATGTGTAAATTTTAATGTAAGCCTCTTGAACTTGAGATCGTAATCACCTGGAGGGTGTGTGTGTGTGTGTTTGTGTGTGTGTGTGTGTGTGTATTTTGTTTGTTTTTTGAGACAGGTTCTCGCACGTTGCCTAGGCTGGAGTGCAGTGCTGCCATCATAGCTCACTGCAGCTTCCAACTCCTGGATCAAGCGATGGGGAGCGTATATGAAAACACAGATTTCTGGACTCCGCCCTCAAGTTTCTAGTTCACTAGGTCTGGGATGAGGCCCGAGCGTACCCAGGTAATGATGCTGGTCCCAGGACCACATTTTGAGAGCCACTGCTGTTGAATCCCCAATTCCTTGCAGTCCCTCACTGCTCCTCGTCTGCCAGTAGGAGTAAAAGCAAACAGCTTAGGAAAAATCGACACCCGGGACAAACTTTAGTATCTCGAAAAAGTCAAAGAGGGGGCACCCGGATTTGAACCGGGGACCTCTTGATCTGCAGTCAAATGCTCTACCACTGAGCTATACCCCCTCCGTTGACAAGCGGCCGCCGGTAGTCATTTAGTGCTATTGCTGCGCAGGCGCTGTGTGGCGTTCCCAAAGGGAAGTGCAAGTGGAGTAAGACGTTTACAAGAGATGGAAAAAATACAACTCCCAGAATAATTACTCACTTGGAAGCAGGGATTGTTTCCTGAAGCTCTGAGCTGAAGATTCCCACTGGCAGTGTAAGAAAATGTATTCCTGGGGTGTGGAAGGACAAGTCTCTCGAAATATTTCACTTCGGGGGCGTCCCACTCTCCTGGCCTGCAGAAGCCCCCTTGCCACGTCTCGGAGCTTCTTTCTCCCTCCCACATGCTCACGCGGCTTCTCCCGACCTGTCTTCCCCAGCCCAGCCCTTAGAAACTCAGCCTCCTTCCCGCCATGAAAGAGCCGTCGGGGTCACTGGCCAGGCTGACCTGGGGGTGCGCTCGCCTCCGCCCTGCCATTGCGAGGTTGAGCCACCCGCACCGTGTTCCAGGGTTCCGCCCGGAGCTCCTCGCCCTCACTCGCATTGCATTCCACCCTGGGTACACACACAGGCTGAGCCACTGGCAGGGGCCAGGACTCCATCCTCACTCGCCTGCGAAAGCAAAAAGGGTGGCAGGGCCCGAGACTCCCTCCCATTCCATCTGTGCGGGAACTCTTTAGGGGACCTCCGGAGACCAACAAAACTCCAAAGTACAGAGGGGGCACCCGGATTTGAACCGGGGACCTCTTGATCTGCAGTCAAATGCTCTACCACTGAGCTATACCCCCGCCACGCCGCTGTCTTCTCATTAGAGTAAATTTCTATGGAATAGGGGTGTGGTCTTCATTTTTCCCTTAAAGTTTTAAATCCGCGGGTTGCATCAGGATACCTATTGAAAAAAAAACACAAAATATAGTGGGAATGGCTAGAACTCCTGAGTTCTTCCTTCATAGCCACGCTTTCGGAAAAACAACTAGATTAAGGAATCTTGGGCCAGACACGGTGGCTCACGCTTGTGGCTCACGCCTGTAATCCCAGCACTTTGGGAGGCCGAGGCGGGTGGATCACAAGGTCAGGAGATCGATACCTTCCTGGCTAACGCAGTGAAACCCCGTCTCTATTAAAAATACAAAAATTAAATTAGCCGGGCGTGGTGGCCGGCGCCTGTAGTCTCAGCTACTCGGGAGGCTGAGGCAGGAGAATGGCGTGAACCCGGGAGACAGAGCTTGCAGTGAGCCGAGAACGCGCCACTGCACTCCAGCCTGGGCGACAGAGCGAGACTCCGTCTCAAAAAAAAAAAAAGGAATCTTGGGTCCTCTATATCCGTGCCTAGACTCTCCCCCAAATGTCCACTGACTGGCTTGAGAAAAGGACTGTCCCCAGGACCGCCCCAGGTCTAGGGATGTACAGATGAACAGACAGGATCTCCATCTTGTCTCCTGGGCTTTTCCAACCCCAGGGTCGCTCCTCCCCTTCTGTCAAACCAAAAGCCAGTTTGAGGAACAGACAGAGAAGGCTGAAATAAGAGGTAAGCAGTTTTCAATAGCATTTATTACAGCCTTATAAAAATCCTAATACAGTATTTTTTAAAAATCCTGGCCGGGCGCGGTGGCTCACACCTGTAATCCCAGCACTTTGGGAGGCCGAGGTGGGCGGATCACGAGATCAGGAGATCGAGACCATCCTGGCCAACATGGTGAAACCCCATCTCTACTAAAAATACAAAAAAATTAGCAGGGCGCGCTTATAGTCCCAGCTACGCGAGAGGCTGGGGCAGGAGAATCGCTTGAACCCGGGAGGCAGAGGTTGCAGTGAGCCGAGATCACGCCACTTCTGCACTCCAGCCTGGGCGGCAGAGCGAGACTCCAACAACAACACCAAAATAATCATAACACAAAGACAAACAAAATAAGCAGCCCCTGTAGAAATCTGGTATATTTGGGAGGAGTGGGATTCACATTGGAAGGACACTGGAAGTAAAGGGGATGCCGTGGAGTGGCTTAAAGTCCAAGAGCTGTGGTCAGAGTCAGCATCTCAGAGGGAATGGGAAGACGAGGAGAAGTGGAATCCCTGCAGTGCAAAGGGCTGTCCCTATCTGGGACGTCCTGTCCTCCTCCATTTCCCCTTCCAGTTTTTGCCTCCGCCCTCCTCCTCTTGAGCCCACCCTCTTCACCTTTCTAGAATCTCCTTTGCCCAAAGGGAATGGGACAAAAATGGCTGAGGGGCTAAAAAGCCTGAGGGTGGGGGTAGGTTTGAGGAAATGAAGAGCAACTCCAGCGGTGTCTTTTTCTTTTTCTTTTCTTTCTTTTTTTTTTTTTTTTTTGAGACGGAGTCTCGCTCTGTCGCCCAGGCTGGAGTGCAGTGGCGCGATCTCAACTCACTGCAACCTCTGCCTCCCGGGTTCAAAGGATTCTCCTGTCTCAGCCTCCCGAGTAGCTAGGATTACAGACGCCCGCCACCACGTCCGGCTAATTTTTGTGTTTTGTTTTGTTTTGTTTTGTTTGAGACGGTGTTTTGCTCTGCCGCCCAGGCTGGAGTGCAGAAGTGGCACGATCTCGGCTCACTGCAACCTCCAACCTCCCGGGTTCAAGCAATTCTTCTGCCTCAGCCACCCGAGTAGCTGGGACTACAGGCGTGCACCACTACCAAGCTAATTTTTATATTTTTAGTAAAGACGGGGTTTCACCGTGTTAGCCAGCTGGTCTCCAACTCCTGACCTCAAGTGATCCTCCCGGCTCAGCCTCCCAAAGTGCTGGATTACAGGCGTGAGCCACCGCGCCCAGCCTCAGGGGTCTCTTAATCTGCCCCCCAACACACACACACACACATTATTCCTACAGAGAGATTGAGGGCTGAGGAGAGGGAGAGGGTTCCACTCCCTAAATCTGCAACATATCCGACATTTCCCTGACATCTCCAAGAAGGATGCCTGCCGCCATGGAGTGAGGAGCAACTTATTCTGCTGTGCTGTCTGCAGGAATCCAAGGTATGCAGTCCAGCTTCTCAGCAACGGGTTGGGAGAATGGTGTCAATCTCACTGTCCATAGCAGCCACTGCTCCCACCAGAGAACCACAGAAAAGTAATAAATAGCCACTTGATTTTCCACCCATGTTGACCATGCAAAACCCCAAAGTTTCTGGTTGACCTCAGACTGGAACATCAGTTAGCAGTGGCCTGAGATTCCATCCCCTGCAGCCTGGCAGGCAGCCTGCAGGGAGGAAGGAACAGGAGGGGTCGGCCTATCCCAAGAGAATGATGGCCTTCAAGTCTCCAGCCCTTGCCCAAAGCGGACTGGGTGCAGGAACCAAAGTTACATCCAATAATTCAATTAACAGAGATGAACTGACTTGAGTAGCTGCTGTGCATCAGATACTGTGCAAGGCTCTGGAGTTACTGGTGAAAAAGTAGACATGCCCCTGAGGCTTACTGTCTAGTGGAAGAGATGGATACTAAATAAATGGTCAGACACATAATTCTATAATTACATACTGTGATAAAGGAAATATACAGAGGCCTCTGGATGCCTGAGAGTCAGGGAGGGCTTCTCTAAGGAAGGAGCCTGGAGACTCACCTTGCTGGGCCCCTTAGCTGTGTCTCTGGGCAAGGATTCTTCACGGTGATCTGTGCCAGAAAGAGGTTCCCTACGCAAGTTCCCCCATTAGACTGTAAGCAACTCCGGCGCATGGGTGGAGTCTTGGTCATCTCTCTATCATCTTCAGCCTCGGTCTGGCACCGCACAGGGAACATGGGGGGTACTTAGAAAATGCTGATTGGGCCAGGCGCAGTGGCTCACGCCTGTAATCCCAGCACTTTGGGAGGCGGAGGCGGGTGTATCACCTGAGGTCGGGAATTTGAGACCAGCCTGACCAACATGGAGAAAGCCCGTCTCTACTAGAAATACAAAAATCAACTGGGCATGTTGGCGCATGCCTGTAATCTCAGCTACTTGGGAGGCTGAGGCAGGAGAATCACTTGAACCCGGGAGACGGAGGTTGCAGTGAGCTGAGATCATGCTATTGCACTCCAGCCTGGCAAAAAAAAAAAAAAAAGGCAGGGATGACCTGTAATCAGACTTTGGAGGCCAGGCGGGATGAAGGTCAGAGATCGGTGAAACCCCGTCTCTACTAAAAATTAACCGGGCGTGGTGGCTCACGCCTGTAATCCCGGCTACTCAGGAGTCTGAGGCAGGAGAATGGCGTGAACCCGGGAGGCAGAGCTTGCAGTGAGCCGAGACCCCGCCACTGCACTCCAGCCTGGGCGACAGAGCGAGACGCCGTCGAAGGAAGGAAGGGAGGGAGGGAGGGAAGGAAGGAGGGAGGAAGGGAGGGAAGGAAGGAGGGAGGAAGGGAGGGAAGGAAGGAGGGAGGAAGGGAGGGAAGGAAGGAGGGAGGAAGGGAGGGAAAGGAAGGCAGGGAAAATGCTGATTGAACTGACTGTGGGTTGTGGAAGAGGGTTCTCCTGACCCACAGGGTGGCAAGGACACTGCTAGAAATGTGTGGTGTCTTGGACTGACTTGCCTAAAGTCTCCCCTTCTTCAAAAAACACACCTGGGCCAGGCGTGGTAGCTCACTCATGTAATCCCAACACTTTGGGAGGCCGAGGCAGGAGGATCGTTTGAGCCCAGGTGTTTGAGATCAGCCATGGGCAATGTGGCAAAACCCTGTCTCTACAAAAATACAAAAATTAGCAGAGCATGGTGGTGTGCGCCTGTAGTCCGGGCTACTAGGGAGGCTGAGGTGGGAGGATCGCGTGAGCCCAAGAGGTTGAAGCTGCAGTAGGCCATGTTTGCACAACTCTACTCCAGCCTGGGGGGTGACAGAGGGAGACCCTGCCTCAAAAAAAAAAACAAACAAACAAACAAAAAAAGATACCTGTGTGCCCAGCCTGCCATGATTCCACTTGACAGGTAAGAGGAAAGGGAAATTTTCCAGGCCTGGTGTAAGGCCCTTTCTACGTGGCCCAGCTCCTTCAGATCCTCCAGGTGATTACTCAATAGCTACCTGCTCAGTGTCCCTTGTCAGATAACTTACTTAAAATTGCAACATTTCCTCCACACACTTCCACTCTCCCTTTTCTTTTCTTTGTTTTTGCTTTTGGAAATGGGGGTCTGGATATGTTCCCCAGGCTGGACTCCAACTCCTGGCCCCAAGCCATCCTCCTGCCTCAGACTCTCCAGTAGCTAGAACTACAGGTATGAACCATCATACTGGCCCAATCTCTGTTTCTTACTTTTTATTCACCTTATCATTTATCACTTTTTTTTTTTTTTAAGACAGGATCTTGCTATGTCACCCAGACTGGAGTGCAGCAACCTGGTCAGAGCTCACGGCAGCCTGGAACTCCTGGGCTCAAGTGATTTTCCTGCCTCAACCTCATGAGTAGCTTTTTTTTTTTGTAAAACAGAGTCTTCTTTTGCCAAAAGTTTTCTCAAATCCTGGGTCAACCATTTACCTTTTTTTTTTTTTTTTTTTGAGATGGAGTTTCACTGTTGTTGCCCAGGCTGGAGTGCAATGGTATGATCTTGACTCACCACAACCTCCGCCTCCTGGGTTCAAGCGCTTCTCCTGCCTCACCCTCCCGAGTACCTGGGATTACAAGCATGGGCCACCATGCCCGGCTAATTTTTGTATTTTTAGTAGAGATGGGGTTTCTCCATGTTGGTCAGGCTGGTCTTGAACTCCCGACCTCGGGTGATCTGCCCGCCTTGGCCTCCCAAATTGCTGGGACTACAGGCATGAGCCACCGTGCCCTGCCATCATTTTCTAACTGACTATATATTTTTCTTGTTTATAATCTGCCTCCCCTACCGGAAAGTAAGCTCCATGAGGGCAGGGATTTTTGTCTGTTTTGCTCACTGCTGTTTCTCCAGTACCTAGAACAGTACCTGGCACAAAGGAGGTGCTCAAGAAAGATTTGTGTACTGAATGGTGTCGTTTACTCTACAGAAACTCTAGGAGGTATAACGATCCTCTTCCTTACAGATAAGAACCTGAAGGTCAGAGCAAGTCAATGATTTCTGCCTGGAAGGCTTGTTCCCCAGGTCTCCCCGTGGCCGTCTCCTACTCTTCACTCAGGTCTCAGTTCAAAAGTCACCTCTTAGGAGAGGCCAGCTCTGACCACCAGAACTAAATCAGACCTATCCTTCTCCCCTCCATTTCTGGTAACCAGTGGGATTCTTCACATCACTTCTCAGCACCTAAGATTATTGCGGCCAGGCACAGTGGCTCATGCCTGTAATCCCAACACTTTGGAAGGCTGAGGCCGGTGGATCACCTGCAGTCAGGAGTTCAAGACCAGCCTGGCCAATGTGGCGAAAACCCTCTTTACTATTAGCCAGGCGTGGTGATGGGCACCTGTAATCCCAGCTACTCAGGAGGCTGAGGCAGGAGAATCGCTTGAACGTGGGAGGCGGAGGTTACAGTGAGCTGAGGTCGTGCCATTGCACTCCAGCCTGGGCAACAAGAGCAAAACTCTGTCTCAAAAAAAAAAAAAAAAAAAAAGAGAGAGATTATTGCGTTTAGGCGGAGTGCTACCTCATTCTCCACTAGAACAAGCCCCTGAGAACAGGGATGCTGTCTGCTCGTGGCTTACCCACCACATCTCACCTGTGGGGAGATGCCCAATTGGCTTGGCCCAGGAGCCAACTGTGAACCAGATTCTCACAGGAAAGAGGCAGGAGAAGGGTTCTGATGGTCAGTCATCCATTGGTTCAGCCAGGCCCTGGAGATCCAGGTAGGGCAGCCACTAACCCTTCCTGGGTGAGGGCACAGCAGCCTTGTATATGCCACGAGTGGTCTTTGATGGTGCTGAGAATAAGGAAATGGGAGATCTCCACCATCCTCACGGAGTCCTTCACGTCCTGCTTATTGGCAAATATCAGGACTGAAGCATCCCACAGAGCCTGTGGACAGAGAAGCCCAGCCCGTCAGCCTGCTAGCGCCCAGCCTTCCTTCATACTGCCTCACAGGCTCTCTCTAGCTCCCTCTCCAGCTGTCCCAGCAAGAGAGGCCCATGCCCGGATGGGGCAGAGATGGGGGCCCTGCCACAATGGTAGCAACCACATCAAATGACATCAGCAGCTCAAGGAAAGCCTCTTTATGACAATCCCATAGGCGGGAATTGATGATCCTTCTCATTTTATACTTGGGGAAACTGAGGATTAGAGAGATGAAGTCACTTGTCCAAAGTCCTACAGTGAATGAAAGATGGAGTTAGAACTTGAACCAGCAACTCTGGCTTCTATAGTCAATTGCACTGAAGGTATTGATGCCCTTTGTCAGGCACAAACCAGCCCTCCCCATGCTGCTGGTATAGAGGCTCTCAGAAACTGGGACAGCAGGAATGAATCTCAGAGAAGCTAAGTGACCAGCCTGACGGCACACAGCTAGTACCACTGGGCCCTCTCCCAACTGCAGGAGGCTTACCTCACGGGCCAGCATTTTATATAGCTCCTCCCGAGCGGTCAGCAGCCGATCCTGGTCTGTGCTGTCAATCACAAGGATGATGAACTGGGCAGCAGAGGGGAGCCGTGAGAGACAGGCTTTCTCTTTGGTAAATGTGTTTCCTGCCCACTGTGTTTCCCCACTGGTCTCTGCACTGCCCAGATGCCAGCCCCAGAGAAATGAAAGCATGCAGCCTCAAGATTTCACCACCCTGCTTCCATTATAATGGTCTTTTTTTTTTTTTTTTTTTTTGAGGCGGAGTCTCGCTCTGTCACCCAGGCTGGAGTGCAGTGGTGCAATCTTGGTTCACTCCAACTTCTGCCTCCTTAGTTCAAGCGATTCTCCCACCTCAGCCTCCCAAGTAGCTGGGATTACAGGTGCGTGCCACCACACCCAGCTAATTTTTGTATTTTTAGTAGAGACAGGGTTTTGCCATGTTGGCCAGGATGGTCTCAAACTCCTGACTTCAGGTCATCTGCCTGCCTCAACCTCCCAAAGTGCTGGGATTACCACCAAGTGAGCCACCACACGTGGCCTGTAATTGTCTTTTCTATCCAGACATGGGAATAGCACACCTCTGACTGTGTGGCAGAGGCTGTGCTACACAAGCACTGGGTGTTCATGACTCCATTTAGGCCTCACCACAACCCTGTGGACTTGGTACTGTTAGTATCCCCATTTTACAAATGAAGAGACTGAGGCTCAGTGAGGCTATGTATCTTGCTCTTGACCACAAAGCTGGTGAGTAGCAGTGCTGGAAATGGAAACCAGCTCTGTCTCGGTCCAGGAATTAAACCACTGAATTCTACTCCTGCTGGAGTAAGAAAGTAAGGCCCCTAGAGAGAAGGGGCCTACCCCATCCAGTGCATCAAACAGAAAGCTGCCAGCAGCTGCCAGGAAGTACTCAAACACGTTAACAGGCAGGCACTGCACTGTGTTGAGTATCTGACACATATACATTACATATTGGTTTGTTATTTAATTTTCACAACAACTTAGGGAGATCATTATATACATGTATATATAAAACTTTTTTTTTTGAGACAGAGTCTTGCTCTGTCGCCCAGGCTAGAGTTGCAATGGTGCGATCTCGGCTCACTGCAACCTCCGCCTCCCAGGTGCAAGCAGTTCTCCTGTCTCAGCCTCCCGAGCAGCTGGGATTACACGTGCCTGCCACCACGCTCAGCTAATTTTTGTATTTTCGGTAGAGGTGGGGTTTCGCCATGTTGGCCAGGCTGGTTTCGAACTCCTGACCTCAGGTGATCCAGCCGCCTCGGACTCCCAAAGTGCTAGGATTACAGGTGTGAGCCACAGCAACCGACCATTATAATCTCTATTTCACAAGTTGGGGAACCAAGGCTCAGAGAGGTTACCTGACTGTCTGATATCACACAGCTGCCTTGGAGACCCTTCAGCCCTGGTGCTCTCCTCACCTCAGTGTTGGAGTAATATGTGTTCCAGATAAAGCTCAGAGCCTCCTGTCTCACTATGTCCCACATGAGGAAGTGGGTCTTCGGCAGAATGATCTCCTCCATGTTGCTGCCAATGGTGGGACACGTATGGACCACCTCATTGGTCAAGCTGGGGAGATAGGAGTGGTCACCAAGAGCTCAGTCCAGCCTACTCCCAACTCTGGCCCCCAAATGCTCTACTCCCAAAGCAGTCTGAACCTAACTCAGAACAAGTCCGCCCAGGTTCACCAAACACCTGCTGGGAGCCAGGCCCTGTGCTGGGCCCTGGGGAATGAAGACAGGAGTGAGACCAAGCCCTGCCCTGGCTTGGACCCCAGAGAAGGGAAACATCTTAGAGCAGGCTCCTCAAACTTTATCTCTTTTTTTCTTTTTATAGAAACAGGGTTTCTATATAAGCCTGTGTTGCCCAGGCTTATCTTGAACTCCTGACCTTGGGCTCCTGTCAAGAGATCCTCCTGCCTTGGCCTCCCAAAGTGCTGGGATTACAGGCATGAGCCACAGAGTCCAGCCTCCTCAAACTTTCATATGCAGTTGAATCACCTGAGAGTTTTGTCAAAATGCAGATTCTGACCCAGTGAGTCTGGGCTGGGGCCCAGGGTTTTGCCTTTCTTTTTTTTTTTTCTTTCTTTCTTTCTTCTTTCTTTCTTTCTTTCTCTCTCTCTTTCCTTCTTTCTTTCTCTTTCTTTCTTTCTTTCACAGAGTCTCACTCTGTCGCCAGTCTAGAGTGTAGGTACAATCACGTCTCCCAGGTTCAAGCAATTCTTGAACCTCGCCTCAGCCTCCTGAGTAGCTGGGATTACAGGCGCATGCCCCCACGCCCGGCTAATTTTTGTATTTTTGTAGAAACGGGGTTTTGCCATGTTGGCTGGGCTAGTCTCAAACTCCGGACCTCAAGTGATCCGCCCACCTCGGCCTCCCAAAGTGCTGGGATTATAGGCGTGAGCCACCTCATCTGGCCACGGTTTTGCTTCTTTTTTTTTTTTCTTGAGATGTAGTCTCTCTCTGTCGCCCAGGTTGGAGTGCAGTGGCACAATCTCAGCTCACTGCAACCTCCACCTCCCTTTGTCGCCCAGGCTGGAGTACAGTGGCGCATTCTCAGCTCACTGCAACCTCTACCTCCCGGGTTCAAGTGATTCTCCTTCCTCAGCCTCCAGAGTAGCTGGGATTACAGGCATGTGCCACCACGTCCGGCTAATTTTTATATTTTTTTAGTAGAGACGGGGCTTCGCCATGTTGGCCAGGCTGGTCTGGAACTCCTGTCCTCAGGTAGATCCACCCGCTTCAGCCTCTCAAAGTGCTAGGATTACAGGCGTGAGCCACCTTGCTCAGCCCTTTGTTGTTGTTGTTGTTGTATTTTTAGTAGAGATGAGGTTTCACCATGTTGGCCAGGCTGCTCTTGAACTCCTGATCTCAGGTGATCCGCCTGCCTCGGCCTCCCAAAGTGCTGCGATTACAGGCGTGAGCAATCACGCCCGGCCATGGTTTTGCGTTCCTAATAAGCTTTCAGGTGATTCCTATGTGACTGGTCTGTAGACCACACTTTGAGAAGCAAGGGTTTAGAAAAATGAGATAGACACAGTGAGGGACATCAGAGAGGTGCTTTGTTTAAAGTGACATAGAAAATATACACATGCTTTTATACGTAAATAATGCTTCTGAAAAGTTACCGCAAAATTACAATAGGAGGAAAACTAGGAGCTACAGGCAAGAAGGAAACTTACTTTTCACTGTGTATTCCTCCATTGTTTGAAATTTTCCTTTATAATTTTTAAAAATCATTTACATGTATTACTTTTTCATGGAAAAGCTTCTCCTAAGTAAAGTACTTTGGAGGCTGTAAAATGGGAGAGGTGCCATCCAGAGAGCGAATATCGGGGAAAGCTGCGATCGGTATTTACTCAGCACCACCCACATGTGCCAGGCTTGCTAGACCAGGAGCTACAGAGCCTCAGTGAGCCTTTGGGTTTGAAGAAGGGGAAGAAAGTTAACTGGCAGCGGGGACGGGTGAGAAAGGAGGGACCTGCTGCTAGAGGGAGCGAAGAGCAGGGAGGCAGTTTGGGACACTTGGCAGGCCTGGAGCTGGGTTTGACAGGGGCCCCGGGAAGATGGAGGAAAGCAGTGGGAGCTAGGGTTGCCTGTACGGTGTAGGATTTGAATGCCAGACCGAGGAGCCGCAGTACTAGGAAGGTCCAAGTAGCGTGCCCAATCACTCCTCCGGACTACAGAGGAGCCCGGGCACCCAGGGAAGAGCTCCAGTGATTGGTCCCCATGCCCGTCAGTCTGGTGGGAGGCCCAGCCCTCTACCCTCCCCTCCCGAGAGTCACTTACAACCGGTAGAGAATGGTGGTCTTTCCTGCATTGTCCAGTCCCACGATGATAACCTTGTGCTCTGGAAGCATCGGAGGAAGGGCAGCGTCAGGGCCAAACCCGATGACCGAGGGACTGTGTGCCCCCACCAGACCTCCCAGGAAGGAGATAGCGCTCCCCGCAGGCTGGGGACCTCTGCCCGCCGTACCGCGTCTGCTTCCCACCCAGCCCCGACACCTGCCCCACTCCGGGACGGTGGAAAAGACAGCTGAGCCCTCACCTCCCTTCACATTCTAGAAAAGTGTCTGAAAGGCCCAGGGCGCCTCTGGGCTTGCCAAGAGACGGTGTCTGGAGAAAGAGTCTAACGCGAAGTCACAATCGCAGGAAACCCGCAGCAGCCCCCCATCCCCGCCGCTGGCGCCGTTTAGCGGGGAGAAAGGAGGCTCGCCCAGCTTTGCGTCCTGGGGCGCACCGAAGCGCGGGGACCCAAGAGGAGCAGGCAGGGACGGGGACAGGGGAGGCCGCGGGGCAGTCGAGGAGCGCCCATATACGACCCTCGGAGCCCGAGGTCCCCCCGTGCGTCCGACGACAGATCAGAGGAATCCCAGAAGAGAGCGAGAGATCAAAGCGCTCGCTTGGATGCCCTGTGCGCCCCTTACCCTGGTTCCCGAAGATGCTCATTAACTTGGCGATCAGCTGTCCCATGGCACTTCCCGGGCCGGACAGGTGCAGGAAGGCTCAGCGGCCTCAGGAGCGGAGTTGGCCCTGGTCCTCGGAGCTCCGTTCCCCCTGGGAGGGTCTGGCAGGTTTTGCCTATGAAGTTAGGGAAACCCCACGCGTCACCAACCTGACCTGGGAACCCTCTGGGACGCTGGCCCTTCGCGGGCGCTATGGACACCCCAGTGACTAAGTGCTGCCTGTCCCGGGCCCGAGAGGTGCAAGGGATATGGGGGTTCCAGGCTCCAGCCCTCCCCCTCGCCCTGCGAAAACTCCAGAGTTCTCTAGGTGGACTGCTCCACCACCGCAAATCAGGGGAGACTCAGCACTGCGCGCGGAACCGGATCCCAGCTCTCCCTCCTCTGAGTGCCGTGTCTAGGGCATTAGACTGAAGCAAAACCCCAGGCGACCCGCTTTCTGTACCTACCAGCTGTGTAGTACAGACAGGGCTCACCGATCCTCTCTGAGCTGGGAGAATATTCCAACCCTCCACAGATCTGCAGTCGGTTCCCTAGCGTGGGTCTTGTGGGCCCACTCAGTGCGTTCCCCTGGGGAAGGGCAGGGTCTCCCCTTGATGCTTGGCAACTTCTAGGATAAATCGGTGCTCCTACAATTCACAGACAAACCCACTGCCCAGGCACAGCTTCCTGATCCCCAAAAGTGGGCGCCTGAAGACAAGGATGGAGCATGAAGAGAGGTCCTCCAGCTGGAGACCCCGCAGAGAGGCCCCAGATACCTGGCAGAGGAGTACATGGGCCAACAGAGAACCAGGAGGCCAGGCCTGAGGAGGGAATGGAAGGCGGAGTTTCCTGTTGTTGCTTGTGAATTTCTTTCTTTGCTTAAGCTGGGGGGGAAAAAAAACAAAAAACAGATAACAAAAGGAAAAGTCCAAAAGGCAACGTGCCCTCAGGCTGCAGGAATGGTTAGCAGGAGATCCAGCCAACACACCAGGGAGCCAGCTCCTTCCGCCCCACTGCACTGCCTTCCTACAGCTTCCACTAAGGTAATGACCTTCCATTAAGGTAACAACTTTCTAACTGGTCTCCCTGCTTCTACCTCTCCTTTCCCAGGGCATCCTGTCCATGGCCCTATTAACCTTCCTAAAGCACAGCTCAGGGTCTGTAACTCCCCCAGCTCATAGACCTTCAATGGCTCCCTATTGCTCACTGGATTCAGATCAGTCTCCACTTGACATTCAAGAGCCTCCACGAACAGCCCCCACCTGCCTTCACAGGTTTATCTCCGACACTCTGCATCTACTGGTTCCTGCCTACACATGCCCAGCTCTTTCTGACGGTGCCTTTACTTCTGCATTTCCTCCTTGAGTGCCTTTCACCTTCTCAGAAAGGAGAATGCCTCAGACCCATTAGCTGCCCTGCCGTAAAAGCCACCTGCTTCCCCAGCCCTAGTTTGGTTCTCCAGCCACATGGGGCTTCTCCCTACACTGGGATTATAGACGGGCAAGTCTGTTTCCTCCCATCAACTGTGAGTCCGAGGGTGGGATTCACATCTTGTTAACCAGCATATGACCCCCCCGTCCACCGCCCAACCACTCCCTGCCTGGTCCAGAACCCTGCACACAGGAGGAATGTGTTGCTATCAGACTGATGTAGAATGAGTTAAGCTACAGCCTGAGAAATGGCACTTGGAGTATTAAAAAAGGAATGTGAACACAAGTTTAAGAGGCTTGAGGAAGGCTGGGAAGTTTGCAGGAAGAAGGAAAATAGCTCACTAAATACAGACTTTCATCCCACCCAGCTTGGTGCCCAGAGTTAGAAGGATAGAGTTGACTGCCAGAGCCCATCTGGGCTGATTGCATTTCAGCCTTAGGAGAGAAGGAGCCAAGTCTTGGGCTGGGGGGTGGGGCACCGAGGGTGCTGAGGGAAGCAGCAGTGTCTTAAGCATTTTACCATCTGTTTCCTGGGGGGAGGGGGATGGGGGGAGGAACATCTTAGTGCATGCTGCCCTCCCCACCTCCTCTTTGCAGAATTGAAAGTAACACTCTGCAAGCTGGAAACACATTCAGTAAACAGACAAGGAGAGGGCATCTCTCTGAGCGTACTCTGGCTCCGGAAGCTGCCTGATAAAAAAAAAATAATAATAATTAAAAGAGAAAAGAAGAAAAAAAAGAAAATAGAAAAACAGACAAGAAGATCTGCCTCCATTTTGAGGCCCAGGACCTGGATCTTAAGAAGCATTCATTCATTTGACAAATATGAGCCAGGAAATACATGAAGTAGACAAAACAGATCCAGTCCAAGTCTTTATGTTTTTGTTTTGTTTTGTTTTTTGAGGCAGAACCTTGCTCTGTCACCCAGGCTGAAGTCCAGTGGCAGCATCGCAGCTCACTGCAGCCTCCCCTCCCAGGCTCAAGTGATCCTCCCACCTCAGCTTCCTGAGTAGCTGGGAGTAGAGGTGAAAGCCACCACTCCCAGCTAATTTTTTTTTCTTTTTTTTTTTATAGAGGTAGGCTTCGCCATTGGTCTCCAACTCCCGGACCCAAACAATCTCCCACCTCAGCCTCCCAAAGTGCTGGGATTACAGGTAGGAGCCACTGCTCCGATTCCCAGTCTGGGTCTTTATGGAGCTTGTGGTCTAGAGGGAGAGACAGATACATACATACACACACACACACACACACACACACACAAACACACACACACCTCTGAGAAACAGTAGGAAGGCCTGATTTAGAAGGAAAGCAAGGCACCTTCTCTGAAGACAATGAGAGGTGAACCCAGCTGGACTTCCTGGGTCGAGTGGGGACTTGGAGAACTTTTCTGTCTTACAAGAGGATTGTAAAACGCACCAATCAGCACTCTGTAGCTAGCAAGGGGATTGTAAAATGCACCAATCAGCACTCTGTAAAAACACACCAATCAGTGCTCTGTAGCTAGCAAGAGGATTGTAAAATGCACCAATCAGTGCTCTGGAAAATGCACCAATCAGTGCTCTGGAAAATGCACCAATCAGCAGGATCCTAAAAGTAGCCAATCACAGGGAGGATTGGAAAAAAGCGCAAACTGGGTGCAGTGGCTCAGGCCTGTAATCCCAGCACTTTGGGGGGGGGGGGGGGGGGGGGGGGGGGCGGATCACAAGGTCAGGAGTTCCAGACCAGCCTGACCAACATGGTGAAACCCTATCTCTACTAAAAATGCAAAAATTAGCCAGGCATGGTACTGCCCACCTGTAATCCCAGCTACTCAGGAGGCTGAGGCAGGAGAATTGCTTGAACCTGGGAGGCGGAGGTTGCAGTGAGCCGAGATCATGCCATTGCACTCCAGCCTGGGCAACAGAGTGGGACTCTGTCTCAAAAAAAAAAAAAAAAAAAAAAAAGAAAAGAAAAGAAAGAAAAAAAAGGAAAAGAAAAAAGCACACTCTGATAGGACAGAAACGGAACATGGGCGGGGCCAATAAGGGAATAAAAGCTGGCCACCTCCCAGCCAGCAGCGGCAATGTGCTCGGGTCCCGTTCCACGCTATGGAAGCTTTAGTTCTGTTGCATTCTTTCGCTCTTTACAATAAATCTTGCTGCTGCTCAAGCTTTGGGTCGGCGCCATCTTTAAGAGCTGTAACACTCACCGCGAAGGTCCGCGGCTCCATTCTTGAAGTCAGCGAGACCACGAACCCCACCAGCAGGAACCAACTCCGGACACAAAAAGATTATTGGAGCTAAGACAAAATTTTTCTCTAAGATACTGAACTGGGACAGCCCCTTGTCCCTGGACCATGGTGGCCTCAGCCTAGGTTCAAGCCCAGCCTGATCAATGTGGTAAAAACCTGTCTCTACTAAAAATACAAAAAACTAGCCGGGAGTGGTGATGCATGCCTGTAATCCCAGCTACTTGGGAGGCCGAGGCATGAGAA
>NW_026652285.1:22663280-22670124 GCF_009828535.3 Hylobates moloch | reverse complement strand
AAAAAAAAAAAAAAAAAAAAAAAATTCAGAGGAAAGCAAACTCTGAGTTGAGAACCTTCACCTCTATGAGAATCAGAATCACCTATGGAGTTCAGAAATACAGATGCCTGCCTGGGTGCGATAGCTCGCGCCTGTAATCCCAGCACTTTGGGAGGTGAGGTGGGTGGATCACGAGGTCAGGAGTTAAGATCAGCCTGGCCAACATGGTGAAATCCCAGTCTCTACCAAAAATACAAAAATTAGCTGGGCGTGGTGGTGTGCACCTGTAATCCCAGCTACTCAAGAGGCTGAGGCAGGAGAATAGCTTGAACCCGGGAGGCGGAGGTTGCAGTAAGCCAAGATCATGCCATTGCACTCCAGCCTGGGCAACAGAGTGAGACTCCATCTCAAAAAAAATTAAAAAAAAAAAAAAAAAGGCTGGGCGCAGTGGCTCATGCCTGTAACCCCAACACTTTGGGAGGTCAAGGCAGGTGGATCACGAGGTCATCAGATCAAGACCATCCTGGCCAACGTGGCAAAACCCCGTCTCTAGTAAAAACACAAAAATTGGCCGGGCATAGTGGCACACGCATGTAGTCCTAGCTACTCGGGAGGCTGAGGCAGAAGAATCACTTGAACCAGGGAATCGGAGGTTGCAGTGACCTGAGATTGTACCACTGCACTCCAGAGCCTGGCAACAGAGCGAGACTCAGTCTCAAAAAAAAAAAAAGAAGAAGAAATACAGATGCTTAGACCCCACTCCACAGCAAATACATCAGAAAGTGGTGTTATTAAAAGCAGTATTTTAATTTTTTCTAATTAAAATCATATATTAACATTCAATTACAAAAATATATAATGTGGCCAGGTGCAGTGGCTCACGCCTGTAATCCCAGCACTTTGGAAGGCCAAGGCGGGTGGATCACAAGGTCAGGAGTTTGAGACCAGCCTGGCCAACATAGTGAAAACCCATCTCTACTAAAAATACAAAAAATTACCTGGGTGTGGTGCCAGGCGCCTGTAATCCTAGCTACTTGGGAGGCAGAGGCAGAAGAATTGCTACAACCTGGGAGGTGGAGGTTACAGTGTGCCAAGATGGCGCCACTGCACTCCAGCCTGGGCGACAGTGCGAGACTCCGTCTGAAAAAAAAAAAAAAAATTTTTTTCTTGCTGCCAGGTGCGGTGGCTCACGCCTATAATCCCGGCACTTTGGGAGGTCAAGGTGGGTGGATCACGAGGTCAGGAGCTCGAGACCAGCCTGACCAACATGGTGAAACCCCGTCTCTTCTAAAAATACAAAAATTAGCTGGGCGTGGTGGCGCATGCCTGTAATCCCAGCTACTCAGGAGGCTGAGGCAGGAAAATCGCTTGAACCCGGGAGGCAGATGTTGCAGCGAGCCAAGATCACGCCACTGCACTCCAGCCTGGACGACAAAGCGAGACTCCATCTCAAAATAACTAACTAACTAACTAACTAACTAACTAAATAAATAAATAAACATTTTTTACTTTTGCATTTTTTTAAATACTTAAAAATATGGACTGCTTCACGAATTTGCGTGTCGTCCTTGCATAGGGGCCATGCTAATCTTCTCTGTGTCGTTCCAATTTTAGTACATGTGCTGCCTAAGCAAGCACCAGTTTACCATTTTATACAATGCAATGTATCTTTGACATTATTCCATAAAGATCTCCATCCCTAACAGCTGCCATAATTATTCCATTGTATGGTTTCCTTTTTTTTATTATCATGAAGAATGCTATTTTGACATTGGCAGTGAGCCAAAATCATGCCACTGCACTCCAGCCTGGGTGACACAGCAAGACTGTCTCAATAAAACACAAAACAAAACAAAAAAACCCTAAAACTTGTTTATAGTGTCCCAAGGAATCCAGGAACAGTGTAAATCTGAATCAAGAGTAATTAATTCATAGCTCAATTTTAAAAGCTGGCAACTGCATCTTTCTTTTTCTTTTCTTTTCTTTTTTTTTTTTTTTTTGAGACAGAGTCTCACTCAGTTGCCCAGACTGGAGTGCAGTGGCGTGATCTCGGCTCACTGAAAGCGCCACCTCCCAGGTTCACGCCATTCTCCTGCCTCAGCCTCCCCAGTAGCTGGGACTACACGCACCTGCCACCACGCCCGGCTAATTTTTTTGTATTTTTAGTAGAGACAGGGTTTCACTGTGTTAGCCAGGATGGTCTCTATCTCCTGACCTCATGATCCGCCCATCTCGGCCTCCAAGAGTGCTGGAATTACAGGCGTGAGCATCTCGGCCTCCAAGAGTGCTCGAATTACAGGCGTGAGCCACCGCGCCCAGCCAGGCATCTGCAGCTTTCAAAGCTCCACAGGAGATTTTGATGAACATTCTTGGATAAAAGCTAGTGCTGTAAGAGGATTGGCAAAAACCATATTTCTCAAGTGAAATTACACACATCACTGCAGACATAAATCAGTTCTTGGGGCCCAGCACGGTGGCTCAGGCCTGTAATCCCAGCACTTTGGTAGGCTGAGGCGGGCAGATCACCTGAGGTCGGGAGTTCAAGACCAGCCTGACCAACATGGAGAAATCTCGTCTCTACTAAAAATACAAAATTAGCTAGGCGTGGTGGCACATGCCTATAATCTCAGCTACTAGGGAAGCTGAGGTAATCGCTTGAACCCAGGAGGCAGAGGTTGCGGTGAGCCGAGATTGTGCTGTTGCACTCCAGCCTGGGCAACAAGAGTAAAACTTTGTCTCAAAAAGAAAACAAAAATCAGTTCTCATAGTTCACTAGAATGCCGGTGAACATTTTATTTTCTCCATCACATTTAGAATAACGACGAAGCAGTAAGGGAAGTAACAACTGATGTGCTTGAAAACAAAACCTCCTCTATATCACATTCAACACCATCCAGTCTAGACCTTTGTTGTACAGCAACGAAACTGGAAGAGCACTGCTTAAAAGATCCTCAGCGTCCCTTTCACCAGAAGAAAGGTAACAGGAGCACCAGAAGCATGATTAGGGTTCCTGTGTGGTCTGCTTCTCAGTGAAAGACCTGTTTAACCGAACACCAGGACAATAAGCAAAACACAACTGTCATGATTCCAAGCCTTGGCCCCTAATATCTTTCACTTCTCTGACCTCTCAACTTTATGTCTATAGGTAGTCACATATAGTTACTATATAACTCAGTTTCTTCATCTGTAAAACAGACTTAATGACCCTCATGGGATAACTGAGAGGTTAGCTTTTTTTCTTTCTTTTTAAGACAGAGTCTCGCTTTGTCGCCCAGGATGGAGTCCAGTGGCGTGATCTTGGCTCACTGCAAGCTCCGCCTCCCGGGTTCACGCCATTCTCCTGCCTCAGCCTCCCGAGTAGCTGGGACTACAGGCGCCCGCCACCACACCCGGCTAATTTTTTTGTATTTTTGAGTAGAGACGGGGTTTCACCACGTTAGCCAGGATGGTCTCGATCTCCTGACCTCGTGATCCACCTGCCTCGGCCTCCCAAAGTGCTGGGATTACAGGCGTGAGCCACCCCGCCTGGCCTAATTTTTGTATTTTTAGTAGAGATGGGGTTTCACCATGTTGGCCAGGCTGGTCTTGAACTCCTGACCTCAGGTGATCCACCGGCCTCAGCCTTCCAAAGTGCTGGCATTACAGGCGTGAGCCACCACACCTGGCCTAATTTTTGTATTTTTAGTAGAGACGGGGTTTCACCATGTTGGCCAGGCTGGTCTTGAACTCCTGACCTCAGGTGATCCACTCACCTCGACCTCTCAAAGTACTCAGGTTACAGGTGTGAGCCACCATGCCCAGCCAGATCTTTTTTTTTTTTTTTTTTTTTGAGACGGAGTTTCACTCTTGTCGCCCAGGCTGGAATACAGTGGTGCCATCTTGACTCACCGCAACCTTTGCCTGCCGGGTTCAAGCGATTCTCCTGCCTCAGCCTCCCAAGTGGCTGGGATTACAGGCATGCGCCACCATGCCCAGCTACTTTTGTATTTTTAGTAGAGACAGGGTTTCTCCATGTTGGTCAGGCTGGTCTCGAACTCCTGATCTTGGGTAATCCACCCACCTCGGCCTCCCAAAGTGCTGGGATTACAGGCGTGAGCCACCGTGCCTGACCAGATCTTCTAGCTTTTAATACTATCTATTTAAAAAAAATAAAATTAGCGAGGCACTGTGGCTCACACCTGTAATCCCAGCACTTTAGAAGGCCAAGGCAAGGTTGTGGGGTGGTTGAGGCCACGAGTTTCAGATCAGCCTGGGCAACATAGCGAGACTCCATCTCTCACTCTCTCTTTTTTTTTTTTGAGAGGGAGTCTTGCTCTGTTGCCCAGGCTAGAGTGCAGCTATCTTGGCTCACAACCTCCGCCTCCTGGGTTCAAGCGATTCTCCTGCCTCAGCCTCCCAAGTAACTGGGATTACAGGCGCCCGCCACTGCGCCTGGCTAATGTTTCTATTTTTAGTAGAGACAAGGTTTCACCATCTTGGCCAGGCTGGTCTCGAACTCCTGACCTCGTGATCCGCCTACCTCGGACTCCCAAAGTGCTGAGATTACAGGCGTGAGCCATCGCACCCAGCCGTGAGACTCTATCTCTAAAAGATTAATTAATTAGGCCGGGCATGGTGGCTCATGCCTGTAATCCCAGCACTTTGGGAGGCCAAGGTGGGCAGATCACCTGAGGTCAGGAGTTCAAGACCAGCCTGACCAACATGGAGAAATCCAGTCTCTACTAAAAATACAAAATGAGCCGGACATGGTGGCGCATGCCTTTAATCCCAGCTACTCGGGAGGCTGAGGCAGGAGAATCGCTTGAACCCAGGAGGCAGAGGTTGCAGTGAGCCGAGATCACACCATTGCACTCCAGCCTGGGCATCAAGAGCAAAACTGTCTCAAAAAAAAAAAAAAAGAAAAAAATTAGGTGGGCATGATGGCAGGCGCCTATAATCCCAGCTACCCAACTACCTGGGAGGCTAAGGCAGGGAGAACTGCTTGAACCTGGGAGGCAGAGGTTGCAGTGAGGCCAGATCACGACACTGCATTGCAGCCTGGGCAACAAAGCGAGACTCTGTCTCAAAAAAAAAAAAAAAAAAAAAAAAAAAAAGACACAGGACAGGTCTCGGAAAAAAAAAATACAAAAAGGTAAACAATGCAAGTTCAAGTGAGAGTCCGAAATGGCAAGCATACATAATTACCAAAAGCAGTATAAGCAATAAAAAGCAGACATAAATGCACTATAGGAGGTTGGAGGAAGAACTGGCGAGGGCATTAGGAAACATTTTGAAAAGCTGAGTTTGAAACCAGGCTTTACTAGCATTTGAAAAGGTGTACTGGTAGGGCAATTTGGCTTCAGGAACTGTTGTAAACAAAGGCAATGTGACACATATAAACCAGTTTGGGCTGGAGCTGACTGAATAGGAAATAATTTCTACAAGGTTTCCTCCCATTTAAAACGAAGGCCAAAGTCCTCAGTGTAACACTTACATTCTTCGGTTCCTATTCCAGACTAATTATGTCCCTTCTTCCCTCACAAAATCTACATTCCTGTCAAAGACTATAACCTGGCCATAACCTGAACACATCCTATGTTTCCTCCATAGCTTTGCTCATCTATTAAGTATTAAGAAGTGTGGGCTTAGGCCCGGCATGATGACTCACACCTGTAATCCCAGCACTTTGGGAGGCTGAGGCAGGCGAATTACCTGAGGTCGGGAGTTCGAGACCAGCCTGACCAACATGACCACATCTCTACTAAAAATACAAAATTAGCTGGGTGTGGTGGCGCATGCCTGTAATCCCAGCTACTCCAGAGGCTGAGGCAGAAGAATCACTCGAACCTGGGAGGCGGAAGTTGCGGTGCGCCAAGATCGTGCCACTGCACTCCAGCCTGGGCATCAAGAGTGAAACTCCATCTCAAAAAAAAAAAAAAAAAAAAAGAAGTGTGGGCTTGGTGGGGCACAGTGGCTCATGCCTGTAATCCCAGCACATTGGGAGGCCAAGGCAGGTGGATCACTTGAGGTCAGGAGTTCGAGACCAGCCTGGCTAAGATGGTGAAACCCCAACTCTAGTAAAAATACAAATATCAGCCAGGTATGGTGGCACACGCCTGTAATCCCAGATACTCAGGAGGCTAAAGCAGGAGAATTCCTTCAACCTGGGAGGTGAAGGCTGCAGTGAACCGAGATTGCACCACTGCACTCCAGCCTGGGATACAGGACAAGACTCTGCCTCCAAAAAAAAAAAAAAGTGTGGGCTAGTCACTGTGACCCACACCTGTAATCTCAGCACTTTGGGAGGCCAAGGTGGGTGGATCGCTTCAGGCTAGGAGCTTGAGACCAGCCCAGCAACATGGTGAAACCCCGTGTCTACTAAAAATACAACAAAAAATTAGCCAGCATGGTGCACCTGTAGTCCCAGCTACTCAAGAAGCTGAGGCACAAGAATTGCTTGAATCCAGAAAACGGGGTTAGGATGCAGTGAGCTGAGATCACGCCACTGCACTCCAGCCTGGGTGACGGACCAAGACTCTGTCTCAAAGAAAAAAAAAAAAAAAAAGTGTGCTCCTGACTGGGGTTGGTGGCTCACACCTATAAATCAGTACTTTGGGAAGTCGAGGTGGGTGGATCACTTGAGGCCTGGAGTTCAAGACCAGCCTGGCCAACATGGTGAAACCCCGTATCTACTAAAAATACAAAAATTAGCCAGGTGTGGTGGTGCATGCCTGTAATCCCAGCTACTTAGGAGGGTGGGGCACAAGAATTACTTGAACCAGGCAGGCAGAGGTTGCAGTGAGCCAAGATCTTGACACCGCACTCCAGCCTCAGTGACAGAGCAAGACTCTGCCTCAAAAAAAAAAAAAAAAAAAAAAAAAAAAAA
>NW_026652285.1:22657898-22663180 GCF_009828535.3 Hylobates moloch | reverse complement strand
TGTGTGTGTGTGTGTGTGTGTGTGTGTGTGTGTGTGTGTGTGTGTGTTTAGGGTTGTGTGAAATGCAAATTCCTGCTTTTCCTTGGCAGCTTTTCTGGAAATGGTGATGACAGCTGGTGGTGGGAAAAATCACTGAAATACTGAAATTACTAGTGACCACAGCTTTTCTCTGCTCCAGGTGACTGGCTATCACCTGAGCCATTCCAGATGGCGCCTACTGTGGATTTTTTTTTTTGAAACAGGGTCTCGCTCTGTTGCCCAGGCTGGAGTGCAGTGGTGCAGTCTCGGCTCACTGCAGCCTCCGCCTCCCAGGTTCAAGTGATCCTCCTGCCTCAGCCTCCCGAATAGCTGGGATTACAGGTGTGTGCCACCACGCTCAGCTAATTTTTGCATTTTTAGTAGAGACAGAGTTTCACCAGTTGGCCAGGCTTGTCTTGAACCCCTGACCTCAAGTGATCCGCCTGCCTCGGCCTCCAAAGTACTGGGATTACAGGCATGAGCCACCGCACCTGGCCGGATTCATTTTCTTTTTCCTCTTGTCCATTTAGTAAAATGAGGGTATTGTTTTTCTGTGTTTTTGTGTGTGTGTTTTTTTGAAGTAGGAAGGGAGGAAGAGACAGGTTCATTTTCCAAGAGCAATTAGTGAGCATTCCACATTCTCTACATTAACCAGAAAGCTTACTGTGGATAAAAATCCTGGACAGGGCCGGGCGCGGTGGCTCACGCCTGTAATCCCAGCACTTTGGGAGGCCGAGGTGGGCAGATCATGAGGTCAGGAGTTTGAGACCAGCCTGGCCAACTTGTGAAACCCCGTCTCTACTAAAAATACAAAAAATTAGCCGGGTGTGGTGGCATGCACCTGTAGTCCCAGCTACTCAGGAGACTGAGGCAGGAGAGTCGCTTGAACCCAGGAGGCGGAGGATGCAGTGAGCGGACATCCGCGCCATTGTACTGCTGCCTAGGTGACAGAGCAAGACTCCATTTCAAAAAAAAAGTGCACGACCTATCTGTATGTCCGGTTTCTCATTTTTGGAGGATGAATAATACATTCTTGTCTCTCAATGACATTGTGAGAAAGGAAAACATTCAAAGTAATTAGGAAAGAGTACTCTGTAGAGATTTTATTGTTACTAATAATTTCCCAGGCTGTGTTGGAAAAGTAAAAAGGCCGTGGATGATATGCCATTTTTACCTTTTTATTAGAAACAGGGTCTTGCCACGTTGCCCAGGCTGGTCTCGAACTTGAGGGCAAAAGTAATCTGCCTGCCTTGGCCTCTGGAAGTACTGGGATTACAAGCATGAGCCACCACACCAGGCCGGGAATTTCCTAAACCTTTCAAACTGTGGAGTGCAGCCCTCATTAGACAAAGCTGATGGATCTGAGCATAATAATTTTTTTCCACAGAAAATTAATAGAATAAAATAATTTAAGAGCTAGAAAGAACTTTGAAGATGATCTAATCCATTACCTAATTTTACAGATGAAGAAACTGAAACACCAAGGGGTTCTAGACAGATAAAGGATTTGGGTGGCACTGTTGGAAAGCCAGAAGATTCTGATAACCATCAAGGGAAAATAATGTCTTTTAATAGTTCTTAATATTTAAACAAAACAGGTGATGGAAACTCATCTGCTCTTGAATGGGCTAAATTATGTACCACCTGTTAGTGAAGAGCTAAATGGAAACCCAAGCTTTATTTCTCTTTGTCTTGTTCCAGTTTATTCTTTGGAATATATTACATCAGCCCTGGGGGTTCCAGAAAGAGATCATGGGAAGACCAACTATTAGGAAAGAGTGCCTGTTCTGAGTCAAGGTAACCTGCCTTCTGCCACTGGCTCCGCCACTTACAAGCCACTGAGTGGCACACACTAGGTACTAGGTACTCAATAATTGCTTAACAAGTGAAGGCTGGGCATCATGGCACATCCCTGTAGTCCCAACTACTCAGGAGGCTGAGATAGGAGGATCACTTGAGCCCAGGAGTTTGAGGCCAGCCTGGCCAACATCATGAGACCACGTCTAAAACAAGAAAAATCACATGAAGAGGAAATGATTTTTCTAAAGAACCAAATTATTAATGATTATGGAAAAGATTTCCCTCCTGTGGGTTATGGTAAAATGTGAAACTCTGTTGGGATACTTTTTTTTTTAGACAGAGTCTTGATCTGTCACCCAGGCTGGAGTGTAGTGCAATGGTGCAATCTCGGCTCAGTGCAATCTCGGCTCACTGCAACCTCTGCCTAGCAGTTTCAAGCCATTCTCCTGCCTCAGCCTCAGCTTCCTGAATAGCTGGGATTATAGGCACGCGCCACCATGCCCGGCTAATTTTTGTATTTTTAGTAGAGACGGGGTTTCACCGTGTTGGTCAGGCTGGTCTTGAACTCCTGACCTCGTGATCCGCCTGCCTTGGCCTCCCAAAGTGCTAAGATTACAAACGCGAGCCACTGCACCTGGCCGGGATACTTTTTTTTTTTTTTGAGACAGAGTTTCACTCTGTCACCCAGGATAGAGTGCTGTGGCGCAATCTTGGCTCACTGCAACCTCCACCTCCTGGGTTCAAGCGATTCTCCTGCCTCAGCTTCCCCAGTAGCTGAGATTATAGGCGCCTGCCACCACGTCCAGCTAATTTTTTTTTTTTTTTGAGATGGTGTCTTGCTCTGTTGCCCAGGCTGGAGTGCAGTGGCGTGATCTCAGCTCACTGCAAGCTCCACCTTCCAGGTTTGCCATTCTCTTGCCTCAGCCTCCCAAGTAGATGGGATTACTGGCGCCCGCCACCACGCCCGGCTAATTTTTGTATTTTTAGTAGAGGCAGGGTTTCACCGTGTTAGCCAGAATGGTCTCGATCTCCTGACCTCGTGATCTGCCCGCCTCGGCCTCCCAAAGTGCTGGGATTACAGGCATGAGCCACTGTGCCCAGCCAACGCCCAGCTAATTTTTATATTTTTAGTAGAGGCGGGGGTTTCACCATGTTGGCCAGGCTGGTCTCAAACTCCTGACCTCAGGTGAACTGCCCGCCTTGGCCTCCCAAAGTGCTGGGATTACAGGCATGAGCCACTGCGCCTGTTGGGATACTTCTAAATTAAAATCCTATGAATATTTATTCTTCACTGTGTTTTTTTCCTCCCCATTAAAATGTTTAAGCTTTGATATTTGCAGGAGTGGCAGAATCAGGTTTATAATATCTGCCTGCATCATTTTCAGGTGAGTGGAAATAGTAAAGTATATTAATATAGTAACAGTGGCAAAAGAAAGAAAGAAAAAAAATCATTGGTTTCACAGTGTGGTATATCAGCCCTTGGCTGCTACTTGACATAATCTTGCCAACATCACTCTCAAAGTAATTTCTCTTATTAAATATGGCATAATCACCACCATATTCTGAACATGGATATTTAATATTTGAAAAAGTATTTAAAGTATTTGATATATTTAAAGGGACAAGTTGATTTTTATGGAGCCAGTTGATGTTAACCTATGCTGTTTTCCACTAAAGTGAATACCCTAGGGAATAAGAAAAGGAGAAGAGAGTTAGATAACCCTTTTAGCAGTCTCATAGCCTAAAAAATTAAACATGACAGAATGTCATTCAACTCTCCAGAAGAAGATATTTGCCAGCACACAAAGCTATTTTAAGATCCCTATTTACCCCGGTTATGACGGCTCATGCCTGTAATCCCAGCACTTTGGGAGGCCAAGGCAGGTGGATCACCTGAGGTTAGGAGTTCGAGACCAGCCTAGACAACATGGTGAAACCCCATCTCTACTAAAAATACAAAAACTAGCCAGGTATGGGCCTGGTGCAGTGGCTCATGCCTGTAATCCCCGCACTTTGGGAGGCCAAGCTGGGCGGATCAGGAGGTCAGGAGATCGAGACCATCCTGGCTAACATAGTGAAACCCCATGTCTAGTAAAAATAAAAAAAATAAAAAAAACCCCACCAAATTAGCTGCAAGTGGTGGCCGGTACCTGTAGTCCCAACTACTGGGGAGGCTGAGGCAGGAGAATGGCGTGAACCCAGGAGGCGGAGCTTGCAGTGAGCCAAGATTGCACCACTGCACTCCAGCCTGGGCGACAGAGTGAGACTCCATCTCAAAAAAAAAAAAAAAAAAAACTAGCCAGGTATGGTGGCACGTGCCTGTAATCCCAGCTACTCAGGAAGCTGAGGCAGGAGAATGGCGTGAACCTAGGAGGCGGAGCTTGCAGTGAGCCGAGATCGTGCCACTGTACTCCAGCCTGGGTGACAGAGCAAGACTCCGTCTCAAAAAAAAAAACAACCCTGAAAGCAGGCCGGGCGAAGGTGGCTCACGCCTGTAATCTCAGCACTTTGGGAGGCTGAGGTGGGTGGATCACCTGAGGTCAGGAGTTCACGACCAGTCTGGCCAACATGGTGAAACCCCGTCTCTACGAAAAATACAAAATATATATATATATATAGCTGGGCGTGGTAGCGGGCGCCTGTACTCTCAGCTACTCAGGAGGCTGAGGCAGGAGAGTCACTTGAACCCAGGAGGTGGAGGTTGTAGTGAGCCGAGATCACGCCGTTGCAGTCCAGCCTGGGAAATGAGCAAAACTCCATCTCAAAAAAAAAAAAAAAAAATCTGAAAGCAGAGTACTGGTAGGGTTACTATATTTAGCAAATAAAAATACAGCATGCCCAATTGCATTTGAATTTTGGGCCAGGCTCAGTGGCTTACACTTGTAATTCCAGCACTTTGAGAGGCTGAGGTAGGCAGATCATTTGAGCCCAGAGTTTGAGACGAGTCTGGCCAACATGGCAAAGTCCCGTCTCTAAAAAAAAGAAAATACAAAAATTAGCTGAAAGGCCGGGCGTGGTGGCTCACAGCTGTAATCCTAGCATTTTGGGAGGCTGAGGCAGGTGGATCACCTGAGGTCAGGAGTTCAAGACCAGGCTGGCCAACATGGTGAAACCCTGTCTCTAATAAAAATACAAAAATTAGCTGGGCATGATGATGGGTGCCTCTATTCCCAGCTACTCGGGAGGCTGAGATGGGAGAATCGCTTGAATTTGGGAGAGGGTGGTTGCAGTGAGCCAAGATTGCGCCATTGCACTCCAGCCTGGGCAGCTGAGCGAGACTCTGTCTCAAAAAAAAAAAAAAAAAAAAAATTAGCCAAATGTTGTAGTGCATCCCTGTAGCACCAGCTATTTGGGAGGCTGAGGTGGAAGGATCACCTGAGTCCAGGAGGTCAAGGCTTCAGTAAGCTGTAATCATCTGTAATCATGCCACTGCACTCCAGTCTGGACCACAATAAAAAAAAAAA
>NW_026652285.1:22607947-22657798 GCF_009828535.3 Hylobates moloch | reverse complement strand
GAGGCCAGAAGCAATGTGGGGGCTGGACGTGGTGGCTCACGCCTGTGGTCCCGGCACTCTGGGGGGCGAGGCGGGTTGATCACTTCGGGCTAGGAGTTCAAGACCAGTCTGGCCAACATGGCGAAACATGAAAAATACAACAGACAAACCAACCAACCAACTCAGTGACAACAAAACAGGTCTACCCTGGAGTCATACTCTAATTTTTTCTATTTTCCTCCCTTTCTGATCCTTTATCCCACTTTCTTTTTCTTCCTCTTCCTTCTCCCTCTTCTTTGTCAAATTGAGGATTGAGTTATTATCACTGATCCATATAAAGTCCCTCTCACATTTATTTTAACTCCCACCCCCCATTTCTATTCCCCGACTTCCCATGTGCAACCTTCCTAATATGTCTGATATGTATCTTTTTGTTTGTATGTATTTTTAGAAAATGTTTATTGTTTTTGTGTGCAAAAAAAATTAAAAGAAAAAAAAAACTATAAATATTTTCAAAGCCTAGAGTGGCCTCTTCTAAGTCAGTTTCGTGCCCATCTATTTTAAACAAAAATAAAACCAAAGTCATATATTAAGAGGGGAACAGAAAAAGCCATTGACACAACTTCCATTATAAAATCAAACACACTAAGGCAGATACATTAGAAATGTTTAAGAACATCTTTGTACTTAAAATTTAAACTGTGAGACTGCCAGGTGTGGTGGTGGCTCACGTCTGTAATCCTAGCACTTCGGAAGGCCGAAGCAGGTAGGTCACTTGAGGTCAGGAGTTGGAGACCAGACTGGCCATCATGGTGAAACCCCATCTCTACTGAAAATACAAAATTAGCCGGGCAAGGTGGCACATGCCTGTAATCCCAGCTACTCAGGAGGCTGAGGCAGGAGTATTACTTGAACCCGGAAGGTGGAGGTTGTAGTGGGCCAAGATCGTGCCACTGCACTCCAGCCTGGGTGACAGAGAGAGATTCGGTCTCAAAAAAACAAAACAAAACAAAACAAAAAACAAAACAAAACAAAACAAAATACAGGCTGGGAGCGGTGGCTCATGCCTGTAATCCCAGCACTTTGGGAGGCTGAGGTGGGCGGATCACGAGGTCAGGAGTTCGAGACCAGCCTGGCCAACATGGTGAAACCCCATCTTTACTAAAAATACAAAAAAAAAAAAAAAAAAAAAAAAAGCTGGGCATGGTGGCACGTGCCTGTAACTCCCAGCTGCTCAAGAGGCTGAGGCAGGAGAATTGCTCAAACCCAGGAGGCGGAGTTTGCAGTAAGCCGAGATTGCACCATTGCACTCCAGCCAGGTGGCAGAGCAAGACTATGTCTCGAAAAAACAAAAAACAAACAAACAAAACAAAAAGCAAACAAAAAAACACCGTAAGAGGCCGGGCACTGTGCTTCACGCCTATAATCTCAGCACTTCGGGTGGCCGAGGCGGGGCAGATCACCTGAAGTCAGGAGTTTGAGACCGGCCTTTCCAACAAAGTGAAACCCCAGCTCTACTAAAAATATAAAAATTAGCCAGGCATGGTGGTGTGTGCCTGTGGTCCCAGCTACTCAGGAGGCTGAGGCAGGAAAATCGTTTAAACCTGGGAGGCAGAGGTTTCAGTACAAGATCGCACCACTGAACTCCAGCCTGGGTGACAGACTCTGTCTCAAAAAAACACTGTAAGATCTTATAGTCATGGGAAGTTGCAGTTAATCCACAATATTTAATTACATATTTTATTTTTTGAAACTGATACTAAGCGGCTGGGCGCAGTGGCTCATGCTTGTAATCCCAGCACTTTGGGAGGCCAAGGCGGGCGGATCACGAGGTCAGGAGATCGAGACCACGGTGAAACCCCGTCTCTACTAAAAATACAAAAAAATTAGCCGGGCGTGGTGGCGGGCGCCTGTAGTCCCAGCTACTCGGAGAGGCTGAGGCAGGAGAATGGCGTGAACCCGGGAGGCGGAGCTTGCAGTGAGCCGAGTTTGCGCCACTGCACTCCAGCCTGGGTGACAGAGCGAGACTCTGTCTCAAAAAAAAAAAAAAAATTAAGAAATGGGTACAATCATATTAACTAAATAATAATGTGAACTATTATCTAAGGTTATGAAGGTTATAATTATCCCATTTTTGCCTAACTTCTCATACCTGTCCTAAGATCCCACCTGGGACTCACTCTCTGCCTTCAGCTCATGTCTCTTCAGCTTCCTCCACATGGTCCAGCAAACACACACCTGATGAGCTGATTGCTCATACACAAGGATAGACCTGTGGGCAGCGATTTTCAAATTTATACAGTAAATGAGTTTTCCATGGTGTTCCGGAGAGCACTCTTTGAGAAACACTTTGACAGTGAATCTAGGCCTCGCTATCCATCAGCTTCTGTAGCTTGAATTTTGTTCAAGCTCAGTGAACGCTTGCTCTGCCAGGTGCATGTGAAAGGGGCAAGGATGAGTAAGCTGCAGATAAAGAAGACAGGACACAGAGGGTCTGTCTAAGCTCTGTCCCCTGCCTTCAGCACTGACGGATCAAATCCAACTCTTAGGGAATGGTGGCCACGTGCTGGGCCAGCCCCGGGCTCTGAGGATCTGACAGTGAGTGACGCAGAGCCAGGCCTTGCCCGTGGGGAGCTCTCCAGCATACACCTCCCTCTCCCCTCACAGCGCCCTGCAAAGCAGGCGTCAATGCCATTGTTAATGCACAGAGGAGGAACCTGACTGTTAGACAGAATAGACAGTAAATCCATTTAATAGTAATCATATTGTTCAGAAAGAATGAGGTATATTTATGTGACAGGGGAAGATCCACAACTAATGTTAAATGGTAAAAGATATAAAATGTTATGCCCAATAAATTACTTTCTGTGAGAGAATATATGTTCATTTATGCAAGTGGCATCAATGCCATTGTTAATGCACAGAGGAGGAACCTGACTGTTAGAATAGATAGTAAATCCATTTAATAGTAATCATATTATCCAAAAAGAATGAGGCATATTTATGTGACATGGGAAGATCCACAACTAATGTTAAATGGTAAAAGATATAAAATGTTATGCCCAATAAATTACTTTCTGTGAGAGAATATATGTTAATTTGTGCAAGTGGCGCCAATGTGGAGGGTTTATGCTAATTTCATTATACCTCACAGACAGACCTGGGCTCTCCCACTCATTATCTGTGTGGCCTAGGGTAAGTCATTTAACTGCTGTAAGCCTCAGCTTCTTCATCTGTCAGGCAGTGATACCCTGACTACTCTGCAGTGTAACTCTGAGATTTAAGCGTGATCATCTCAGAATATGCCTGGCAAACAGTAGGAGCTCAGAACTTGATTTTTTTTCCTACAGCAACTGCTGTAGGGGATAGCAGCTAATGCAAGAGGTTGGTAAATCCTTATATATATCAAATATTGTAGCAACATAACTACATGCTACTATTTTTTCAAACCCTCCCCTCACCCTTTTTTTTTTTCCCTGAGACAGAGTCTCACTCTGTTGCCCAGGCTGGAGTGTAGTGGTGCCATCTCGGCTTGGCTCACTGCAACCTCTGACTCCTGGGTTCAAGCGATTCTTGTGCCTTAGTCTCCCAAGTAGCTGGGATTACAGGCATGTGCCACCATGCCCAGGCAATTTTTTTGGTATTTTTAATACAGACGGGGTTTCTCCATGTTGGCCAGGCGGGTCTCCAGCTCCTGGCCTCAAGTGATCTGCCTGTCTCAGCCCCCCAAAGTGCTGGGTCAAACCTCTTATACCCAGTAAAACAGCCTCACTGGGTCAATGGATATCATGTGGCTGCCTAACATTTTTACTTTATAAAAGGTCTTCCTGAGGCCATTTGAAAGTATGAATCAAAACACTTTGGCCAGGCGCAGTGGCTCACGCTTGTAATCCCAGCACTTTGGGAGGCCAAGGCGCGCGGATGACGAGGTCAAGAGATCGAGACCATGGTGAAACCCCGTCTCTACTAAAAAATACAAAAAATTAGCCAGGCGTGGTGGCAGGCGCCTGTAGTCCGAGCTACTCGGAGAGGCTGAGGCAGGAGAATGGCGTGAACCCAGAAGGCGGAGCTTGCAGTGAGCCGAGATTGCGCCACTGCACTCCAGCCTGGGTGACAGAGCGAGAGTCCGTCTCAAAAAAACAACAACAACAACAAAAAAAAACACTTTATGAACAGGGCCACAGGTTTGTATGAGGCTTGTCAGTGGACCTCCAGGATGAAGACCAAAGTAATTGTGCAATTTCTAGTGGAATAATTGACACTTAAGATCTTATTTATTTATCAAAAGACTGCTGTGAGCTATGAATTCTTAACCCCAATTTGCAGAAAGTGAGACTTTGCCTGACACCACAGAGCTAGGAAAAAGTGGGCATAAGATCCTCACCAAGTCTGACTTCCAAAGGAAGATTTCAAAAGAAACCTCCTTGCTACCTGCCAAATCTCTGTAGAGCCAGCAGCCATGTTCACACATCAAACAGGACAATGACAATAGCACCAGGAATAGCTACTCCTGGTCAGATGCCCTCATGAGCTCAACTCCGCAGGATGGGGACACCGGGCCCTGCCTAGGGGAAAGGAAGGGGGTTTGTAGGGGAAGCCCAGCCAGCCAAGCAACCAGAGATGGGAAAAACCCATTGGGAAGAACTTGCTTGCTCTAGCTGGGCTTTGCAAAACACAGGAAAAGATGAGTGTGCACAGACAGAAATGGTCTAGAATGGCTGAATGTTTCATGTAGAAATTTTATTTTATGATTAATACACTTGTGCCATTTCTTAGAATCATTTGCTTGTTTAATTCTAGTCTATCAAGTGATAATTTTGTTGATATTTAGAGGCTCCTCAGTTAATTTCTGTGGGATTTTTGGTTATATTTAATAAGCAAAATAATATGAAATGTCTAAGGAAAAAAAGAAACAAAGCCAATTATTCCTGAGAATGTTTAAATTTATTGAAGTACACTTGTTAATTGTTAGTATAGAACCTACATTTCATAATAGAAAACCTTGGACTTGCCAGTGGTAGCTGCTGGAATGAGATGTTTGTCCAGTACATCCAGAACGTCGCCACAGATTAACTTTAGCTCAGTCTCAACCTGAAAAAATAAAAGTAAATTTAAAAAAATCAGATCGTCGAAGTCTAGAAATTCTGTAAATTATTACACATTCTATGTACCTCTGTTTTTGTGGAAGAGAGCTCAGTGTTATAGAGAATTCGTTTCCCTCTCCAAACTCCCTTCTTCCCTTTTGACACAAAAGCAGAGAAAAGCTGCCTGTCAGTTATCAAAAGTATCTTTTCCTTTCTCCACGCAATTAAGTGCTACACACACCCCCCCCCACCCCAACACCCCCTCACAGTCCAACTGCAGAATCACCAATGACTGAAACTAAACAGTGATGCTACTTGGTAAATGCTGGTCAATTACAGGAATATTTCACAAGGTAGCAACTATTGTGTCCATTTACTTGGGAAAACAGAAGCTAAGACATTTGCTCAAAGATCATCCCCTTAAAAGAACTTAATAAGCAGAGCTAGGATTTGAAGCCAGGCAGGGTGCAAGGGACAGAACAAAATTCAAATCCAGGCAGTTTGCCTTCAGTACTTACATTCCTAACAACGTTCAACAGGCAATCCCTTTAGTGGAAGAGATCCAAAACTAGTTAAGATACCAAAAATCTGTGGACCAAAGTAACTATTGCCACTTAGCTCTATTCATTTATAATGTTGAAAATGTACAGCACCTCTAAACACACATACCCAGCTTGCTCCCTATTTGTTTTCTTTTTTTGAGATGGAGTCTTGCTTTGTCCCTCAGGCTGGAGTGCAACGGTGCAATCTCAGCTCACTGCAACCTCTGACTCCCAGGTTCATGCCATTCTCCTGCCTCAGCCTCCTGAGTAGCTGGGACTACAGGCAGCCACCACCATGCCCGGCTAATTATTTTTTTGTATTTTTAGTAGAGACGGGGTTTCGCCGTGTTAGTCAAGATGGCCTTGATCTCCTGACCTTGTGATCCGCCCGCCTCAGCCTCCCAAAGTGCTAGGATTACAGGCGTGAGCCACCATTCCCGGCCACTTGCTTCCTATTTTCTATGAACTCGTGGCACTACTGTTGAACCTTTCTAGGTTTCTCTCATGTCCCTGGAACCTCCTTTCCACTGTAAAACATTCTTTCACTCTTTCTTCCATAATGGCATTCTTATCTTAGCTAAGCAAAACAATTTTCTGAATAAACTATCTTCCTGATGACTTTTCAAATAGAGACTGCTGTAGGAGACGAAAGGTTTCCATGTTCTCCTAGCTCCTCACATACTCAATGACTGCTCTCCTGTTACTCCAAATCCTTCCTCCTCACAAGCCGATATTCTATATTCCATTTCTCAGTTTCTGTCATCAATAGATCTCTAGGTCCTTATCCCACATTCACTGATATCTACAGCCAAGCTATCCAATACCTGAGATCACACCAAGGTATGGTGTGGCCACGTTCCATTCAACAGAGTTCTTTGCTTTCTACTCCAAGACTTGCACTTGTCCATACCCCTAACTGTGCTGCTCCATACTAGAAGTCTTACACTGTAATGCTCCACTCTTGGCCATGGCTTCCTCTTTTCGTTCCTTTTCTCTTCTTGTTTCTACTTAGGGACTCATCAAGACATCTACACTCATTCTCCCTTTCTTTCTTTCTCTCTCTTTCTTTCTCTTTCTTTTCTGTCTCTTTCTTTTTTTATGTCTGGACCTCATCTAAGACATCCAGACTCGAACTTTTCACATCTTCTCCCAATGTATCAGTTGCTGTCTTTGCTTCCTGCTTCCCTTTCCTAGCTAGCCCAAGTCCCACAGTGTAGCTCATGGACTTCTTTCTTCAGCACTTTCAACTTTCTCACTTCCTCATTCCTCTGGGACACAAAACTTGTCTATTGGTCATCGAAATGCTTTGACTCAACATATTTCATGGTAATGGTAACATCGATCCCAGCTTACAACTTTATTTTTAGGGACAGGGTCTCACTTTTTTTGCCCACTGCTGCAGCTTCCAGGAGAAAAAGTTATTTGCCTCTGCCCTGAAATATTCTGTAGCCTAATCCACGAGAGCAAAAGATAAAAATCTACCAAGATATAAAATGCGTACTACATATACAATCAAGTGGGCACTAGGCTGTGACCTCAAATGCCAATGACTATGGCCAAATTACTGACAGATATAACCCTGAGAACTAAGCCAGACACTCAAAAGAAACAAGCCTCCCTTTTCAGAGACATTTTCTAAAACCATAAAGATAGAAGGCAAAAATTAGGACATATTCAGTTAACAACAACCCCCTTCCCCCAGATTATTTCTGTTGTATAAAACCCAAAGATTAAAAACTATGACATTGGATTAAAA
The DNA here is from genome assembly GCF_009828535.3 of Hylobates moloch. Lineage (NCBI taxonomy): Eukaryota > Metazoa > Chordata > Mammalia > Primates > Hylobatidae > Hylobates > Hylobates moloch. Next base: position 22,650,437 of record NW_026652285.1, on the reverse strand, counting down.
AAACCTGACTTCAATAAAAAGAAGAATGGGACAAATTTAACCCAAAACACTCATCATTTTTCTTGAAAATACAGTAGTTCCCTTTTATCTGAGAGGGATCCATTCTGAGATGCCCCAGTGGATACGCTGAAACCATGGATAATACCAAACCTTATATATACTATGTTTTGTTCTATACATACATACTCATGGTAAAGTTTAATTTATAAACTAGGCACAGTAAAAGATTAATACAAGAACAATTATAACATGCTCTAACAGAAGTTATATGAACGTAGTCTCTTTCTCTCAAAATATCTTATTGTACTGTACCACTGGTAACTCAAACTGCGGATAAGGGGGGACTGTTGTATAACAGTCTCACCATTTGCCAGTATTTCCAAATCATTTTTAGCTTGTCTTCTCTGCCCTTGTTTCCTTCTTTCTGTTCAAGGCTGCTGATTATTCTCCAGGAGGCTCTTGTAGCTCTAATCACATTCTTATATGTAACAGGAGGTTTCTTTCTTCAGCTGTCAGCTCCACATCCATCCCTGCTAATTTCTTCATTGACTCCACCATTTCTATAAGGGAAAAGCAAAATCTGTACATCTGCAGAATTAGCACCACGTGGATGCTGCCGAAGGGTTTTCTGCCTGTGTCCTCTGGAGCGGTGACATCACGTCCCCCCTGGGCAGCAGCCCATTAAGCAACACTTGGAGCAGTCAAGGAGTGCCACACCAGAATGTGGGGACCAGTGACTTCAGGGAGTGCTGGGCAGCAAGCCCCAAGGTCCTCAGGGTGTCCCAGGGCCTTCCTTGGAAACCGTACTGCCGTCAGTGCCTTGGCACCATGGGCCTGTGATGAGAGTGCAGCCTGAGTGACCTACACAATGCCTTTAGGGTCGCTCTTCCATTGTCCTGGTGAGGAGCACAGCCCTGATCCGTGCAGGCCTCCTGACCCACACCCTCGTGTTCTCTCCCAAACACACTTTCTTATCTGTTTCATATGGACAGGCTGAGAAGGCTAAAAATTTCCCAAATTTTTAAGTTCTGCTTCCCTTTTGATTATAAGTTCTGTCTCTAAATGATTCCTCTTTTCTTTCATTTTCCTAGAAACATTCAAGAGAATGAAGCTGCTCCTTCAATACTTTGCTTAGATATTTCTTCTGCCAAATTTCAGGTTCATCACTGGCAAGTTCTGCCTTCCAGAAAACACTAGGAGCACAATGCGGCCAAGTGCTTTGTCACTTTACGACAAGCGTCACTTTTCCTCCAGTTTCCAATAGCATGTTCTTCATTGCCTTCTGAGACTTCATCTGAATGACTTTTCCCTTCTATATTTTTATTTTTTTTAAGAGACTGGGTCTCCCTATATTGGCCAGGTTGGTCTTGAACTCTCATCCTCAAGCAATCCTCCCATCTCGGCCTCCCAAAGTGCTAAGATTCCAGGCATGAGACACCATGCCTGACCCCCTCCATATGCTACCGACATTCTGTCTAGCTCTCCTCTTCTGAGCCCTCACCAGAATCACCCTTAACCAAGATTCACAGGGAGAAAACGGCCACCCACATGCCAAGAAACAGGCCTGGAACAAAGCCTTCCTGCACAGCCTCAGAAGGGACCCACCCTGCTGACACTTTGATCTTGGACTCACGGCTTCCAGTACTGTGAGATAGTAACATTCTGTTGTTGAAGGTGCCAGCCTGTGGTACTGTAAAACAGCCCTAGGAAACGAACGCAGCCTGTTAGCTCACAGATGGTGGAGAGATGGAATGGGTGATAATGGGGGCTTCAGTTTAAGGAGATAGGCTAGAGACCTAAAAATGCAGCCACATCGAGGCAGGCATTGAAGAACAAGCTTATATTTAATCAGAGGCATTGAAAGCTTTGGAGCAAGGGAATGATATGATCAGTAAGTAAAGCCCTCACATAAATCCCTGTTAATAAAACAAGCTTAATAAATCAACAAATATGTGAAGTTAGCTAATTCTGAGCCCATCAGCAAATATTTCTTCAATCTTCATCTGCTGTTTATGAATACAAAATTACAGGGCTGGGCACAGTGGCTCAGGGGCCAGGCGTGGTGGCTCATGCCTGTAATCCCAGCACTTTGGGAGGCCGAGGCGGGCAGATCACCTGAGGTCAGGAGTTCAAGACCAGCCTGGCCAACATGGTGAAACCTCATTTCTACTAAAAATACAAAACTTAGGCTGGTCATGGTGGCTCATGCCTCTAATCCCAGCACTTTGGGAGGCCGAGGCAGGTGAATCACCTGAGGTCAGGAGTTCAAGACCAGCCTGGCCAGCGTGGTGAAACCCCATCTCTACTAAAAATACAAAAATTAGCCAGGCGTGGTTGTGGGTGCCTGTAATCCCAGCTACTTGGGAGGCTGAGCCAGGAGAATTGCTTGAATCTGGGAGGCAGAGGTTGCAGTCAGCTGAGATTGTGCCACTGCACTCCAGCCTGGGCGACAGAGTGAGACTCCCTCTCAAAAATAAAAATAAAAAATAAAAATACAAAACTTAGCTGGGTATAGTGGTGCATGCCTGTAATCCCAGGTACTTGGGAAGCTGAGGAGGGAAAATCGTCTGAGCCCAGGAGGTGGAAGTTGCAGTGAGCCGAGATGGCACCACTGCACTCACTCAAGCTTGGGAGACAGAGCGAGAGTTAAAAAAAAAAAAAGAAAAAGAAAAAGCCGGGCGCAGTGGCTCACGCCTGTAACCCCAGCACTTTGGGAGGCCGAGGCGGGCAGATCACCTGAGGTCGGGAGTTCGAGACCAGCCTGGTCAATATGGTGAAACCCCGTCTCTACTAAAAATACAAAAATCAGCTGGGTGTGGTGGCAGGCGCCCACAGTCCCAGCTACTTGGGAGGCTGAGGCAGGAGAATCGCTTGAACCTAGGAGACGGAGGTTGCAGTGAGCCGAGATCGTGCCACTGCACTCCAGCCTGGGTGACAGAGCGAGACTCTGTCTCAAAAGAAAAAAAAAAAGACTCAGAAGGGCCTGAGTAAGCAGGGGACCCTGATGTTTAAGTTTCCATAGCCTCACAGTAGATCCATCTCTGTACCTGGCATTCTTTTCTATATGAAGAATACAAAAGAGATATAAGGCATCTCAAGGGGTTTACAGCATCACTTAGGCGAGAAGACATACTTATTGATGCAGGGTGTGAATCTTAAAGTGGAACCCGGAGGGAGATTTAAAAAGGAGGGAAATAATTTTTAATGGGATTTTTAGCACAAAGAGGTAGGGATAAATCTGCTAAGGAGGAGGTACGTCCTCCACCCCTGCTGGAGTAGCAGGTTTGGGAAGGAAGGGATTACATTTTATTCAAGTTGGGTGCTCTGAGCATGAGCCATTGGAAGGCCAAAACTGTATTTATCCTGAGCTACCACTGGGCCTGGCAGAAAATAGGCGTGGATTGAATGTAACAAATGGATGAATGAACAGGTGATCAATAGATCATAGAGGACACTGATGAAATAGCAGAGAGATTTGAGTTTGAGGTGGTTGGCAAGGCAGAGTTACTATGGGTTATTGAAATAGGAAATGACAAGGTGGACCTGCAGTGCTTGTACCTAAATTGGATTGCCAAATCCAGCAGACACCTTCAATGCTCATGTAACAGACACCTTGCTCAACTGGGTGGCACTTGTCACAGAGGGCTACCCCACATTCTTGAAGGACCCATGCTTCAGGATTCTGTGACCCCAGACTCTCCTGGTTTTCTCCAGTTTACTTTGCTAGATAATCCTTTTCAATCTCATTTGAGATCTTGCCCTCCTTTTCCCAATGTCTGACTGTTGATATTCCTCTAATGCTTACAATTATATTCCTCTAATCCTTAAATGTATATCTCCAGCCCAGACATTTTCCTCCAAAAGCACTCTGATTTTTAAATTCAACTGCCTCCTTAACATGACATCTTCACTTGGATGCCTCAGAGAAATCTCAAATTTACCACTTGTAAAATTAATTATCCACTAGAATTCTCTTAATTCTCCACTAGTTGGCCAGGTGAGGTAGCTTCACGCCTGTAATCTCAGCACTTCACTGAGGTAAGAGGATTGCTAGAGGCCAGGAGTTTGAGGTTACCATAACCTATGATCCCACCATTGTACTCCAGCCTGGGCAACAGAGTGAGACCTTGTTCTGAAAAGAAAAACAAACATAAGGCTGGGCACAGTGGCTCATGCCTGTCATCCTAGCACTTTGGGAGGCAGAGGCGGGCAGATCACCTGAGGTCGGGAGTTCGAGACCAGCCTGACCAACATGGAGAAACCCCGTCTCTACTAAAAATACAAAATTAGCCAGGCATGGTAGCGCATGCCTGTAATCCCAGCTACTGGAGAGGCTGAGGCAGGAGAATCACTTGAACCTGGGAGGCAGAAGTTGCAGTGAGCCAAGATCGCGCCATTGCACTCCAGCCTGGGCAATATGAGTGAAACTCCATCAAAAAAAAAAAAAAAGAAAGAAAGAAAAGAAAAGACAAAACTCCACTAGAAAAACTCCTCACTTGCGTATCTCAGTAAATGGGATTAACTTCTACCCATTTATTGAAGTCAGAAACCTGGGAATTATTCCTATCTCCTTCCTTTCCCTTCCTTCCACTCATATCCAATCCATTAGGTAAATTCAGTTACTTCTACCACCAAAATATATCTTAAACCCATCCCTCAGAGCCACCATTCTAGTCCTGCAACATCCTAACAGATCTTACCCTCCACTCCTAGCCTCATTTATTCTCCACATAAAAACTAGAGCAATCTTTTAATGACGTAAATCAGATCATAGCACTCTCTGCTTAAAACTCTTCAAGGACTTCCCATGACACTTCCCATGACACTTGAGTAAAATCTAAATTCTCACCACTAAGGATCCTTGTTTCCATTATGTGCATCTCGCCCACTGCCAAGGGGATGATACTTGATCAAGGACCGCTAATCAATGTTGGAGACAGGGGGAAAAAAAAAGAATTGTCTGCAGCTGGGCGTGGTGGCGCATGCCTGTAATCCCAGCACTTTGGCAGGCTGAGGCGGGTGGATCACCTGAGGTCAGGAGTTCAAGACCAGCTTGGCCAAGATAGTGAAACCCCATCTCTACTAAAAAATACTAAAAAATTAACTGGGCATGGTGGTGGGTGCCTGTAATCCCAGCTACTTGGGAGGCTGAGGCAGGAGAATCACTTGAATCTGGGAGCTGGAGGTTGCCGTGAGCCAAGATCACACCACCGCACTCCAGCCTGGGAAACAGAGGCAGACTTCATCTCAAAAAAAAAAAAAAAAGAATTGGCTGCAAAAGGATACAAAGCCAGGGCTGGGCCCAGTGGCTCACACCTTTAATCCCAACACTTTGGGAGGCAGGCAGATCGCTTGAGCCACGGAGTTTAAGACCAGCCTAGGCAACATTGCGAAACCCCATGTCTACTAAAAATACAATGGTGGTGCCCACCTGTGGTCCCAGCTACTAGGTGGCTGAGACAGGAGAATCGCTTCAACCCGGGAGGGAGAGGCTGCAGTGAGCCGAGATCGTGCCACTGTACTCCAGCCTGGGCAACTGAGCAAGACTCTATATAAAAAAAAAAAAGAAAATTGCCAGGAGTGGTGGCTCACACCTGTAATCCCAGCACTTTGCAGTGCTAAGGTAGACAGGTCACCTGAGGTCAGGAAAAAAAAAGATACAAAGCCAAAACGGATGAATATTGGTGACTATAAAATAACAGCATGCCAACTAATCCTAAATTTCCACTCAGTCTTTATGTAGTTCCTTATATATTTTGTGTTGGGTATAACGTAGAATTGATCTGCAAAAGTAGGAGAATCTTTCCCTCATTCCCTCTTCCCTCAGCCCTTCTCCTGACTGGCTCCTTCTCCTCCATTAGTTCTCAAATCATCACATCAAAGGGACCTTGAGGATCAGTCTACCTAAAGTAGCTCTCCGCCAACACACACACACCCCATCATTCTGTCTTATTTCCTCTGTCAACGCTGCTCTCACTGGCACTGCTCTCAACATCTGTAGACGCTCTGTCTGTTCATTCTATCTACCCCATTAGGCTAATAAACTCCATTAAAGCAGGAAACGTATCTGTCTTGTTCTCTGTTCCAACTTTAGGGCCTACTCCTGTACCCCGCCCAAAGCAGGCTTCAATAAATAGTTACAGAAGGAATGAAGAAATAAATGAATAAAAATTTAATCTTCTAGCCAGGAGGGCCTAGCTAGAAAGATTTGTCTTGATTCCATCTTGAGAGGATGGAGACACACATCTTCCTTTGATTCCAGACAGATTTATTATTTATGTGTTTATTTAGAGACCGGGAGCGGGGTTGGGGGTGGGGGATCTCCCTATGTTGCCCAGGCTGGTCTCAAACTCCTGGACTCAAGGGACCCTCCCGCTTCGGCCTCCCAAAGTGTTAGGATTACAGGCGTGAGCCACCGCACCGGCTAGACAGGTTTAAAAAGGAATGTCTGGAGGTTTTTTTCCACCAAAAGGTTTGATGAAACCCCTTGTAACTTGCCCTACTGGGGTTAGTGGGGGTGGGAGGCACTCAAAAATTGTCTCAAAACTAGGTGAAGGGAAAGGCAGCGGAACAGAGACGTGGCTCGCCGCATTCAGAATCTTGGGCTACACCCTCCCCTCCCCCACACCGTAACGGCTCCAGCCGCTTCTTGTCTTCAGCTTGGAGCGAAGGGTGGCTGAGGCCTGAGTTTGGGCTCCGGGAACCTCGCCCTCGTTAGCTATTCATGAGAAGGAGGGCACCATGGGAGCTGGCTCTCTCGCTACTCATAAGGGGGCGGGGGGGGGCCTCTTTCCCGCTGGGGCTCCTGGGAAGATTTACAATATTCATGAGGGAGGCGGGCACTACGAGAGCTGAGGCTGCTTGCTATTCATGAGGGGGCGGGCCTGCTTCCCGCGGGGGTTCTTGGGAAGATTCTACAATATTCTAGAGGCCGCGGGGAGCCTGGTGGGTAGGGCTGCAGCTCCGGAGCCTACGGGAGTGTGATCCTCTCGCTTCCTGGCGGGAAGCTCTTGAGGAGATATTTTCTTTTCTAAACACTGAGAAATTTGAGGATGGTGGGGCAAAACGACTAACTCCCACTTTCCTGTGACTCTGTAGCCGGAAAACTGTCAAAATCTGTGGTAAAAGAGTTTTTTTTCCCCCAGTATTTTATTGCGATAATTTCATCTTTCATGGACTGAAGGGAGGGAAACATGTACCCCGTGTCGTTTGATTCTCCTGTTGACCAGTTTGTCCTTTAGGCTTCCCTAGTTTGCGGCTTTGGAGATGTTTGGGGGCCGCTGCCCGACAGATGGGGTGGGGCCCTTACAAGAGTTTTATGTTAAAATAGAAATCGCCGTGAATGTAGTTTTTATCTTAAAGGTGTGGGGGGCGGGGAAGTTCATCCAACTGAACCCTCAAAACCTTTCACGCGCGGTCAAAATTAGTGGGATAGAACAGGGGGCATGAAACATCATTTTATTATTATTATTTGGGGCTGTGATTCTTATTCGCTAGAGGGGTGAGCAGAAACCAGAAATAATTTAGGATTATACCTTTAGAATTTTCACAAAAGCTTGCTTTTTCCCTGCGAAACGTCCAGCTGAGTGAGGAAAATAAGGAACTTTAAGTGGAGACTTGAGTTTTAAAAGAATTTGGGCTTATCATTTTTAAATTTTTATTTATATTTATTTTAAACATGTATATAGTTCATAGTTGATACAGTGAAGTCCCCGCCTGGTGACAGTCTTTGAAGAGCCCACGGGCCCAAGCCCCACTTTCCACATTCCTCAGAGAAACAGAAAGAAGCCAAGGCCGGATAAATGTTATTGTAATAAAAATGCTTTAAAACACCTACTGTGTTTGCCCGGCGCGGTGGCTCACGGCCGTAATCCAGCACTTTGGGAGGCCGAGGCAGGCAGATCACGAGGTCAGGAAATCGAGACCAGCCTGACTAACACGGTGAAACCCGGTCTGGTCTCTACTAAAAATACTAAAATTAGCTGGGCGTGGGGGCGGGCGCCTGTAGTCGCAGCTACTCGGGAGGCTGAGGCAGGAGAATCGCTTGAACCGGGGAGGCGGAGGTTGCAGTGAGCTGAGATCGCACCGCTGCACTCCAGCCCAGGAGACTGTGCGAAACTCCGTCTCAAACAAAGAAAACGCCTACTGTGAAAAGTTAAAGTTACAAACAACCTTATGGATTAAACAAATTAAGATTATTTTACTTGGTGGAATGACACACAGCCATTAAAATATGATTACTTGTAGAAGGATATTTATTAGCATGGAAAGAGAATTCATTGAAAAAAGCAGATTACAAAGTACTATATATAGTGATCCCTCTTTTTTGTTAAAAAGAAATATATGTATGTAAAAGTCTGAAATTATATAACCCAAAGTGTTTGTAAATGAACTTAATTTTTTTCTTCTTGTTTAGCTGCATTGTGTAAAGTTGTTATTTGTGTATTTTTTTTTTTTTTTTTTTGAGGCAGAGTCTTGCTCTGTCACCCAGGCTGGAGTGCAGTGGCGCGATGTCAGCTCACTGCAACCTCCGCCTCCCGGGTTCAATCGATTCTCCTGCCTCAGCCTCCGGAGTAGCTGGGACTACAGGCATGTGCCACCATGCCCGGCTAATTTTTTTTTTTTTTTTTTTTTTTTTTTTTTAGTAGGGACGGGGTTTCACCGTGTTAGCCAGGATGGTCTCGATCTCCTGACCTCGTGATCCACCGGCCTCAGGCTCCCAAAGTGCTGGGATTAAGGCGTGAGCCACCATGCTCGGCCTATTTGTGTAATTTTAATGATAATTTTAAAATATCTCCTAATTTAAGTGTTCACTAAATACTGACCCCAAGTGCTGTGGTATGGTTTCAAAGGAGGTTCAGAGTGTGCTTTTTACTAAGCACTAAATTTCTTTGTTATGTTTTCAAATGTGTAAAATCACTGATTATTTACTTATTACTGTAACCAATTTTAAATTGATGTAAGTTGATACGTAACCTTTCAAGATGTATAAGTAACAATGTTATTTTAGCAATTTGTAGGAAAGGAGAAAATGCATTTTGGCCAGATACAATTATATATCTTTGATGAAAATGTCTTAGTTGTTACTTCAAAAACAAGGAGCCTTCGATTGGAGTTGTAATTATGCGTATATGTATATATATGTATATATTCACAAAAGACATTGTTTTCTGAATTAGAGCAATAGAGTGACACAAAGTCGCTGTGTGGTACACATGTTTAAATAATTATTTAGTGTAATGGGCAGGTGCGGTGGCTTTCGCCTGTAATCCCAGCACTTTGGGAGGCCGAGGCTGGTGGCTCACCTGAGGTCAGCAGTTCCAGACCAGCCTGACCAACATGGTGAAACCCCATCTCTACTAAAAATACAGAAATTAGCCGGGTATGGTAGCACACACCTGTAATCCCAGCTACTCGTGGTGGCACACGCCTGTAATCCCAGCTACTTGGGAGGCTGAGGCATGAGAATCACTTGAACCCGGGAGGCGGAGGTTGCAGTGAGCTGAGATCGCGTCGCGCCACTGCACTCCAGCCTGGGCAGTAGAGCGATAATCTGTCTAAAAAAAAAATTATTTAGTGTAAGTAAATAATCAGTGATTTTAATAAGTTACATTTAATGAGTTTAAGAATATTTGTCTTTGAAATCAAGTTGCGTAAGCCCTTTCTTTTTTTTTTTTTTTGAGAGGGAGTCTTGCTCTGTCACCCAGGCTGGAGTGCAGTGGCGCGATCTCAGCTCACTGCAAGCTCCGCCTCCCGGGTTCACGCCATTCTCCTGCCTCAGCCTCTCCGAGTAGCTGGGACTACAGGCGCCCGCCACCACGCCCGGCTAATTTTTTGTATTTTTAGTAGAGACGGGGTTTCACCGTGGTCTCGATCTGACCTCGTGATCCGCCCGCCTCGGCCTCCCAAAGTGCTGGGATTACAAGCGTGAGCCACCGCGCCCGGCCTGCGTAAGCCCTTTCTAAGATTCATCAGTGACTATTATTATTATTGTTATTTTTTGTTTGTTTGTTTTTCGAGACCAAGTCTCACTGTGTTGCCCCAGGCTAGAGTGCAATGGCATGATCTCAGCTCATTGCAACCTCCGCCTCCCGGGTTCAAGCGATTCTCGTGCCTCAGCCTTCAGATTAGCTGGGCTCACAGCAACCTCCGCCTCTCAGGTTCCAGCAATTCTCCTGCCTCAGTCTCCCAAGTAGCTGGGATTACAGGTGCACACTGCCATCCCTGGCTAATTTTTGTATTTTTTGTAGAGACGGTGTTTCACCATGTTGGCCAGGCTGATATTGAACTCCTGACCTCAGGTGATCCACCCGCCTTGGCTTCCCAAAGTGCTGGGATTACAGGCATGAGCCACTGGGCCCGGCCTAGTTTTTGTGTTTTTAGTAGAGACGAGGTTTCACCATGTTGGCCAGGCTGGTCTCAAACTGCTGTCCCCAGGTGTTCCACCCACCTCCGCCTCCCAAAGTGCTGAGATTACAGGCATGAGTCACTTCGCTCGGCCAGTGGCTATTATTAACAGAAGGTGGAATTGAGGGAAGAATTATTACTATTCATGTATTTATTCTAGTCTTATTAACACACAGTGGCTCATGCCTATAATCCCAGCATTTTGGGAGGCTGAGGTGGGAGGATCACTTGAGCTCAGGAGTTCAAGACCAGGTTGGGCAACACAGGCAGACACTGCCTCCACAAAATTTTTTTTTTTACTTTAGCTGGGCATGGTGGCTCTGTGCCTGTAGTCCCAGCTACTCGGGAGGCTGACAGGAGGATTGTTTGAGTCCAGGAGCAATGAGCTATCATCATGCCACTGCACTCCAGCCTGGGCAACAGAGCAAGACCTTGACAAGAAAAAAAAACCCAGCAAAGAAAAGAAGAAAGACTTTAATTCACTACTTATTTGAGTATTATACAGCACATAATTGGTAATAGTAATGCCACATACTTTTTTGTGTTGGGATTACAGACGTGAGCCACCACACCCAGCCTATATTCTTTTAAAAAGTCAAAATATATTAATGTAGCTTTAAAATTTCATAGTAATGTTTTTCTATTTCTTTAAAACTGAGTACTGACTTTTTTTGTTCAAAACAATAAAAAAAGAGATGAAAATAGAGACTTTAAAACTATTTAAATTTTAGCTGTAATAAAGTAAGTGGGGCCAGGCTCAGTGGTTCATGCCTGTAATCCCAGCACTTTGGGAGGCTGAGGAGGGCAGATCACCTGAGGTCAGGAGTTCGAGACCTTCCTGGCCAACATGGCAAAACCCCGTCTCTACTAAAAATACAAAATTAGCAGGGCATGGTGGCGCATGACTGTAATCCCAGCTACTCAGGAGGCTGAGGCAGAAGAACCACTGAACTCAGGAGGTGGAGGTTGCAGTGAGCCGAGATTACGCCATTGCACTCCCGCCTGGGCAACAGAGCAAGACTCCGTCTCAAAAAAAACCAAAAATCTTTTGTAAATATGGAGAAACAGCTATTGCATATCATACTATCAGCCTCTTCGTTTAAAAAAAAAAAAAAGCTCTTTCTTGCTTTAATTTCCTTTCTTTCTTGTCTCTTGTACTTTGTTTTTCTGACCAGGATAAATTTATGAGACAAGAAGAAGAATGGCGTCCAGAATAAATACCAATTTCACTTTGATTCCCAACCAGAAACTTACACGTAGTAATCGTCACAACAGCTGTTATTCCAAGACCCTTGGCTCAGGCTTTCAACCCATATCAACATTTGGAAATTTTAAAGCCTTACCATTGGAAATATTCCAGATAATTTTAAAATATTTGTCAGGTGAGGTTTGGGAACTTATGAATAGCCTACACAAGACACTAGAGTATTTTAATTTCTCCCAAGAACTAGTTTGTCATCTTGGGCCATGCTAAAATGTTAATGACATTCATGTTAAGTTTAAGTGTTTATTTTCTAAAGTTTCATTATTGTCAGGAGTACAATGAGAAAGCACAATACTTAAATTATTATTATTATTATTATTATTTTTTTTTTTGAGATGGAGTTTTGCTCTTGTTGCCCAAGCTGGAGTGCAATGGCGTAATCTCGGCTCACCACAACCTCCACTTCCCGGGTTCAAGCTATTCTCCTGCCTCAGCCTCCCGAGTAGCTGGCATGTGCCACCATGCCTGGCTAATTTTGTATTTTTGGTAGAAATGGAGTTTCTCCATGTTGGTCAGTCTGGTCTCGGACTCCTGACCTCAGGTGATCCGCCCGCCTCGGCCTCCCAAAGTGCTGGGATTACAGGTGTGAGTCACTGCACCTAGCCCTAAGTTAATTTTTTTTAATCTTCCTTTGAACACAGCAGTACTTAAACTCTTGAAAACATGCCTGTAATTATGACATAGTACCTTGATTGGTAAATCCAAACATGTCTCTAATTCATTGAGAACCGGATTTTAAACAATTTTAAGATTTTTCACTTTTTTCCCAATGGGATGATGATGGTGATAGTGATGATGATTGAGTTAACCTGTAAGTTAATAGACTGTGTTAATAGTGATGTTCTTGCATTTAAGCCATTGATACATACACATATATATTTCTTTTGGTAGTGAAGGATATCAGCATGCTAAGCATGGTGTCCAAAACAGTCAGCCAACACATTATTAATTATATCTCAACCTCATCAGGAAGCAAAAGACTTTTACTACAGGACTTTCATAACCTTGAGCTGCCTGACAGGAGACAAGACTCTGCCATACTGGAGCACTACAAATCTCTAGGTAACTTATGTAATGAGAATTGCAACAAGTAAAGAACTGTGCTTAATTAAGAGGGGAGGGACAGCATTAGGAGATATACCTAATGCTAAATGATGAGTTAATGGGTGCAGCAAACCAACATGGCACATGGATACATATGTAACAAACCTGCACATTGTGCACATGTACCCTAAAACCTAAAGTATAATAATAAAATAAATAAAATTTAAAAAAAAAGAAACTTAGTATACAATTCTGTAAGGCCAGTAGGAAATGGAATATATTCCAAAATATGCCTGTTTCTATGATGTTTTTACTCTTTAGTGTGAGAACACTCCCTTAACCAGTTATCTTTAAAGGTGAGAAAATGCATTTTGATGTAAAGTGTCAATTCTTGAGATTTCATATAGATACAATGTCACCTATGCTTAACTTCTAGTGGCTTATCAGTTTAGGAAATTGATGTATTTTCTATGTGTCACTTCCTGTGGATTGAGTGAGTTTTATCTCTTTGCCCTTTCAACCATAATCTAGTCCTTAAAAATAGAAATTTAAACACATTATTATGGAAGATTATTTATCCTCTCAGCAGAAACTATGGTTTTTTAAGTACATTTACTATTAAGTCACTAAGCTATAGTTAAACTGACGTTATCAAAGCAAATTCTGTATAATCATTTATGCCTTTTACTCCATTCATTGATTTCGTTGTCCCTGAAAGTGCTGAAGTAAAATTCTAATTTTGACTTGACTTAATAACATTGATTTAATTATGAAACCACTTTATAATTCATCAAAGCATGGCAATAAAACCAAATATTAAGATGGTGTGATTTAAATAAAGGCATAACAGTAAGTTAAGTGAATACTGCCTTTTAGTAGCCCAAGGATGCTTAGATTTAAGATAATAAGAATATGTGGATATGTAAGTACATCAAAATGTATTTGATGATTACCTGTGTATTTAGTAAGACCAAATGAAAGAAGAGTATCTGATATGATTACAGTGTTGTTGGTTTCAGTATTTATGATTAGGCTTAGTAAAGCCTATAACAGAATATGGAAACTACTTTTTCCTACTTCTCATTATAAATATAATTTTTCGGCCGGCCGCGGTGGCTCACACCTGTAATCTCAGCACTTTGAGAGGCCGAGGCAGGCAGATCACCTGAGGTCAGGAGCTCAAGACTACTCTGGCCAACATGGTGAAACCCTGTCTCTACTAAAGATACAAAAATTAGCCGGGCATGGTGGCACATGCCTGTTATTCTCAGCTACTTAGGAGGCTGAGGCAGGAGAATTCCTTGAACCCAGGAGATGGAGGTTGCAGTGAGCCGAGGTCATGCCACTGCACTCCAGCCTAGGTGACAAAGCGAAACTCCGTCTCAAAAAAAAAAAAAAAGAGAGAAAGAATTATTTTTAAGTCATCATTAGTTGTAGAGGAAGTGGTACCTGGGTAATACAGTAGAGCTTATACTTTGGTTTTGATCTGAAAGAAATTTTTCTCCCTGATCAAGCCTCAATTGCTTAAACTAACAAAAACATTAAGACAATTATATGTATAATGCAGTAAAAAGTACAAATATGTATTGATCTTAATAGCTTTTTTAAATGGTTTTATTCATGTAAGGATTTCAACTTTCTATTTAATTTTGATGCAAACTTGGTTTGTGACTAATTCTTTAAGTAAATGTTTGATATACTTACCATTTTCTCATGTTGTCATTCTTACCTGATCTATTATTGTTTTCACTGTTTTTATTTTGAGATGGGATCTTGCAGTGTTGCCCAGGCTGACCCGTACTCCTGGGCACAATCGATCCTCATGCCTCAGCCTCCTGAGTATCTGAAACAGAGGCATGTGTGACTGCATCCAGCCTTATTTTCAGACATTAAAATAAGATTTTCAGAATGCTGTGCTTTGGGCTGGGCGCAGTGTCTCATGCCTGTAATCCCAGCACTTTGGAAAGCTGAGGTGGGAGGATTGCTTGAGTCCAGGAGTTCAAGACCAGCCTGGGCAACATAGGGAGATCCCCATTTATACAAAAAATTAAAAAATTATCTGGGCATGAGGCCGGGCGCGGTGGCTCACGCTTGTAATCCCAGCACTTTGGGAGGCCGAGGCGGGTGGATCACGAGGTCAGGAGATCGAGACCACAGTGAAACCCCGTCTCTACTAAAAATACAAAAAATTAGCCGGGCGTGGTGGCGGGCGCCTGTAGTCCCAGCTACTCGGAGAGGCTGAGGCAGGAGAATGGCGTGAACCCGGGAGGCGGAGCTTGCAGTGAGCAGAGATCGCGCCACTGCACTCCAGCCTGGGTGACAGAGCGAGACTCCATCTCAAAAAAAAAAAAAAAAAATTATCTGGGCATGGCGGCCCAGCTGAAAGCTGAAAAAAGTCATGAGGTTCAGGTATATATTTTCCTAACATATATCTTATTTTTAGTTTGAAGACATTTGCCCTCATAGGAATGTTAACAGTGTATTGCCATTTTAGGAAAATAGAACGTTTAAAGTTAGAGGAAACAAATTGGAGGACAAAACCTGTTGTCCCTGCTACTCAGGAGGCTGAGGTGGGAGGCTTACTTGAGCCCCAGAGGTCAAGGCTGAAGTGAGTTGATTGTGAAAATGCACTCCGGCCTTGGCAACAGAGTGAGACCCTGTCTCATATTCATATACACACAGACACACACACACACACACGCGCACACACACACATTATGCTTTGAAGAATAATTTTCTTTTTTTTTTTTTTTGAGGCAGAGTCTCACTCTGTCACCCAGACTGGAGTGCAATGGCACAACCTCGGCTCACTGCAACCTCTGCCTCCTGGGTTCAAGCGATTCTCGTGCCTCAGCATCTCCAGTAACTGGGATTACAGGCGTGCACCACCATGCCTAGCTAATTTTTGTATTAGTAGAGACAGGGTTTCACTATGTTGTCCAGGCTGGTCTCGAACTCCTGTCCTCAAGTGATCTGCCCTCCTCGGTCTCCCAAAGTGCTGGGATTACAGGCGTGAGCCACCGTACTCAGCCAATTATAAATTTTAATTTGTTTCTTCATATAAAACAGAGCAGATGGCCAATGTGGAAAGAACATTACATCTGACTCTATTTAGGGAAGAACTTTAAAAATAAAGTTAGTCTCTAAAGGGTATAGCAGAGCACCTGTGGTTTTGTTTTTTTTTTTTTAAACAGCCAGTATTGGGTTTTATGGTAAATTGTAATCCTTAAAAATAGGAGTTTTATATTAGGCAATCAGCATACCAAAATAAGGCTGGATGCAGTCACACGTGCCTGTAGTCCCAGATACTCAGGAGGCTGAGGCAGGAGGATCAATTGTGCCCAGGAGTAGAATTCTAAGAATTAATGCCTGGAATTCCTTAGTTATGGTATGCTGTGAAACTGGATACCAAAGTATGAAGGGAAAGAACTCAGTTTAAAAACCAAACACTGAAAAATGTCTTTTTTTTCTTTTCCCTTAGTTGTCAAGTATGAAAAATGTCTTTTTATATACAAAAATAAAGAGGGTTTTTGTTTAAAACTCAATTCTGTTCATGTGTTACTCAAACATAGCAACTTCTAAAAATAAGTTAGACTCCTATAGATTCTTCAGGATTATATAAAATAATTATAATCTATGTAAAAAAGTAAATACAAAGAAGATGAAAGCTGAAAAAAGTCATGAGGTTCAGGTATGTATTTTCCTACCATATACCTTATTTTTAGTTTTAGGACATTTGCCCCCATAGGAATGTTAACAATGTATGGCCATTTTAGGAAAATAGAGCGTTTAAAGTTAGAGGAAACAAATCATACACTTCCTGTCACTGTAGCTCAAGTTACACATCTCACTGAGAAATTGAGGAGTTTTTTTTTTTTCTCTTTAAAGTATCTGTACACAAAATCCTATACATTCTTAACATGCAAGTCCCATAAAAGGATATCTTGGAAGAGATGGATATTTCATCCTAACTGGATACTTTCTGTGGGGAAAAAAAAAAATCTAGCTTCTGAAATTTTAAGTACTTATGACTTAAATTTTTCTATTTGGAGAGAGGGATACACAACCTGTTTTCTCGGCTTAACGCAATTTAATCCCAGTGCTTTGGGAGGTCAAGGTGGAAGGATTACTTGAGCCCAGGAATTCGAGACCAGCCTGGGCAACAAAGCAAGACCCTGTCTCTACGAAAAAAATGTTTTTTAAAAATTAGCTGGGCTTGGGCCGGGCATGGTGGCTCACACCTGTAATCCCAGAACTTTGGGAGGCCGAGGCAGGCGGATCATGAGGTCAAGATATCGAGACCATCCTGGCCAACATAGTGAAACCTCATCACTAAAAATACATAAATTAGCTGGGCGTGGCAGTGTGCACTTGTAGTCCCAGCTACTCGGGAGGCTGAGGCAGGAGAATCACTTGAACCTGGGAGGTGGAGGTTGCAGTGAGCGGAGATCATGCCACTGCACTTCATCCTGGTGACAGAACGAGACTCTGTATCAAGAAAAAATTAGCTGGGCTTGGTGGCACACGCCTGTGGTCCTAGCTACTTGGGAGGCTGAAGTGGGAGGATCACTGGAGCCCACAAGATCGAGACTGCAGTGAGCCATGATGGCGTGCCACTGCACTTCAGCCTGGGTGACAGAGTAAGACCTTGTCTCAAAAAAAAAAAAAAAAGATCTGTTTTCTCATTCTTTCCATGTTTTAGATTAACAACTCTTAAAACATTTTCCTTTGTGGACATGAGGTTAATTTCAAGAGATATTGAAATCTGTTTTCTATGGAATAAAGACAAAATAAAATTTCTCTAGTGTGTCTTTGTCTTATTGTATCTTTTATACTCTGTGTATTTTTCCATGTGTCCTATAGTAGCAATTTAACAATTTTTTGCAAGATTTTATGCCAAGGCCTCTTAGATGAGCATCAGAGTCACTTGGTAAATACCATAAATGGAAAGTGTTTTGCACCCTTCCTCCCAAACTTTCTCTTAGAAACCATATCAACTCATAGTCCACGGTGATACACCATACTTGACTTTCAGGAAACATTATTCTGTGCTCTATTGATATTCTTAATTGTACTGTTGTCATTTTTTCTTATGTCTCTTTACTTTCTTAGGTCTACTGTTTAAAAGATGCACATTGCTGCTACCCACCAAGGAAAGGCTAAAGTACATTCACAAGATACTCACAGAAGTAAGATCATACTTCTAAATTAGTTTACAATCTTGATTTCCAGTAAAGATACTTTATTATTATCTTATGCTCATTTTACTCTATATTAGTAGAATTTCATGAATTAGCACTAAAAAATTGATTTATTGTAATCCAATACTTTACCAAGTACTTAGAGATTATATAATGTCAAAATGTAGTAATCTTTCACTTGTTATAAAACAATTTTCATATATAACTAAGCACATCATTCAAGTTTATTAGGTTTCTCAGAGTATAAAGTACATTTTACACCACATACAAATCCTAAGGAAGTTTTAAAGTAGTGATTTAGATACTGTATTAAAGTGAAATAATTTCTGAATTTTGAAATTTTATTGTTTAAATGTATAGAAACATAGGAAAGTATTTTTAATATATAAAATCACAAACATTTTATGATAATAGACTTGGAAATGTGTATCAATATGTTTGGGCATAGTCTCTTTATAAGACTCAATTTTATGTACAAATCCAAGCATATGTCCAACTCTTTTCTTTTTTTTTTTTTTTTTGAGACGGAGTCTCGTTCTGTCGCCCAGGCTGGAGTGCAGTGGCGCAATCTCGGCTCACTGCAAGGTCCGCCTCCCAAGTTCACGCCATTCTCCTGCCTCAGCCTCTCCGAGTAGCTGGGACTACAGGCGCCCGCCACCACGCCCGGCTAATTTTTTTTTGTATTTTTTAGTAGAGACGGGGTTTCACCGTGGTCTCGATCTCCTGACCTCGTGATCCACCCGCCTCGGCCTCCCAAAGTGCTGGGATTACAAGCGTGAGCCACCACACCCGGCCGCATATGTCCAACTCTTGATGGTTCAGTTCTACACTCAGTGGTATCTGCTGTTTCTGATACACTGACTTTGTCTTTTTTTTTTTTTTTTTTTTGAGACTGAGGCTCGCTCTTGTCACCCGGGCTGGAGTGCAGCGGCATGATCTCGGCTCACTGCAACCTCCATCTCTTGGGTTCAAGCTATTCTCCTACCTCAGCCTCCTTAGTAGCTGGGATTACAGGCACCCACCACCACACCTGGCTAAGTTTTCTACTTTTAGTAGAGACGAGGTTTTGCTCTGTTGAACAGTCTGGTCTCGAACTCCTGACCTCAGGTGATCTGCCCACCTTGGCCTCCCAAAGTGCTGGGATTACAGGCATAAGCCACCTTGCCCGGCCAACTTTTTCACGTCAGCATTTGCATTGAGTTCTGGTCTATATTATTATAGCAGCTTCCCAGATGACCTTTCTGTCATCCAATTCATTACTCCCCAAACCGTTCTGTATGCTGAATCAAGATTACTCTTCCTAAAGCATGACATTCATAAATATAACTTTTTTTTTTTGAGATGGAATCTCGCTCTGTCCCCCAGGCTGGGGTGCAGTGGCGCGATCTCGGCTCACTGCAAGCTCCGCCTCCCGGGTTCATGCCATTCTCCTGCCTCAGCCTCCCGAGTAGCTGGGATTACAGGCGTGTGCCATAACACCCAGCTAATTTTTTTTTTTTTTTTGGAGATGGAGTCTCGCTCTGCTGCCCAGGCTGGAGTGCAGTGGCACGATCTCAGCTCGCTGTAACCTCCGCCTCCCAGATTCAAGCAATTCTCCTGCCTCAGCCTCCCAAGTAGCTAGGATTACAGGCGTGTGCCACCACGCCCAGCAAATTTTTGTATTTTTAGTAGAGATGGGGTTTCACCATGTTGGTCAGGCTGGTCTCGAACTCCTGACCTCGTGATCCGCCCACCTCAGCCTCCCAAAGTGCTTGGATTACAGGCGTAAAACCCCGTCTCTACTAAACTGGCAAAAGGTTTTATACAAGAAGTTATAAAACATGGTGAAACCCCCTCTCTACTAAAAGTACAAAAATTAGCCAGGCCTGGTGGTGTCTGTAATTCCAGCCACTTGGGAGGCTAAGACATGAGAATCGCTTGAACCCAGGAGGCAGAGGTTTCAGTGAGCCAAAATCATGCCACTGCACTCCAGCCTGGGTGACAGAGCAAGACTCCATCATAAAAAATAAAAATAAAAAATTATTATTATTAAATAAATTGTGAACTCCTTGAGAGTAGAGACTTTTTTTTTTTTAGATGGAGTCTCGCTCTGTCACCCAGGCTGGAGTGCCATGGCACAGTCTCCACTCACTGCCAGCTCTGCCTCCCAGGTTCATGCCATTCTCCTGCCTCAGCCTCCTGAGTAGCTGGGACTACAGGTGCCCACCACCACACCTGGCTAATTTTTGTGTATTTTTAGTAGAGACGGGGTTTCGCCATGTTAGCCAGGATGGTCTTGATCTCCTGACCTTGTGATCCGCCCGCCTCAGCCTCCTAAAGCGCTGGGATTACAGGCATGAGCTACCGGCGCGCGGCCGAGACTTTTATACTACTTTTATAATCCCACCTATGTAACCAATGTTGATCAGAATAGGTGCTGAAAAAATTATTGCTTATTTCCATTAAATTTGAATGTCAAACCATTGTTCCACCATTGTCAAACTATAGTTTCACTGACAAGGAGGTATTAACATTGTTCTCTTTACAGGTTTCCTGCTTTAAATTCAATGGCTGTGCAGCTCCTATGCAGTGTTTAGGATTAACATGTTATGGCATGTTTTTACAGGTACATTTTTTTTTAATGAGAGAAGAAAAGGGATACCTTTGGAACTGATAAATAGAATATCCAATCTCTCTTTTCATAGGTTAATAAAGTTATAATAATCTTAAAAAGAGCAAAATAAAATAAAGATTTGAGAATGTATTAATCTAATAGTGTTTGCTATCTCAGATTTTTGTTTTGAGTTTCTCAGTGGTAAAAAATGTTTGACATTTATTTATCCCCCAAACCATTCTATATGCTGAATGAAGGTTACTCCTCCTGAAGAATTGGTGTCCTCAAAGTTTCTACTAGTTGTAAAGATTAGAAATATTATGGGGTGGTGTGTGTGCATGCGTGTATCTGTATCTATCTATATAATGAGTTTAGTCTTGGGCTAGTTATTTAAGGTGTGATATTAGTAATCAGTTGTATTATTTCAAGAACATTTTGACTAATCTTTTATTGTAAACAAAGAAGATAGTAACTAGCATTTATTCAGCTTACTATGTGCCAAACACTGTTCTAAGCAGTTTACATGTATTGACTAATTTATTTTTATTGATTGATTGATTGATTGATTTTTGAGACGGAGTCTTACTCTGTCACCCAGGCTGGAGTGCAATGGCATGATCTCGGCTCACTGCAACCTCCGCCTCCCAGGTTCACGAGATTCTCCTGCCTCAGCCTCCTGAGTAGCTGGGATTACAGGTGCCCGCCACCACGCCTGGCTAATTATTTGTTTGTATTTTTAGTAGAGACAGGGTTTCACCATGTTGGTCAGGCTGGTCTCGAACTCCTAACCTCAAGCAATCCACCCACCTTGGCCTCCCCAAGTGCTGAGATTACAGGCGTGAGCAACCACACCTGACAACATGTATTAACTAATTTAAATTTACAACAACCTTGTGAGGCAGGCACTGCACCCGTAAGAATCTTGCTGTGCTCAGCCTACCAGCCACCAACTCCTACTCATCCAGAGTTGAGTCCAGTTGAGTCCCAGGGTCTGAGCCCTCCTACTAGTCTTCTTCCAAGACAGATTTTTCTTATTTAATTTTGTTTTTTACTTATTTCTTTCTTTCTTTGGGACATGTAATACCTATGTATGTATTCTTGTACAATTCCAAGGGTACAAAATGTATAAAGTAAAAAGTTAGTTAGGTCGGGCGCGGTGGCTCACGCTTGTAATCCCAGCACTTTGGGAGGCCGAGGCGAGTGGATCACGAGGTCAGGAGATCGAGGCCATCCTGGCTAACATGGTGAAACCCCGTCTCTACTAAAAAATACAAAAAATTAGCCGGGCGTGGTGGCAGGCGCCTGTAGTCCCAGCTACTCGGGCGGCTGAGGCAGGAGAATGGCGTGAACCCAGGAGGCGGAGCTTGCAGTGAGCCGAGATTGCGCCACTGCACTCCAGCCTGGGTGACAGAGCGAGAATCCGTCTCAAAAAAAAAAAAAAAAAAAGTTAGTCTCTCTCCTTGTCCACTGAGTTTCCTTCACCAGAAATAATCAGTTATCAGTTTCTTGTATGTCCTTCCACAGGGAATAAGATTAGTTTTTATTAATTAATTAATTTATTTATTTTTGAGGCAGAGTCTCGCTCTGTTGCCCAGTCTGGAGTGCAGTGGCATGATCTTGGCTCACTGCAGCCTCCACCTCCCAGGTTCAAGCAATTCTCCTGCCTGAGCCTCCCAAGTAGGTGGGATTACAGGATGCGCTACCACAGCCAGCTAATTTTTGTATTTTTAGTAGAGACGAGGTTTCGCCATGTTGGTCAGGCTGGTCTCAAACTCCTGACCTCAGGTGATCTGCCCGACTCAGCCTCCCAAAGTGCTGAGATTACAGACGTTAGCCACCACGACTGGCCAGATTAATTTTTTTTTTCTTTTTTGAGACGGAGTCTCGCTCTGTCACCCAGGCTAGAGTGCAGTGGCACAATTTCACCTCACTGCAACCTCGGCCTCCCGGGTTCAAGTGATTCTCCTGCCTCAGCCTCCCAAGTAACTGGGATTACAGGGGCCTGCCACCACACCTAGCTATTGTGTATGTGTGTTTGTGTGTGTGTGTGGTGGGGGGGAGGTTTTTAATAGAGACAGGGTTTCACCATGTTGGCCAGGCTGGTTTCAAACTCCTGACCTCAAGTGATCCACTTGCCTCGGCCTCCCAAAGTGCTGGGATTACAGGCATGAGCTGCTGTGCCCAGCCAATGAAAGTTTTTTGTTGTTCACATTCAAAAGTCATAAATAGCCAGGCACAGTTGCTCACACCTGTAATTCCAGCACTTTGGGAGGCTGAGGCAGGCCGATCACCTGAGGTCAGGAGTTCAAGACTGGTCTGGTCAACATGACAAAACCCCATCTCTACAAAAAAAAAAAGCCGGGCGCGGTGGCTCACGCTTGTAATCCCAGCACTTTGGGAGGCCGAGGTGGGCGGATCACGAGGTCAGGAGATCGAGACCACGGTGAAACCCCGTCTCTACTAAAAATACAAAAAAATTAGCCGGGCGTGGTGGCGGGCGCCTGTAGTCCCAGCTACTCGGAGAGGCTGAGGCAGGAGAATGGCGTGAACCCGGGAGGCGGAGCTTGCAGTGAGCCGAGATGGCACCACTGCACTCCAGCCTGGGTGACACAGCGAGACTCCGTCTCAAAAAAAAAAAAAAAAGTCATAAATAAATGCTCAGAATTGTCACATTGAAATTGCATCGTTCTCATTTATAAGCAATATCATAAATGACAACTGGGGGGGGGGTCAAAGGGGTTCTACTCTAGTCTTAAAGCCACAGCATGGTTGTAAGTGAGATATCTAAACTGTGTTCAGGGTTTTAGTTATTTGCCTCACATTGTCAAAGTTCAGGATTCAGTACCATTTAAACCTTCTCAAACAAGCAAATAAAAAAGTTCTCTCCGTCACACTCCAGCCTGGGCAACATAGTGAGATTCCATCTCAAAAAAAAAAAAAAAAAGGTTCTCTGAAAAGATACTTCCTTTCCAACCAAAAAGGAACTGGATTTTGGAGGTTTCCAAGTTTCGTTTATGTAAATTTGTTATTAATTTGATTGTTCCATAATGGGTAAAAATTGCCCATCACCTTGATCATGTGCTAAAAAGTTACACTCATAAGGCAGTAGTGACTTACGTTGTTTTTGTTTTGTTTTGTTTTGTTTTGTTTTTGAGACGGAGTCTCTCTCTGTTGCCCAGGTTGGAGTGCAGTGGTGCAATCTCGGCTCACCGCAACCTCCACTCAGGGATCAAGTGATTCTCCTGTCAACCTCTCAAGTAGCTGGGACTACAGGTGCGCCCAGCTAATTTTTTGTATTTTTAGTAGGGACGGGGTTTCACCGTGTTAGCCAGGATGGTCTCAATCTCCTGACCTCGTGATCTGCACGCCTTGGCCTCCCAAAGTACTGAGATTACAGGTGTGAGCCACCGCGCCTGGCCTGTTTTGTTTGTTTGTTTGTTTTTTGTGACAGAGCTTTGCTCTTGTCACCCAGGCTGGAGTGCAATGGCATGATCTCGTCTCACTGCAACCTTTGCCTCCCAGGTTCAAGCAATTCTGACTCAGCCTCTCGAGTAGCTGGGATTACAGGCAACCGCCACCACATCTGGCTAATTTTTGTACTTTTAGTAGAGACAAGGTTTTACTATGTTGTCCAGGCTGGTCTCAAACTCCTGACTCCAAGTGATCTGCCCACCTTGGCCTCCCAAAGTGTTGGGATTACAGGCGTGAGCCACCATGCCTGGTGTGACTTATGTTTTGACTTGATAGTTTGAATGTCCACAATGTTTTCTTTATTTTCCTCAGGCCTTAACAGCAGGTTGGGATGAACTTGAGTGCCATCGCGTTTATAATTTCTTATGCGAACTGACTAATCTCTGCCGTAAGATGCAAATGGCTGTCTGCAGCAAACCAGGTAAAAAACTGTAATTTGCATATAATATACAGAGATTAAAATAGAAAAAATAAACAGAGTTTTAAAAATGTAATTAAAAGTAATTTGGGCCAGGTGTGGTGGCTCATGCCTAAAATCCCAGCACTTTGGGAAGCCAAGGTGGGAGGATCACTTGAGTCCAGAAGTTCAAGAGCAGCCTAGGCAACATAGCGAGACCTTGTCTCTACAAAAATTAAACAATTATCCGGGCATGGTGGTGTATGCCTGTGGTCCCAGCTACTCAGGAGGCTGAGGTGAAAGGATCACTTGACCCTGGGAGGTCGAGGCTGCAGTGAGCTGTGATTGTACCACTGCACTCAACCTGAGCAACAGAGTGTGACTCTGTCTCGATAAATAAATAAATAGTGGGCCAGGTGCTGTGGCTCACAACTGCAATCCCAACATTTTGGGAAGCCAAGGCAGAAAGATCACTTGAGGTCAGGAGTTCAAGACCAGCCTGGGCAATGTAGCAGACCTCATCTCTACAAAAAATTAGCCAGCCATGATGGCATGTACCTGTAGGCCCAGCTACTCAGGAGGCTGAGGTGGGAGGATAGCTTGAGCCCGCCAGATTGAGGCTGTAGTGAGCCAAGATCAAGTAACTGCACTCCAGCCTAGGCAACAGAGACCCCTTTTCAAAAAAAATAAAATAAAATAAATTGTGGCATACATATATAGTAAAAGGACAAAGAAATGTAAGGGAATGATAAATATCACATAAGACAGTGAGGCAAAAAGCAGTATGAGATTGGAGAAAGAGGGCTTCAACTGTATTGATGACATTTTATTCCTTAAGCCAGCTGGTAGATACAAAGGAGCTCATTATAGCATCCTGTAAACCTCTCTATATACCAGAAATATTTCATATTTTTAAATTATAGAACCTTATATCGAGCTGTTTCCCTCTGAGAAGCTCCCACAATATGCACAAGGAGACATGCATATGAATGGTCATTGCAGGCAGAGGGCAGTGGCTCATGCTTGTAATCTCAGCACTTTAGGAGGCTGAAGTGGGAGGATTACTTGAGCCTAGGAGTTAGAGACCAGCCTGGGCGACATAGCAAGATCCCCATCTCCAAAAAAAAAAAAAAAAAATTAGGTGGGCATGATCCAGTCACTGTACTCCAGCCTGGATGACAGAGGAGGCCCTCCGTCTCAGAAAAAAAAACAAAACAAACAATAAAGACCAGGTGAATGGATAAACAAAATGTGGTATATGCTGCAACATGGATGAACCTTGAAAACATTATGCTAAGTGAGAGAAGCCAGGAACACAAGGACAAATATTACATGATTCTACTTACATGAGATACCTAGAACGGGCAAATTCATAGAGATAGAAAGTAGATTTGAGGTTATCAGGAGCTGAGGGGAGGGGGGAGTAGGGAGTTATTGCTTAATGGTTACAGAATTTGTGTTTGAGATGATGAAAAACTTTTGGAAATAGACAGTGTGGTGGTTGAACAACAGTGTGAATATAAATGATGCCACTGAATTGCATACTTAAAAATGGTTAGAATGGCAAATTTTATGTGATCTATATTTTACCAGAAATAAGAAAATTAATAATATACTATAAACCATTGAATTGCACACTTTAAATGGTTGAATTGTATGGTACATAAATTATATTTCAATAAAGCTGTCATAAGAAAACAGTGATAGGCTGGGCAAGGTGGCTCACACCTGTAATCTCAGCTACTCAGGAGGCTGAAGTAGATCACTTGAGCCCCTGAAGGTTGAGGCTGCAGTGAGCCATGACTGCTCTACAGTATTCTAGCATGGGCAACGGAGTGAGACACTGTCTCAGAAAAGCAAAGAAATAGTAATATACCATTTCATATTCCATTAGGATGGCTAGAATCAGAAAGTTCGATTTAGATAATAAGTGTTAGTTAGAATGTGACAACAATCCTCATATATTGCTGGCGGGAATGTAAAATGGTGCAGTCACTTTGCAAAATAGTCTGACAGTTTCTCACATGATTAAACATAGAGTTATATGATCCATCAATTTCACCTCTAGGTATATAGCCCCAGGAGAAATGAAAGCATATGACCACACAGAAACTTGTGCATGAATGGTTTTGTTGTTGTTTTGTTTTGTTTTGAGACAGAGTCTGGCTCTATCACCCAGGCTGAAGTGCAGAGGTATGATCTTGGCTCACTGCAACCTCCACTTCCTGGGCTCAAGCAATCCTCTTTTTTTTTTTTTTTTTTTTTTTTGAGACGGAGTCTTGCTCTGTCGCCCAGGCTGGAGTGCAGTGGCGCGATCTCGGCTCACTGCAACCTCCGCCTCCCGGGTTCACGCCATTCTCCTGCCTCAGCCTCTCCGAGTAGCTGGGACTACAGGCGCCCGCCACCACGCCCGGCTAATTTTTTGTATTTTTGGTAGAGACGGGGTTTCACCGTGGTCTCGATCTCCTGACCTCGTGATCCGCCCGCCTCGGCCTCCCAAAGTGCTGGGATTACAAGCGTGAGCCACCGCGCCTGGCCTCAAGCAATCCTCTAACCTCAGCCTCCCGAGTAGCTGGGACTACAGGCACATACCACCATGCCCAGCTGATTTTTCTGGTATTTTTTATAGAGCTAGGGTTTCACCATGTTGTCCAGCCTGGTCTCAAACTTCTGGGCTCAAGTGATCTGCCTGTCTCAGCCTCCCAAAGTGCTGGGATTATAGGCATGAGCCACGATGCCTGGCCTACATGAATGTTAATAGCAGCATTATTCATAGTAGCCAAAAGATGGAAACATTTCAGATGTCCATCAGTGGGTCAATAGATAAACAAAATGTAGTAGTACATCCATACCATAGAATATTATTTGGCCATTAAAAAGAATGAAGTACTGTGGGGGCTGGGGGAGGGAGAACATCAGGAAGAATAGCTAATGGATGCTGGGCTTAATATCTAGGTGATGGGGGCAAGGGAAGGGATAATATTAGGAGAAATACCTAATGTAGATGGTGGGTTGATAGGTGCAGCAATCCACCATGGCACATGTATACCTATGTAACAAACCTGCACGTTATGCCCATGTATCCCAGAACTTAAAGTATAATAAAAATAAACCAATAAATATCTAGGTGATGGGATGATCTGTGCAGCAAACTATCATGGTACACGTTTACCTGTGTAACCTGCACATCTTGCACATGTACCTCTGAACTTAAAATAAAAGTTGAAGGAAAAAAAAGAATGAAGTGCTGATATATGCTACAACATGGATGAACCTTGAAAACACTGTATTAGGTGAAATAAGCCAGTCACAAAATGCCACATACTATATGATTTCATTCCTATAAAAATCCAGAATAGGGGCAGGGCGTGGTGGCTCACACCTGTAATCCCAGCACTTTGGGAGGCCGAGGCAGGTGGATCACCTGAGGTCAAGAGTTCGACACCAGCCTGGCCAACATGGCAAAACCCCATGTCTACTAAAAATACAAAAAAATTAGCCAGGCGTGGTGAGGAGCACCTGTGATCCCAGATACTCAGGAGGCTGAGACAGGAGCATTGCTTGAACCCGGGAGACAGAGGTTGCAGTGAGCTGAGACGCGCCACTGCACTCCAGCCTGGGTGACGAGCAAGACTCTTGTCTCAAAAAAAAAAAAAAAATCCAGAATAGGGAAATCCATGGAGATGGAAAGTAGAGTATTCGTTGCTTAGGGCTGGGGGTGGTAAAGGACAGAGAGATAACAGGATGATAGCAAAAAGAACAGGATGTCTTTTTGAAGTGACGAAAATGTTCTAAAATTGGCTGTGGTGATGGCTGCACATATCTGTGAATATACTAAAAACCATTGAATTGTACACTTTAAATGGGTAAATTGTATGGTATGTGATTTATATCTCAATAAAGCTTTTGAAAAAGTAGTCCTATGTTAATCTAAATGTTTAGTCCTATGTTAATCTAAATTTTTTTTTTTTTTTTTTGGAGACAGATTCTGGCTCTGTCGCCCAGGCTAGAGTGCAGTGGTATGATCTCAGCTCACTGCAAGCTCTGCCGCCTGGGTTCACACCCATTCTTCTGCCTCAGCCTCCTGAGAAGCTGGGACTACAGGCGCCCGCCACCACACCCGGCTAATTTTTGTGTATTTTTAGTAGAGACGGGATTTCACCGTGTTAGCCAGGATGGTCTCGATCTGCTGACCTCATGATCTACCCGCCTCAGCCTCCCAAAGTGCTGGGATTATAGGCATGAGCCACCGCGCCCGGCCGTTAATTTAAAATTTTTATATCCAAGTGTGGTAACTCATGCTTTGTAATCTCAACACTTTGGGAGGCTAAGGTGGGAAGATCACTTGAGGCCAGGAGTTCAAAACCAGCCTGAACAATATAGTGAAACCTCTGTCGCTACAAAAAATAAAATTAGCCTGTGATCCCAGCTACTAGGGAGGCTGAGGTGGGAGGATTGCTTGAGCTCAGGAGTTCAAGGTTGTAGTGAGCTATGATCAGTCACGCCACTGCACTC
The DNA here is from genome assembly GCF_009828535.3 of Hylobates moloch. Classification (NCBI taxonomy): domain Eukaryota; kingdom Metazoa; phylum Chordata; class Mammalia; order Primates; family Hylobatidae; genus Hylobates; species Hylobates moloch. The sequence goes on along the minus strand of NW_026652285.1, from coordinate 22,621,545 downwards.
CAGCTTGGGTGACAGAGCAAGACCCCATATCTATCAACAACAGCAACATAACATTTTCTTTTTTTGTTGTTGTTGAGACAAAGTCTAGCTCTGTCACCCAGGCTGGAGTGCAGTGGTGAGATCTCAGCTTGCTGCCACCTCTGTCTCCCAGGTTCAAGTGATTCTCCTGTCTCAGCCTCCTGAGTAGCTGGGATCACAGGCGTGTGCCACCACCGCTGCCTGCTAATTTATATATAAATATATATATATATAATTTTTTTTTTTTGAGATGGAGTCTTGCTCTGTCACCCAGGCTGGAGTGCAGTGGCACGATCTTGGCTCACTGCAAGCTCCACCTCCTGGGTTCACGCCATTCTCCTGCCTCAGCCTCCCAAGTAGCTGGGACTACAGGCGCCCACCATCACGCCTGGCTTATTTTTTGTATTTTTAGTAGAGACGGGGTTTCACCGTGTTAGCCAGGATGGTCTTGATCTCCTGACCTCGTGATCTGCCCGCCTCAGCCTCCCAAAGTGCTGGGATTACAGGCGTGAGCCACCGCACCCGGCCAATTTTTTGTATTTTTAGTAGAGACGGTTTCGCCATGTTGGCCAGGCTGGTCTTGAACTCCTGACCTCGAGTGATCCTCCCACCTCGGCTTCACAAAGTGCTGGCATTACAGACATGAGTCACTGCACCTGGCCATAAAATTTTCATAGAGGAAAATGAAGTGACACTTTCAGTACAAAGTATATTAATGATGTATGTCTTTGACCTTTCTCTGCATTTCTTTCTTTTTAAATCCAAAATTGTACAAGAGTCTGGTAAGCTTAAGCATGTCTTTTGATTGATTGACCCATTATTCAAAATATTGACTATAAATCAGGAAAGTAAGAGTAAGTAAGTAGACAAATTGTGAAGTTAGGGGAGTTTAAGAATAGATAATCTCTTGGTTACTTCCTGTTTAGAAACCTAGTTTACTATCACTAACCATAATGATTAATAAGTGGCTTTGATCACTATTCAATATGTACAGCAGCCTTTCTACGAAGAATGATTTACAATTCTTTTGTCTTCATAGGAAGTGCCCGAAAACTGGAATTAAGAATCAGACTCTTCTGTAGGAATGTCCTCCTTGATCATTGGACACATCGAAGTGATTCTGCTTTTTGGTTGACACGAATATTAAAACCATGGCCAATGGTGAATCAGGCAAGATTACTGTATATCATCTTTGGGCCAATATCTCCTCAAGATGGTGAGCACTCATTTTTCAGGGGTGTAACATAACTGGTTCATTATTTTTACTTTGGGAAGCATATATATATTTAGGAAGCATATATTATACCCACACACACACACATGCACGCATGCACACAGTGGTGCGATCATGCAACCTCCATCTCCCGAGTTCAAGCGATTCTCCTGCCTCAGCCTCCCAAGTAGCTGGGACTGCAGGTGCATGCTACCACATCCAGCTAATTTTTTGTATTTTTTTTTTTTTTTTGAAATGGAGTCTTGCTCTGTCACCCAGGCTGGAGTGCAGTGGCGCAATCTTGGCTCACTGTGAGCTCTGATTCCCGGGTTCACACCATTCTCCTGCCTCAGCCACCCAAGTAGCTGGGACTACAGGCACCCACCACCACGCCTGGCTAATTTTTTGTATTTTTAGTAGAGATGGGGTTCCACCATGTTAGCCAGAATGGTCTCGATCTCCTGACTTTGTGATCCGCCTACCTCGGCCTCCCAAAGCGCTGGGATTACAGACATGAGCCACCGCGCCTGGCCAAATTTTTGTATTTTTAGTAAAGATGGGGTTTCACGGTGTTATCCAGGATGGTCTCGATCTCCTGCAGGGTCCCACTTTGGTACCCAGGTTGCTCTCAAACTCCTGGGCTCAAGTGATCCTCCCACCTTGGCCTTCCCAAGTGTAGAATTACATACATGAGCCACTGTGCCTGGCCAAGAAGCATACACACACACACACACACACATACACACACATATATATATATATTTTTTGAGACAGAGTCTCGCTGTGTCACCCAGGCTGGAGTTCAGTGGCCCAATCTCCACTCACTGCAACCTCCGCCTCCCAGGTTCAAGCGATTCTCGTGCCTCAGCCTCCTGAGTAGCTGGGACTACAGGCATGCACCACCATGCCTGGCTAATTTTTATATTTTTAGTAGAGACGGAGTTTCACCATATTGGCCAGGCTGGTCTCGAACTCCCTACCTCAAGTGATCCTCCTACCTCAGCCTCCTAAAGTGCTGGGATTACAGGCATGAGCCACCACGCCCAGCCAGAGACGTTCAAATCTATACTATTACCAGAATTGATTTCTTGTTTTGAAAGTTAAAATGAAAAGTATCTTGTATAAGTAATGGGATTCCATTATACAATTCACTTTCCTTTTTAAACAAGTCTTTATCACAAAGCCAACTATTCTGTCATAGGCTCGTTTTTATTTCAATTCAGGACAGGTGGTTTGGCAGAAAATGATAGAAGAACCGACAGATGAATTCAGTCTGAAAGGTTTGGCTGATGCCATTAAGTTACTATATGACGCTAACACTAAAGAGTGGACAGCAGATGATGTTATCAGTCTTGTAAATGAACTATCAGGTAAAAAATATATTTACTAACATAGAATAATAGAATTTATTGTTAAAATGCAGTTATAAAATTGTAAGGATAATTCTACAGGTAACAAATGATGTGCCTGTTGGAAATCACTGAATGCTCTAAAATATTTAAAGAGTTTGGCATTATGTTTGAAGAGAATGCATATAATCAACTTACTTTCCTTTGCTTGCCAATTTTATAATAAACATTTATTATTATTATTATTTGAAAGCCTCTTCGTTTAATTAGCTCAATTACTCCCATGTTGTAAATTCTCAGAAACACCCTCCTAGGTTCTGTAAGAAGCCCTCTTCTGTGAGTAAAGGAGAGGTGAAACAATTATTCCTATTCCTGCATAATCCTTTAGATTCTAAAGTTTACAAGGATGCTTTCCTTGCACAGGATTAGAACACTTTGCCTGCTGACCTATGTGTAGGAGAATTGCTTTGTTTATATTATTAGTACATTTGTAAGAGCCTCCATGACATGGCAATAACCTGTCTCTGACTGAATACCATAATTGGAAAACTAGAGCATTTTTTTCTGAGCATTTCCCTTGGCACTAATTGTATTTCCAATAAAGTGATAAAATATTGCATGTACTTAATGGTATTTACTATAGCTGTTGTGTGATTTCTCATTAAATAATTGTTCTTCCTCTAATAAAAGTGGTTCCCCGTGAGTGGCTTCTAGAGAATAATGCACGTCTCCTAATGCTAAGTGGAAACAACATCTGTTTCACTTTCATGGCTAGTAAAGCTGTGAATGGACAGACCATTGAACTGGCAAGGCTCATAGTCTTTTTGGCTTTGGTAAGTAAAAATAAGTTTTTCTCTAGCAAGTTTTTTAACACTACAATTGACCTACCAGGGAGCTGCCCTGAAGGAACTGAAATGTGAACAAAACATTTTGTGAAAATGAGTATTGAAGTATATATTTTTAATGTTTCTTTTTCAAAATATTAAAACATATGTTTTATTTTGTTTTGTTTCTTGAGACAATCTCACTCTTTTGTCCAGGCTGGAGTGCAGTGGTGCGATCTCAGCTCACTGCAACTTCCGCCTCCCGTGTTCAAGCAATTCTCCTGCCTCAGCCTCCTGAGTAGCTGGGACTAGAGGCATGCACCACTATGCCCCAGCTAATTTTTGTATTTTTAGTAGAGATGGGGTTTCATTATGCTGGCCAGGCTGGTCTCGAACTCCTGACCTCATGATCTGCCCGCCTTGGCCTCCCAAAGTGCTGGGATTACAGGTGTGAGCCACCGCACCTGGCCTAATATTAAAATATGTCATAAACTATAATATTTGGAATCATCCCTTCTATTAACCTCTCCCCACTTCAAGTCTGGATTTTCATTATACAGTTCTGCTAAGTTATATTCTTTTTTAAAAAATTCTATGTTAAAAAAAGCATCCTATTTGATTTACTTCAAAATAATCACTGTGGGGGTGGGTTGAGGAGAGGACTTGGGAGTAAATGGAGATAGAGTTGAAATAAGATTGATAATTATTGAAACTGGGAAATGAGTGCTGGGAGTTTATTATATTATTCTCTCTAATTTTGTGTAAACAAAATGTTTCAAAATAAAAAGTTTTAAAAATATATTTAGGCTGGACAGGATAGCTCACACCTGTAAACCCAGCACTTTGAGAGGCTGAGACAGGAGGATCACTTGAGCCCAGGAGTTCAAGACTAGCCTGGGCAACATGGCAAAACCTGTCTCTACAAAAAAAATACAAAAATTAGCTGGGTGTGTTGGCAACATCTGTGGTCCCAGCTACTCAGGAGGCTGAGGTGGGAGGATTGATTGAGCCTGGGAGTTTAAGGTTACAGTGAACCAAAATTGTGCCACTGTACTCCAGTCTGGGCAACAGAACGAGACCCTCTCCCCTCTCAATACACACACACATGCACACACACACATACATATACACATACATACATATATATAAAATATTATATTTATTTAATATTCATTTAACACAAATTTGTATTGAGTGCTTACTATGGGCCATAAATTATGAGATTCTTGAGCCCAGGAGTTTGAGAGCAGCCTGGAAAACACAGCAAGACCCTGTCTCTACAATAAAAATGTTTAAAAATTGGCCGGGCATGATGGCTCCTGCCTTTAATCCCAGCACTTTAGGAGACTGAGGCAGGCAGATCACCTGAGGTCAGGGGTTCGAAACTAGCCTGGCCAATGTGGTGAAATGCTGACTCTACTAAAAATACAAAAATTAGCCAGGTGTGGTGGCAGATGCCTGTAATCCCAGCTACTCGGGAGGCTGAGGCAGGAGAATCACTTGAGCCCGGCAGGCGGAGGTTGCAGTGAGCAGATCATGCCACCGCACTCCAGCCTAGGTGACAGAGTGAGACGCTGTCTCAAAAAAAAAAAAAAAATTAATAAATAATAAAAAATATAAAAATTTAAAAATTAGCCAGGAGTTGTGGCACGCATGCCTGTGAGCTCAGCTACTCAGGAGCTAAAGTGGGAAGATCACTTGAGTCTAGGTGGTCAAGGCTGTAGTGAGCCAAGATAGCACCACTGCACTCTAGCCTGAGCAACAGAATGAAATCTGATCTCAAAAAATAAATTAATTAAATAAAAGGCTGAGTGCATTGGTTCATGTCTATTATCCCAGCTCTTTGGGAGGCTGAGCCGGAGGATCACTTGAGGCCAGGAGTTCAAGACCATCCTGGGAAATATAGGGAAAGCCTCAATTCTACAAAACATAAAATAAAACTAGCTGGGTGTGGTGGTGTGTGCCTGTTGTCCTAGCTACTCAGAAGGCTGAGGCAGGAGGATTACTTGAGCCCAGGAGTTTGAAGCTGCAGTGAGCTATGGTCACGCCACTGCACTTCAGTCTGCATAGCAGAGGGAGACCCTGTCTCTAAAAAATAAATAAGTAAATGAATAAATAGGAGTTCACCAGGCAGATAGAGGGTGGCAGCAGATTATTCAAGGCAGAAGAAAAATGGGATCATGTGACTGTATTCAGGACACTGTAAGCAGTTCAGTATGATTTCTGAAGGGTAGAATCTGCCGAAGAGTAGCAGGAGGTGAGGTTAGAAGACATGAAGGGAGAGGCTAGGTAAGGAAGGGTTTTGTGGGCCATTCTGTGGAGCTTAAACCCATTTTCTAATAGGGAGCTACTGAAAAGTTTTATGAAGGGGAGAGACATAATTGGCTTTGTGTTTTTGGCAGATCATTTTGGCAGCACTATAGCAAATGTAATGAAGAGAAAATCACTAGGGGTGAGGAAGCCTTCTCTAGAAAGCCTTCTCTGATTAACATGTCAATTCTGATCATGAAAGTTCTCTGAATTGCCTCTGATTTGTCTTCTCTATCTTCATTTACTATTAGTGTCCTTAAGCCACTGTATGTGTGGGGTAGGTCATCTCCCAAAATAGACTGCAAGCTCTTTGAAATCCAGTACTGTGTCACTTATTTCTTTCATAGTTCCTAGTACAGTACTTTACACATAATAAATAGTCAATAGATCTTTCCTATCACAGCGCTATTATTTAGTTACACTACTATACAGTTTATTTTAATAATATGCATTATTTATTTGGCTATGTGAGTTAAATTGTCAATTAAGGATGTTAGTAAAGAAACCTTGTACTTTTCAGTCAGTTTTAGCTAGGTACATGTAATCTTTAAATATTTATCTTTTCAATAATGAAGAAACAAATATTCCCTAAAATTCTCAAGATGGAAAGTCGACAATACCATAGAATTCTCTTGCTTATTGAAATTGCCCATTTGTCTGTCTCCCTCATTGGACTTCTTGAAAATAGAGCCATGTCTTTATGGTTTGTCATTCTATCTTCAGCCCCTAGCAGGTGCTCAATAAATGTTTATTGAATGAGTAAATGAGCAGAATTTTTTTTTCTATGTTCAGTAACTGTTTTATATATATATATATTTTTTTTTTTTTTTTTTTTTTTTTTTGAGACGGAGTCTGACTCTGTCCCCCAGGCTGGAGTGCAGTGGTATGGTCTCCGCTCACTGCATCCTCCGCCTCCTGAGTTCAAGTGATTCTCCTGCCTCAGCCTCCTGAGTAGGTGGGATTATAGGCGCTCACCACCATGTCTGGCTAATTTTTGTGTTTTAATAGAGACAGGGTTTCACCATGTTGGCCAGGCTGGTCTGGAACTCCTGACCTCAGGTGATCTGCCCACCTTGGCCTCCCAAAATTCTGGGATTACAGGCATGAGCCACCGTGCCTGGCCTGTTTTCAATATTAGTTATTTCATTAGTAAATAATATTCTATGATAATCTTAAATTAGGTTTGTATTTACTTCATACTTTTTTCCTATTAAAATTGTACCATTTGAAAGCAAAATAGTATTAGATACAAGAGCATTTCCCGTGTATAGACTCAGTATGGTGTCAGGTATCATAAATTATGTAAAATCACAAACTATCATTGTTCATCATTGTTCACCATTTTCAAATTCTATAGCTTTCTTCACATGAAGGTTTACAATGCTTTATATGTCTAAATCAGGTGTGTGAGAAAGAACTATACTGCATGGATTGGACAGTTAAAATGATGCAAAAAGTCTGCAAAGTCTTTAGCACTCCAGTGGAAAGAAATAACTTCCTGCAGGATGTGGCAAATGCATTTGCATGTGTTATAATGGAAATGCTGCAATCAATTATGTCTGGTGAGTAGGAATGTACTTGGTGCATAGGTGTGCGTAAAAATGTGCTCTAGTCTCCACCTAAAACAGAGATATTTTTCTCTAACAGTCCAAGAATAGAAAAAAAAAAAAGCTATTTCTATGTTGACTTTAAAAAAAAAAAAACTAACAATAAATAGAGGGAGCGGACTTCTTGTTTGTTTGTTTTTCCTTGCAATATATTTAGTTCCTGGCTTTTGTCACTTTAAAAATCTAGTATTGGTTTTAATGGAGAATATAAAGTTGAAGAGTCTGCTTTGAAAGGAACCACTTTCAATTTTGCACAGCAAAAAAATTTAACTTGCTCACTTACCAACTGTCACTAGCATAAAAATATATTTGTAAATATTATTTTACAGCTTTATTAAGTAACCAACATGATAATTAACCCTATTTTACAGATAAGAAAACTAAGGCTTAGAGAAGTTACCTGACTTTAGACTAAAGTCTCAAAGTTAGAAGCAATAAAGCATGGATGAGCATGCTTTTCTTCTGACTTCTAATCTACTGTTCTTATATAATTCCATGATTTCAGTAGTTAACTTGACTTAGTAAAGTCACTAACAAAAAGTCTTCTGTTTAAATATTACTAGGGAAGGCCGGGCGTGGTAGCTCATGCCTATAATCCCAGCACTTTGGGAGGCTGAGGCGGGCGGATCACAAGGTCAGGAGGTCGCAACCATCCTGGCTAACACGGTGAAACCCCGTCTCTACTAAAAATACAAAAAAATTAGCTGGGCGTGATGGCAGGCGCCTGTAGTCCCAGCTACTCGGGAGGCTGAGGCAGGAGAATCGCTTGAACCCAGGAGGCAGAGCTTGCAGTGAGCCAAGATTGTGCCACTGCACTCCAGCCTGGGCGACACAGGAAGACGCTGTCTCAAAAAAATAATAATAAATAAATAAATATTACTAGGGAAAATTAGAACATCTTATGTTTCAAATAAATTATATATGTTTACGTATAAGGTGGGCGGATCACCTGAGGTCAGGAGTTTGAAACTAGCCTGGCCAACATGGAGAGACCTCGTCTCTACTAAAAATACAAAAATTAGCCATGTGGTGCATGCCTGTAATCCCAGCTACTCAGGAGGCTGAGGAAGGAGAATCGCTTGAACCCAGGAGGCAGAGGTTGCAGTGAGCCGAGATGGCACCACTGCATTCCAGCCTGACCAATAGAGGGAGACTCCATCTCAAAAATTAAATTAATTAATAAAATAAATTATATACTTAACATTTTAACTGTCATTTTCTTTTCCCTACTATGTATGGCATATAGGAGACCATGATGAAGATGACAGAAGCTTTTTGAATTTGTTCCATCTTGTACATGCTCAGGCTAACTTCCATAAGGAGGTCCTGTATTTGACCATGAATACTCCTCTGTCTACCTAAATCCTCAGAAAGCCTTGCCTTTAGAGAACCTCACTGAACAAACGACTAGAAGAGTGCTACTTTTTCACTCAAAAAATAGCATCCATGGGACTTTTTATCATCTAAGTAACCTAAGAATTCAAAAGCTGGATAGAATTTTAGAAGCAACTACTTACATCATTATTAATATAAAAATAACAGGCAGACTCAAGAATGTACTGAGATTTCTCTGGAAAACAAGCTCTGCCTCTCCAGGTTTTAGTCAACCTAACACCAAACCAAAATAGAATGTTAGCTGTTCAAGAATCTGGGACCAGCCAAACTGTATGTGTGCATTTTTGAAGCAAGAGAAAATTCCATTTTATAGTTAGACCCAAATTCACTAAATAGTGTGTATGTTCACTTTGTTTAAGTTGTATAGACATAGCTCAGAATGTTTTGTGAAGATTTGCAATATGGTGTTTTGGAATGTGTAGAATACAAATCACAGTTTTTACTACCTTCTTGGCATATGCTTACAAAGAACATTATATTTTGTTCATGTTTTACATGAACTAATGGATAAAAAACAAAGTATACATATATGTCTATATATATATGTCTATATATATATACAGACACACACACAGAGACATATATTTCCTTCTTTAAGATAATCATACAAAAAGTCTATACATACAGGAAGGTATATGTTGCCTCAATACAATCAAATCATCTTTTACTGGGGATTCAAATAAAATGTAGCAAATAAGAGAAAAATAAAATGCAAGAAAATAGCCAGAATAATCTTTACAAATAGTTTTTACTTCTTCCTAAAGCTTTTCTCCCTATCTTAAAAAGTGAGATTTGGCTGGGCACAGTGGCTCACACCTGTAATCCCAACAATTTTGGAGGCTGAGGCAGGAGGATCCCTTGAGTCCAGGAGTTGGAGGCTGCAGTGAGTTATGATTGCACCATTGCACTCCAGCCTGGTGACAGAGTGAGACCCTGTTTCTAAACAAAACAAAACAAAACAAAAAAATGAGATTTGACAAAGGAAACTAAAAGTATGGGTGGTTTACAGCAGCCCATGAGAGAGTGGGGTTCGGTTCTCTTCACTCAAGTATATAGATTCCAAGAATCTGCAGGACTGTTTCAGCCTGACTAGCATCTGTCACTACTGCTTTTACTTTTACTATTAAAGTAGATAATAATAGTACTTGACAGGGCTGAAATAATGCTGGAGTCCTCCTGGATCTCCCATCCCATTTTTTTCTCCTTGGGTTTGAGCACTTTACTTCTGAAGACACATTGCTTCCGCCTGGACTTGTCAGAGGCTGGCCTTCTTTACCCAAGCTCTTGATTTAACTCAACTTTGGAGCTGATGAAGGAAAGAAACACTAGAAGATATGGAAAGTATCTGCAGAAGTAGGGTGTAAATTGTGGGAAATTCTCAAATGTTTGGTAAGAGGGACTCAGTGAGAGATGAATAGGACTGAGGAAGAGTGAAAATTGTGGAGAAAATACAAATTGTGAAAACAGGATTTTATCATATTTCAGTAGTAAAGGCACTCACCTTCATTTCTGGAGGGTGAGAAGTTTAACTGTCTTTCTTAGATGGATTTTCCAACTGTAATTCCATTGGTGGCAGGAATTTTTTTCTCCAGTTTTTTATTAGCATATTTATGCAAAAACAAAGTTCTTGCTTTTATCCTGGTTTCATTTTCTTCTTCTCAATTTAATAATTCACCCTCAGTTGAATTATAAATGGAATTGAATTATAAAGATTAAAAGTTGGCAGATATCAGAGTATAAAATACCTTAGTTTTTTCATTTTCCCCTCTCTTTTTTCCTATACATGCTTGCAAAAAGCATAGATCTATCAAAACATTGATTATTTGATTATTCCAAGTTAAGAATATACCTCTTCAACTATCTGTGAGGGAAAGAAAAAATAAGGAAAAAAAAGTAAAATATTTAAATATAAATAGTGAAAATTTTTTTTTTTTTTTTTTTTTTTGAGATGGAGTCTCACTCTGTTGCCCAGGCTGGAGTGCAGTGGTGTGATCTTGGCTCACTGCAACTTCTGCCTCTGTGCTTCATGCGATTCTTCTGCCTCAGCCTCCCCAGTAGCTGGGACTACAGATGTGTGCCACCATACCCGGCTAATTTTTTTGTATCATTAGTAGAGACAGGGTTTTGCCATGTTGGCCAGGCTGGTCTCAAACTCCTGACCTCAGGTTATCCACCTGCCTCAGCCTCCCAAAGTGCTAGGATTACAGGTGTAAGTCACCATGCCCAGCAATAGTGAATATTTTTAATATTTTACTAAACGGATTCTAGATTTCATTTCCTTAGAGAAAGGAATTTGGCATTGTAAAGTTTCCTTGAATTCCTTGAATTATCCCAGTCTCCACAGCAATTAGTTTTAGCAAGTTTACAAAAGAAGCATGTAAAACGTATTTGGTCTGGGTTTTGAATCTTCTTTATACACTTGAACTGACATGACTGCTGCTGTAATCAAAAAAAAACATTACTTATTTCATTATTCTCAATAATTGTGAGATTATTATATCATCCTTACCAAAAATTTGGAACATAAAAAGTTTGATTCATTCTTTGGGTGCAAGAAATAAACTGTGTCATTCTGCCACCAATAAAAAGCAAGCTGACAAATTGTCCATTCAATTGTTAAAATAGGCCGGGCGCGGTGGCTCAAGCCTGTAATTCCAGCACTTTGGGAGGCCGAGGCGGGCAGATCACGAGGTCAGAAGATCGAGAACATCCTGGCTAACACGGTGAAACCCCGTCTCTACTAAAAATACAAAAAATTAGCCGGGCGTGTTGGCAGGCACCTGTAGTCCCAGCTACTCCGGAGGCTGAGGCAAGAGAATGGCGTGAACCCGGGAGGCGGAGCTTGCAGTGAGCCGAGATTGCGTCACTGCACTCCAGCCTGGGCGACAGAGCGAGACTCTGTCTCAAAAAAAAAAAAAGAAAAAAGAAAAAAGAATTGTTAAAACATATAAATAACATTTATGACCAAATTTGGAGTTTTTTCAATTCAGTGGTCCATTCTTTTTTGCCGAATACCTTTGTCATGAGGAATAAAGTGTAATGTCAAATTTTAAAGGGGAAATTAACTTTTAAAAGCATATGTTGTTATTACCATTATTAACAATGTTTAAGTGATGGTATAGACAGTCACATTGTCACAAAAAAAGAGCATTTGGAAAATGAATAGTTTAAAAACATTAGGAGACTGTCAATTTCTCACTAGCTCTGAAACAGTCATAACAACATAACTATGTAAAGTACCAACAAGTCAGATAATTTAGCCTGTACTGTTTTTTAAAGTAGAAGATTGGCTGCTGGGTGCGGTGACTCACGCCTGTAATCCCAGCACTTTGGGAGGCCGAGGCGGCAGATCACAAGGTCAGGAGTTCGAGACAAGCCTGGCCAAGAGACCAGCCTAGCCAACATGGTGAAACCCTGTCTCTACTAAAAATACAAAAATTAGCCCGACATGGTGGCGGGCGCCTGTAATAGCTAGCTGGGACGCTGAGGCAGGAGAATTGCTTGAACCTGGGAGGCGGAGGTTGCAGTGAGCTGAGATCATGCCATTGCACTCCAGCCTGGGCGACAGAGCAAGACTCCGACTCAAAAAAAAAAAAGATTGGCTTAAATTAGCAGACCTGGGTGCCCAGCTCCTTTTTCCTTTTTGTAATGATTTCCTTAGCCTCCTTTGACTTTGATTTGTAGAATGATTTTTTACTCCCTGTAGAAGGCAAGTTCAATAACACATTATCTTTATTATTATGTCTACACACACCATGCACCATAATAGTACTAAGAAACTAATGATGCTATCTTCCTTAGAAACTAATTGAAAATGTACAACTTGTGATAAGCTCTCTGTATCTTGTGAAACTATGAAACTTTAACACTTTTTTGGAGGATTCCTTCTCATGCCAATTATGAGATACCCAACAGAAGGTGCAGCTGGAAATACCATCTTATGTCAATGAATAAAAAACACTAACCTCTTTGTGATTATTACTAAAAGGTTAACCTCTTTATGCACATAGTACTCAATTGTATGATTTCAGATTTTTATGTCAATAAATATTGTGAAGGGTAAAAATAAGGCTATTACAAAAGCCTCTTTGGTTATTGGATATCTTACTAACAATGTGACTTCTGTAGCACTTCCACTAGCAGGTAACTGTGAAACCTGTAAGAAATCAGGATACGGACATATGCTCCTTGGTTTTTGAGGCATTACTAAGCTAGGAAAGGTGACCTGAAAGATAGCTGCGTTGAACAGTCTTCTCCAGGTTAAAAAAGAAAAAAAATTCCAAAGGACTAAGATTGCATTCTTCTCATCAAGAAAACAAATATATTCCATTTAAGGGCAAGATTGAAAAAAAAAAGAAAAATATAACTCCAGAAAATTCCTCTAATAACTAGAGACTGAAAAAAGAACCCCACAAACCGCAACGATTTGGCCTTTGAAAGACTTAAATTAAAATAGTAATACTTGTAGACATTCCGAGATCACTTTCTTAAAGGTATGTATAACGAAAATATGCATTGCTATTTCAGAAGTATTATTTTTATGGTAAAATTTCTTTGATACTAAATATTTGATATTTGCTAAATTTTGTTTATTTACTATATTAATAAAACTATGTTAAAATTGAAAACATTCCATCTTGTTCAGAGTTTGTCATTATGCAAGTCATTGAGCTTTTTGTGAGGGAACTTATCTTCATTTAAGCTGTTAGTTATAGCTCTACCATGATCAAAAAAATGAAATGTCTTAATATAAATATTGTACGGCCGGGCGCGGTGGCTCACGCTTGTAATCCCAGCACTTTGGGAGGCCGAGGCGGGCGGATCACAAGGTCAGGAGATCGAGACCACGGTGAAACCCCGTCTCTACTAAAAATACAAAAAA
>NW_026652285.1:22594378-22603065 GCF_009828535.3 Hylobates moloch | reverse complement strand
CTTTGGGAGGCTGAGGCAAGCAGATAGCTTGAGGTCAGGAGTTCCAAACCAACCTGGCCAACATAATGAAAACCCATCCCTACTTTAAAAAATACAAAAATTAGCCAGGCATGGGGGGTGCACGCCTGTGGTCCCAGCCACTCGGAAGGCTGAGGCAGGAGAATCGCTTGAATCCAGGAGGCGGAGGTTGCAGTGAGCCAAGATCATGCCATTGCACTCCAGCCTGCGTGACAAGAGCGAAACTCTGTCTCAAAAAACAAAAAATAAATAAAATACATCATTCTTCCCCATAAACCCCCTGTTTTCATCAAGAAAGCAGGTATTAGTGTAATGATTCTTAGCATTGTCACGATTTTTTCTAAGTAATTTATAATTATTCAGAGTGGTTTTTATCTCATTGACATTTTATTGGACAAAATTACCCTATGACACAGATTTATAAAATTTATACAAAACCTTATATTACAGAAGTAACTTTTTTCAGTGTTTTATTATGTTTTGGGATGCCAAAATACAGATAGCTTAAATGTAAAATTTAAACAACTATCAAAATAACACAGTAAAACTCTGTTATAAGCTAGCATATTGTTGCATAAATACAAGCACAAAGTCATACATTTTTTCCAAAATGTATTATTTTCTTAAATCATATTTTACAAGCAACTGAAGAGATGGGTAATCTTCTCTCCTTACATTGTACCCAATACCAGTGGTATATATCACCAGTGTATGAGTGAAATCTGCTGATTTTTTTTCACTGAATTGATTAGTTGTTTCAACTTTATATGAATACAGACTGAGAAGCCTTGATGTCACAAAAGACCAGAGCAAGTTTGGTTAGACTATACCTTAAAGATCTATACCATCATAACTAACTCTAATTTGGACCCCTCCAAAATACTGGCGCTTGCCTGAATTACCTAGGTGAGGATGTAGAGCTGCTGTCTTGGCTTGAAGAGGGAAATTATAGTTTGAAACACTAAGATATACCAGAGTTAGAAGAATATTTTAGTGGAAAATGTCACGTCAAGGACTCCACTGAAGATCATTTCTAAATATATCCAGGTTCACAGCCATGCTTCTTGAATCCATGTATGTCAGATTACCTATCTTTTTGCTACATACCACGATGCAGTATCATACTTGTTAATATTCCTTAAACAGTTTAGGCAAATTATCACAGACATAATATATATTTGGAGTAAATAAATATGGCCATTTTCTCATCAAAATCTGGCTGTTGGTGAAAAAAAAAAAGTTTTGCAGTTAAATTTTCGTTATAAAATGTCATGTTGGGGAGAATATTCAGAAAAGGGGGACTACCAGCGAACTATTAAGAGTTCGTTCCATGGGAATTCTGTTCTCAATGATGTAGTTTCCAAAGAGATAATGCGACCTTGGCCTAACACTTTCATTTGACAGAATAAACAGAAGACTTAAAGTTTATGTATTTACTTATTTTTATTTTATTTTTTATTTTTGTGGAGATGGGGGTCTCGCTATATTGCCTGGGCTGGTCTGGAATTCCCGGCCTTAAGCTATCCTCCTGCTTCTACTTCCCTAAATGCTGGGACTGTAGGCGTGCGCCATAGCACCTGGCCTAGCCCTAAAGTTTAAATGACTTATGAAAGGTCACATAATTTGTTACCAAAACAAAGCTTCCAGAATAGTGTTTTTTCTTGTCCATAATTTTTATGTTTTTATTATTTTTTTTTTGAGATGGGGTCTTGCTGTGTCACCTAGGCTGGAGTGCAGAGGTGTGATATCGGCTCACGGCAACCTCCGCCTCCCAGGTTCAAGCGATTCTCCTGCCTCAGCCTCCTGAGTAGCTGGGATTACAGGCACCTGCCACCACACCAGCTAATTTTTGTATTTTTAGTAGAGACAGGGTTTCACCACGTTGGTCAGACTGGTCTCAAACTCCTGACCTCAAGTGATCCTCCTGCCTTGGCCTCCGAAAGTGCTGGGATTGCAGGCGTGAGCCACTGTGCCTAGCCTTGTCCATAATTTTTAAACACAACTTTTCCATTTCAATTGTGACATATAATGAATGCCTCAATTTTTGTTTTAAAACATGGAAATTGGACACAATGTTATTACTAAAAACTAATCTTCCTCCTTGTTTATTTATTTATTTATTTTATTTGAGATGGAGTCTCGCTATGTCTCCCAGGCTGCAGTGCAGTGACATGATCTCGGCTCACTGCAACCTCTGCCTCCCGGGTTCAAGCGATTCTTTGGCCTCAGCCTACCGGGTAGCTGGGACTACAGGCGCGTACTAACGCGCCTGACTAATTTTTGTATTTTTAGTAGAGATGGAGTTTCACCATGTTGGCCAGGCTGGTCTCCAACTCCTGACCTCAGGTGATCCGCCCGCCTCTGCCTCCCAAAGTGCTGGGATTACAGGCATGAGCCACCACTCCTAACTCTCCTTGTTTACTTTTAAGCAAGAAGGGAAAATTAAATGTAGAACAATTACGATAGACTTGTAAAAGGAATAAACACCCCAGATTTGCAGGCCAATTCTACTCTGAATCCCAAAATATATAGTTTCTTCAACTCTAATGGGTCAGAGAACTATGTGGAAAGTTTTTTTTTTCCAGAAAAGATCTTTGATTAAAACACACACATACATACATACACACACACACACACACACACACACACACACACACGCACACACACTCATTTTGGGGTAAGAGATTTTTCCTAAATAAGTATAGCCATCTTGTTTCTATCATTTATAATTCAATCAGGTGCAAAGATGAGGACTATATAACCATTTCTCCCTTTAAATGAGAAACTGGGATACAAGTGGTTTGAGGTGGGGAAGAAATGATACATTTTAAAAACTCAAATGACAAGTTCTTCCTGGCTGGAGAGTGAGACAAGAGAAACCACAAAACCCCAGATTGTGCAATCTGTAAAGACAGTGATAAAGTGACTACTTCATAGATGAAGATGGACAACTTGAACTTCCCCTTGAGTTTCACAAGGGAGTCCTGCCGGAACATATTTGAGTGTAACGTGCAGTTGCATTTAGATCTAAGGAAACTTAAAATGGATTTAAGTTTCCTTAATTCAAAATGAATTTTTGAGCAGTTCTCCACGGTAACTTTCATAAGTCTCCATTTCAACTTTCTGTTCTCAATCCCATCTACAGCTCAAACATATGCCGTATCTGCCAGCCATGTCCGTGAATTCCTGATGTCCCAGCCAAGTGCCTCTCAGCTTAAAAAGCCCCTTGCATGCCAGGGGTCAGCCATGTCTGGAAGGCTCTGAAAGAGGTCTGCTGGGCAGCAGGACTGCTTCTGTAGATGAGAGGCCTCTTGTTGGACTGGAGAGACCAGGAGCTGTAAGAAACCCAGAAATAAAAAGTCTCAGATGGGGACAGCTGCAAAGTACCAGGAGTTCCTCCCTCCTCTCCACCAAATCCCACAGTTGGACATCTCCCCGAAAACCCCACCCCAAGTAAAATTTATTTGCTGTCTCACCCTCAAATAAGAATGAGTCAATAATTAAGTAATGCAATTATACAAGCATAGTTGTAAACAACTATGTTGCAAGTATGCTGACATGCAAAGATGTGTTTTACCTTTAATTACCGGAAGAAAATAGACAACTTGAGTTTGAGCAGCTAACTTGAAGAAGAAATTAGGAAATAATAGTCCCTCCCCTCCACATCCATCATTCCCAACCCATTCTGCCTAAAAATCCTTTACATTGTGGATTTTATTTGTAATTTTTAAAGTCTTATTTTAAATTAGGTCCCAAAGAAAGAAGCTGGCATTTCTTATTCTTTTCAGAGTGGTCTGAGAAAGAAAATAGGAAAGCAAACTCTTTCTTTTTTTCTTTTCTTTTTTTTTTGAATCAATACCCGAGATAACAGCAGAAGCAAAAATCCACCGGTGCGTCAGCAAGCAGGGCACTCGGCCATTCAGCTCCATCCTTCCTTCTGAGCTGTTCTCCAGCAGGCTCCGGCCGCAGCTCCAGGCCACTAGAGCAGATAGATAATGTAGGACAGAATGACCAGGCCTATGATGGCAAAGAACATCAGGATGAAAATATCCAGCATTGTGGATTCCTAAGCCGACCAGGCCCCTGGATTCTGGTGAAACGTGAGCTGTGAGCACGGAGGTTGCAGTAGGTGGAGAGAAATGGCTCCTCTTCCCTCCACAGCTCAGCCCTGGTTCTTTCCCCTCCCCCTCCCGGGGGCCTGAGACTGAAGGATGCTGCGGCTCCACCAGCAGCTTCCTGCCCCCCCCCCCCCCCACCAACCACAGCCAACCAATCACAAAGCCTGGGGGTGGATAGCCAAGAAGCTGCCAGATTTAGACCCACAGAACCGCAGAATCAAAGGGGCTCAATTTCTCCCCAGGAACCCAATCCCACCCCTTTGTATCTAAATAGAGCCTGCATGCTCTGGATGTAGGAGGAGATAGGATCCCACCCAGCTCCCCCAAGAGTGAATCCTCCTGACTGCCTTCTTCACGTTTCCTCTCACACACCTCGGGCAGATTATCTCAGAAAAATCATGGTTGGGTATTGGGTGGGCCATTGGCAACTTCTAAAGGTCACATTATGGGGAGACACAGACAAAGGTCTCATGTGGATCTCAGTGGGCTTCCCTGGGGGATGAAGCTAACATTTATACATTTCCTACATTGGGCCAGATATTGTACATGTGGTGCAATTTCAACCTCCCTACGAGTCTTTCATAGATGGGGCTCAGAGATGGACAGAAACTTACCTAATGGTTCATAGCTTAGACGTATCAGAGACCAGCCGGGCACAGTGGCCCATGCCTATAATCCCAGCACTTTGGGAGACCGAGGCAGGTGGATCACAAGGTCAGGAGTTCAAGACCAGCCTGGCCAAGATGGTGAAACCCTGTCTCTACTAAAAATATAAAAGTTAGCCAGGCTTGGTGGCACATGCCTGTAATCCTGGCTACTTGGGAGGCTGAGGCAGAGAATTGCTTGAACCCGGGAGGCAGAGCCGAGATCGCACCACTGCACTCCAGCCTGGGCTACAGAGCAAGACTCCGTCTCAAAAAAAAAAAAAAAAAAAAAATTAGCCGGGCGTGGTGGCAGGTGCCTGTTATCCCAGCTACTGGTGAGGCTGAGGCTAAAGGATTGCTTGAACCCGGGAGGTGGAGGTTGCAGTGAGCTGAGATGGTGCCATTGCACTCCAGCCTGGGCGACAGAGCGAGACTCCGTCTCAAAAATAAATAAATTAATAAAATAAAAAGTAAAAGGACGGGTGTGGTGGCTCACGCCTGTAATCCCAACACTTTGAGAGGCTGAGGCGGGTGAATCACCTGAGGTCGGGAGTTCAAGACCAGCCTGACCAACATGGAGAAACTCCAGCTCTACTAAAAATACAAAATTGGCCGGGCGCGGTGGCTCACGCTTGTAATCCTAGCACTTTGGGAGGCCGAGGCGGGCGGATCACGAGGTCAGGAGATCGAGACCACAGTGAAACCCCGTCTCTACTAAAAATACAAAAAATTAGCCGGGCGTGGTGGCGGGCGCCTGTAGTCCCAGCTACTCGGAGAGGCTGAGGCAGGAGAATGGCGTGAACCCGGGATGCGGAGCTTGCAGCGAGCCGAGATCGCGCCACTGCACTCCAGCCTGGGCGACAGAGCGAGACTCTGTCTCAAAAAAAAAAAAAAAAAAAAAATACAAAATTAGCTGGGCATGGTGGCACATGCCTGTAATCCCAGCTACTCGGGAGGCTGAGGCAGGAGAATCGCTTGAACCTGAGAGGTAGAGGTTGCAGTGAGCTGAGATTGTGCCATTGCACTCCAGTCTGGGCAACAAGAGTGAAACTCCGTCTCAAAATAAATAAATTAATTAATTAATTAAAAATAAATAAATAAATAAATAAATAATGTCAGAGACCAGGATTCAAAACTAGACATGCTGACACCAAAGTCCATATTCTTCCTCTTGCCCCACACTGCTCCCCCTGTTGGTCCGGAAGGCACCTACACCCACGTGCACTGCTCAGCTTGCGGTGGACTGCGTTCACATCGATCCACCTACAGGACGAGCACCAGAGACCCCTCCTCCACCCACTCCTTCGTCTCTTTGCAGTCACTACCCACTGTTTTGTTTTCCTTCTTTCTTTTTTTGTAGAGACGGGGTCTTGCCATTTTGCCCAGGCTGGTCTCAAACTCCCAGACTCAAGCGATCCTCCCACCTCAGCCTCCCAAAGTGCTGGGACTGCAGGTGTGAACCACCGCACCCGGCCTAGTTTTGTTTTCTTTGGTATGCTCTTCCAAAAGCTCAGCATAGTGTTATACACAGAGAGGACACTGAAGAATTCCCAGGGGGCATCCCTGAAATTAAAAAAATTCAAGTGGTTTCTTCTGAGGGGGGAAAAAGAATTATTTTATTCTTTTCTTTATTTTTATTTATTTCTTTATTTTAGACGGAGTCTCGCTCTGTCGCCCAGGCTGGAGTGCAGTGGCACGATCTCAGCTCACTACAAGCTCCACCTCCCGGGTTCACGCCATTCTTCTGCCTCAGCCTCCCGAGTAGCTGGGATTACAGGTGTGTGCCACCATGCCCGGCTAATTTTTTGTATTTTTAGTAGAGATGGGGTTTCACTGTGTTAGCCAGGATTTTTGTGCCTTTTTATAAGCCTCAATTATTTCCTATTAAATTATAACATTCCCTAGGACGTCTCTCCCTAGTCTCCTTGGCCCCCACCCCAAATAGTATTTTTTTTTTTAAAGGCCTGGGGTTAAGATATATTGGTAACCCCCTCATAATGCAAGACCTCAGGAACTTAGGCCACTGCCAGAAGGAAATCCAGAAACTCCTCCCATTGGCCCACTCCCAGGAGGCAGAGCTTTCTGTGAGCAGGGAGTGGAGACTTTGCAGCAATGCCCCCCAAAGCACTGTTCCCTCAAATAGATCTGAAGGTGAATGAAGCCTCCTGGGGAGTGGGGCAGGCCGACATGAGGCAAGCTTTGCCAACTAATTCCCTTCTATTGGGAAAGTATGGGGCTGCCCGCGCCGCTGGAGGGGAGCAGGTGTCAGTGCTGTCTCTAATTATACCACCCAGGGCCGCCTCGGATGCTCCCCACATTTTGTGTGTGTGTGTGTGTGGCTTGTGCCTTTTATTTAAAAGAATTTGGGTTGGCCTGGCTGAGGGGCACAACAGGGCTCGTGGTCTAGGTAGACTGGGCCAGTCAGGCCCTTGAGTTTGGTCTCCATGGAGACGAGGCATTCCGGCACTCGAAGGTTCCATCCACATGGGCCCGAGAGTGGCTGTGTCTGTGGGTAAAGCCAGGGTTCCAGGACACACCTGTGCAGGAGAAAGCGGGTAGGACCAACCGCAGTGAACTGGCTTTTGGGAGATTCCTCAGAAGCAACCAGCCAACTCTTCTGGAAGCCAAGGTCTTGGTGAAAGTGGGTCTTAACCATCTGGTCCTGTTGGCTTGAAAATAAGGTCGAACTGCCAAGACTGGTAGAAACCCTGCCCTGCCTGGCACCCAGCGTCAGTTTGCACACCTGGGCTCTAGCATGCATGCAGCCCCCCGCGGCAGAAAGGGGTTCTCCTGCAGCCACAGCTCGGCTGACTCTGGCCATGTCATTCTCCAGATTACAAATGCCCAGCTCAGGAGAGCCCTCCTCTTCTCCACCCTGCTGTGATTCTGAGGCTGGAGAATGCTTTAGTTCTGAGCCCCAAGACAGAAATGCCCCTCAAGCAGCTGGACCTGAGGCTGATTGGCAGCACTGAGCAGGGCCAGATTCCCCTCTCTACCACTGTCCTCTTCCCAAGCCCACTGAGCAAGAGGGGAGGCCGCCTGGCCTTCTGGCCAGTCACAGACCCTGGGCACCTGGAGCAAAACATGGAGCCCAGGAGACACGCATCTAAGAGCTGCCAAGGACACAGGCACACAGCCTGCCATGGCCAGGTGGCACAGCACTAGACTGTGAGCACCACATGGGGGTCTCAGGCCCCACTCTGCCACTAGCTGTGACTGCCACCAATCTGCTTTGCCTGTCTGGGTTTCAGTGAGCCCCTCTATAAGTAGTTACTTCTCTCACAGGGTTGTGAGGAAGAAGGAAGAAAGGGGATGTGTATTGAAGATTACATTCAGAAGGCACTGTGAATAGTGCTTTGGGTTGCCAGGCCACCTTACAGCTTTATCCAGGTCCCGTCCCACTGCGGAACGCCCTGTCATCTCGTTCCTCAAACGCGTGGAGCTCCTGCTCTCTGCCTGGCAGCAGCAGAGTGCTAGAACTGCTCCCCAGCCAAGCTCATTCATTAATTCAACAGCTCTGCACCCGCTCCTGGGCAGGTACCAGGGATTTAGAGATGAATTAGACTCATCACCTGAACCAAGGGCTCTGGCTAGTGGGGAGACAGATACGTCACTGAGGAGGTGTCACAGTAATACGAGACGGAGCTCAGGGAAACTTCCGGGAGCATCACCAAGTTGGGCAGAGAGGAATGAGCGGGTGGAAAGCCAGAAGTAGGTTGGTGGGGAGTTCTCAGCAAGGAGGAAGTGGGGACCAAGGACCTGTCAAACAGCAGCAAACTACCCCTTGGCGTCCAGACAAGTCATTCTCTCCCCAAGGGGCAGCAGAGCTCCCGGGAGGGCCACAGGCCAGTGCCCTCAAGCAGACAGGACACACACACACACACACACACACACACACACACACACA
>NW_026652285.1:22538556-22594215 GCF_009828535.3 Hylobates moloch | reverse complement strand
CCAAAATGAGACAACAACCCCATATAAAAAGATGAATGGGCGGCTTCACACACTCACACACATACACACACACACGGATGAAATGTTTGGACAGAGGCAAATTTCACATGGTCATTTCTGTTTCTTTTTAAATGCAGGTTTGTAGGGTGGTATTTTGTTTTTTCCAGCTATAAAAAAAGGCCCAAAAGTGCATGTGTGAGGGGGAAAGGCAGAAATTAAGCAATCAAGTCATTTTCCCTGGAGGGACATGAGAGGGAGAAAACAGGAGGCAGTGCTGGGAGAACGCACTTTGCTCACCACTGGGCTTCTTGTTATTCTTAGTATTGGTCCACAAAAATATTCACATTCTAGCTTTGATGCCTCTTTCCTGGGATTAAATGAGCTGAAAGACCTCTGTGAACTGTAGAGAAAACCAGGGGCTCAGCCCAGCCCCTCAGGGCTCTGTGCTCTTCCAGGGATGGATGGTTTTGGTAAGGAACAGAAGCCCAGCAGCCCCCGGTCACTCAGCACCAGTGTGACAGTCCCTCCTCTCTCTGGGGGTGTGTAAGAAAACGGCCCCTATTTTTAGGACAGGAAGAGTAGACGGAGGGCCGCAGCAAGATTCCATGACTGGCTTGCCCTTGTCTGGGAAGGAGAATTAAGCTGAGTGACAACAGGCTGCTGCTTGCTGCTCCTCCCCTCCACTCACCACTCTCCCAAACTCAGGTCCTCTAAGGGGATGTGTCCCTGACCTTTGGTCCCCAAATCCACATTGTGCTTTGAAATCAAGAGGAAACAGAATGCACCAGCGCCACCCAAGACTCCCAAAGAGATTCTCTGCCTCCCCGAGCCCCCAAATCGCCCAATATAAGATATTCCACTTGCCTCCACCTAGGCTGGGGCCAGAAAGGAAAAGGGATGGGTCAGGCAGGGCCTCCCCACCCACAGTCTTTTCCTCAACCTCTCATTTGGGGCAAACATCCCCAAATCAATTAACAAGCAGTTGACAAAAACACCCATGATGACTGATTGTTGAACAGGCCAACACCTTCAGGTCCTGCCCCTCACCTGTGGGTACAAGTGTGCAAAGGGACAAGAGGCCAATGGCAGGGCCTGGTTGGGCTCAGGATGAAAATGGATGGGGACTCCCAGAGGGTGGCAAGAAAACCAGAGATGAATCAAGTGAGGCCAGGGTTGTCACAGCCACCCACGAGCAGAGAGCAGGAACTGGATATAGCACCATCTTTCCCTCCCCATCCCGGAGGCTGTGCTTCCAGTTTTGCAGCCCTGGGACCCTCTTTCTTGCTTCAAGGGAGCTTTATGTAAGTAAGGGGGAGGTCTAGGGGAAGAGCCCCAGAGGGAGACACCCAAAGGGTGACACTTCTGCCATCCTATTCTGCAGCCCCAGACAGACATGGGGAAAAACATGCCTGGAGTGACACAGCCTTCTTCCACTCCTTAGCCCCAGCAGGCTGCAGACCCTGTGGCAGCCCCCACCAACTCCACACCACCCTCTTACCTTCCACCCTGTACACTGCAAAGGGCAGATTGGTTGGCTTCCTCCACTCAGAGATGGGGGGAAGGAGGAACTTCATTCCAAAGAAAACCTAAGGAACTTCTCTACCCCAGGAGCCCTCCCCTCTCACTGTGAGTTCTGAGGAAACTCTCAGGGGAAGACAGCTCTTCGTACCCTCACATAACCCCACCCACACGTAGGCCCAGAGACACCTACAGACACATCCCCTGCCCCATCTCTCACACTCACACTCACACACTTGCGTGTCAGACACCTGCAGACATACATGCTCCCGCCTCCGCACACCAGGTCTTGGAGATTGAGTGGTCCCTGCTGACTTTGTGCAGCTCCAAGTCCACTTGGCATTGGGCTGGGGAGGGGAGGCCATGGAAGGCTCTGAGACATCTGCCCACGAGGAGCAGGGAGGAGTGGCCACCTAACCCAGATCCTGGGAGCTGAGGGAGGCTGAAGAGCAAAAGGTCCTGAGGCACCCTTGCCCTACACTTCGGGACCATGGCTTCCAGCCTAGGAGGCAGGCAAGGGTCCCTGCAGACTGGGGGTGGGTGTGGGGAAAGGGGCTGCGGAAGAGAACTCCTTGTTCCCCTCCTTCCGGTAGCCGTCCCTAAAATTAAGAAAGGCAAGAACCTGACCCAAGCTGTGCTTCCTGGGGAGCTCTTTGCCCGCTGCAGGTCTGCATGGGCAGGAGGGCAAAATCACAGTGTGCGAAGGAACGCGCGGGGAGGGGATGAATTCGCCCCACAGCAGGAACCCCATTCTCCTGTTGTTGCCCCTGAGGAGGGAGGTAGGGAGAGAGACCCCACGTGGGCAGAGCCCCCTCTTTGAGAAAGAGAGGTAGAGCCCATCCCACTGGTCCCTACACAACGGCAGAGCCCCCGTCGCCATCCCAGGAACCAAGAAGTGGATCCCACTCTGGGGAATGTAGGGAGCCCCTGACCTGGGGTCCTGGCAGTCTCAGGCTCACCCCAGCCCTGGAATGTGTGGGTATGTGAGGAGCTGGGCAGGAGGACGTGAGAGCAGAGAACAGAGGGGCAGGTGAGGCCCACAGGCCAACAGGTCTCCCATTCCAGCCCTGCCCCACGGGCCTCGCCCTCCCCCAGAGAGGCCCATGCCCGTTCCATCCAGAGAGAAAACCAAGAAGTCGATCAAGGGGGAAGCGTGCCAGAGGAGGGAGCCCGCAGAAGTGGCAGAAGAAGGCTTCGGTTGGCAAAAGAAGCTGGAAGAGGGGTAGGAATCACAAGCTGTCGCAGGTTTTAAAAAACAGAGACACTGAAGAATAGACAGGTCACGCCCAGGACGGATGCGATGCCGTGGAATGTGCTGAAGACAGATGGGGGCGCTGCGGGTTCAGATGGCCTCCACGTAGTTGGCCGGCAGCATCCCCGTGTCGCCGGTGCGCTCCACCGTCCCGTACATCCAGCCGTCGTCGATCTGCTGCACGTTGACGATGGTGTCCCCGTCCTGGAAGGAGACCTCGTCCTCGTCGGCGGCGCTGTAGTCATACACCGCGCGGTACCGCTTCTGTGGGGGAAGTGTGGTCAGCCTAGGGCCCTGGATGCCGACTCACCTGGGTCTGAGCATTTTTTTTCTAACTCTCCAGGACCCTGGAGCAGAGCCTGGGGGAGCAGTGAACTCAGAAATGGAGCACCAGGCCCTGCTACAAAGATTCTTACCTCTGTGTCTTGCTTGCTGAGAGCAATCGATCTTTTACAACCTTTGGCAGCTACTAAGGGCCAGAGGCAGAGCAGGGACTGGGTCACAGCAGCTCTGCCCCATCTCCCTAAACAGGACTGCAGTAAGGTCCACCAGCCATGATGACAGAGTAATGTCTAAAAATACGACACGCAGGCCAGGTGCAGTGGCTCACGCCTGTAATCCCAGCACTGTGGGAGGCCAAGGCAGGAGAACTGCTTGAGCCCAGAAGTTTGAAATCAGCCTGGGAAACATAGTAAGAACCCCCCCGCCCATTTTTTTTTTTTTTTTTTTTTTTTTGAGATGGAGTCTTGCTTTGTCACCCAAGCTGGAGTGCAATGGTGTGATCTTGGCTCACTGCAACATCCGCCTCCCGGGTTCAAGTGATTCTCCTGCCTCAGCCTCCCAAGTAGCTGGGACTATAGGCATGTACCACCATGCCCGGCTAATTTTTGTACTTTTTTGTAGAGAAAGGGTTTCACCATGTTGGCTAGGATGGTCTCAAACCCCTGGTCTCAAGTGATCCGCCTGCCTCGGCCTCCCAAAGTACTAGCGTCAGCCCATCTCAACAAAAAATAAAAAATTAGTTAGGCTTAGTGGTACATGCCTGTAGTCTCAGCTACTCAGCTGAGGTGGGAGGATCGCTTCAACCCAGGAGGTTAAGGCTGCAGTGAGCTAGCTGTGATTGCACCACTGCTGCACTCCAGCCTGGGTAGCAGAGCAAGACCCTGTCTCAAAACAAAACAACAACAACAACAAAAAACCAGAAAAAACATGCCCTGTGTGCTATTATTTGTATGATTATAAGCACCAGTAGTTTCTTTCAGAAGCCATGATGAGTCCTGTCCAAGTTCAGGACAAAGACCTTTCCTTGGGAGAAAAATCTTCAGGGGACGGAAGACGTGTCTATCAGGTTCCACCTTCCAAGCCTCAGCCAAAATCTGCCGCTTAAGCCCTAGGTCTAGGTAACGTTCAGCAAGGCACACAAAAACCTATAGCGTCACCTACTACCAGGATGGAGTTTAAAAAAAGAAAGAGGAAAAAAAAAAGAAAAATAAATCCTGGCCGGGCGCGGTGGCTCACGCTTGTAATCCCAGCACTTTGGGAGGCCGAGGCGGGCGGATCACGAGGTCAGGAGATCGAGACCACGGTGAAACCCCGTCTCTACTAAAAATACAAAAAATTAGCCGGGCGTGGTGGCGGGCGCCTGTAGTCCCAGCTACTCGGAGAGGCTGAGGCAGGAGAATGGCGTGAACCCGGGAGGCGGAGCTTGCAGTGAGCCGAGATCGCGCCACTGCACTCCAGCCTGGGTGACAGAGCGAGACTCTGTCTCAAAAAAATAAATAAATAAATAAATAAATAAAAATAAAAAAATAAAAAAAAATAAATCCTATAGCTATAGACAACATTCTACCTCCCCTGACCTTCACTGCCCTTGACTTGTCTCTGAGGCTCCACAGGACAGTTTGAAACCAACAGGTCTATGGGATAAGAGGTCACACCTCACATGAAGTAACCTCAGTCTCTCTCATCACCAATTCTGCCTCTATCTTGGGCTGAGCCGCTCCCATCCATGCCTGTATCCTGCAACAGCCTCCTGACAGTCTCCCTGCTTGTACCCTCAAACCACTGCCTCTTCTCAACACAGCTGCCAAGGTGGTCTTCCAAAACCCTATGTCACTCTGCACAGATCACAGGTCACAGAGGCCTTCCTGGGGCCCAGAAGTCCCTGCATAATCAGACCTCCTACCCTCTCCCACTCTAGTCAATTTGGGCTTCCTGCTGCTCCCTGAACTTTCCTAGAATATTCCTGCCTCAGAGCCTTTGCACTTGCTGTCCTCGTTGCACGGCTCACTCCTTCCTTTATTGAGGACTTTGCTCAAATGTCATGTCTTTTTTTTTTTTTTTTTTTTTTTCTAGCCAGAGTTTCACTCTTGCTGCCCAGGCTAGAATGCAAATGGCGTGATCTCGGCTCACTGCAACCTCCACCTCCCAGGTTCAGGCAATTATCCTGCCTCACCTCCCAAGTAGCTGGGATTATGAACATGTACCACCATGCCCAGCTAATTTATATTTTTAGTAGAGACAGGGTTTCACCATGTTGGCCAGGCTGGTTTCGAACTCCTGACCTCAGGTGATCTGCCCACTTTGGCCTCCCAAAGTGCTGGGATTACAGGTGTGAGCCATCGCACCCGGCCAAATGTCTTTCTTCTTTGGAGATAGAGTCTTGCTCTGTCATCCAGGCTGGAGTGCAATGGTGCAATCTTGGCTCACTGCAACCTCTGCCTCTTGGGTTCAAGCAATTCTACTGCCTCAGCCTCCTGAGTAGCTGGGATTACAGATTACAGGCACATGCCACCACATCTGGCTAATTTTTTTATTTTTGGTAGACAGGGGGGTTTCACCATGTTGGCCAGGCTGATCTCGAACTCCAGACCTCAAGTGATCTGCCCACCTTGGCCTCCCAAAGCGCTGGGATTACAGGCGTGAGCCACCGCACCCGGCCAAATGTCTTAATCCAGCTGCTTTCTATCCATCCCTCACCCTGCTGTCTTTCTCTTCACAGCGTGTCACTGCTGACCTTATGTTATATACCTATTTTCTTATTGTTTTCTTGTTTGTCCCCCTGACTGGAATGTAAGCCCCCAGAGGGCAGAGAGGTGGCTTTATATTCAGAGATGGACCCTACACATCCAGGACAGACCCACTGAGGAGGGAGGGACTGGCTGGGCTGCCTGGAACCTTATCCTTCAGACTAACTCTTGTGCCCACAGTGCCCTGGGCAGTCCTAACATCCCTTTGTGTGCCCAGAGCATCAGGCTCCAGCCAGCCACTATCTCAGGCGATTTTATCTCTCTAAGTATCTGTTCTGCTCCCACGTGAGCTACTCTGAATTCCCAGGCACCCAGCCTGGAGGCACTGAGCCTGCCAGGAGCTTGGTAAGGATGGCTCAGCGGCACCCATGGGTGGAGTGAGTGGCAGGACTTACAGAGCCGGGACTTCAGCTCTGAGGGCTCAGGAAGCCTGATCTCAACCCGTTCCTGCTGGGCTTATTCACTTGCTCTAGGCCTGGCTCAGAGTAGGTGAACCAGACAGACACTGCCAGGGTCCCCAGCCCAGCAGGGGACACAGAGAAGGTGACCAACACAAAGAGCTCTTTTTAGTTGAAAAAGTGCTCTGAAGGCAGCCAGTGGGGTCATGTGATGCAAAGCATCAGGGTGATGCGCTTTACACGACATGGCTGGGGGAGGCCCCTCAGAGGCAGGGGCAGCCTGAGAGCTGAAGGATGTGGGGGCCATCCTCAGGAAGCGAGGAGAGCAGCGCCCAGGGCTGGAAGGCCCCATGCAGAAAAGTGCCTTGTGTGTTCCCAGATAGCTGGGGTAAGGAAACCCCACCCAAAGCAGGGTGAGCGACCCGCCCATGGTACGCCAGGGCTGGAACGCAGGGCCCCAGTCCCAGCCAGCCTCTGCCCACTACGCCAACCAATTTCCTCTCTGCTCACAAGGCTGAGATCCCTATCATCACACACAACAGAGGGTGGGTGCAAAGGTCAGGAGAAGCCATGAGCTGTGTCCAAGCCTTCCCGAAGGATCCCCTGCCTCTGGCCTCTCCCCTCCGGCCAGGGTTACTCACCCCGCCACCACCTGGGGCGCTGCGCTGTATGGAGACTGGGGCTGCAGGCTCCTTGTAGCCACCATAGGACTGGGCCACCGGCTGCTGCTGGGGCTGCTGGTAAACTGGAAGATGGGAGGAGACGGGGCTCAGAAACTGTCCTGCCAAACCCAGCCCCTCCCAGAGCTCCCGAGAAGTCCATACCATGCACTTCCACCCCACCCCCAACCTGGCTCAAGCCCCACGACTCAAAGGCTGATGTCCACATGTGCACCTTTGCCTGTGTGGTGTATCCTACCGCAGGGGCTCTGAGCCCCATGACCTGGGGGCCTCTCCTTTCAGTCTTCTTGGCCCAGTACAGGCCTGACCCTGGTGCTCACGTCCTCATCCTGGATGAGAATGGAACTTGGGGGCTTGGCAAGGAGTCCTTTCCACGCCTGCATGTGTGTGTGCGTGCGTGTCTGTGTGCGTGTGTGTCTGTCTCTCGCCGGCTTCCTCCCCACCCCAGCTGGCCCGGCCTCAGGTCCTCTGTCTCCTCCTGCACACGAGAGGCAGAATCGCCTGTTGATTAAGAGCAAGGCTCCGGAAGGTGTATCTGTCTGTCTGTCTGTCTTCTCCTGGCTTCCTCCCCACCCCACTGGCCTCGCCTCAGGTTGTCTGCACCAACAGGCCCCGCACTCACCCGGGGCACTGGTCGGGATGTGGTGAGGCTGCTGCTGCTCCGGGGGCCGCCGGTAGCTGCTGCTGTCCTGGGAATCCCGGCGCTCTGGCTCCATGCCCTCGCCCCCGCTAGGGCCCATGCGGCTCTTCTCAAACTCCTCATGGTATTTTATCTGCAAGGTCAGAAGGCACTAGGTGAAGGATCCCACTGCAAACCACCCAGTTCCTTCCCGTGACCCTCAAGATCCCAGGATAGGAGAGACCCCTCAAGAGCTTTGGGTAGAGAAAGCCAGGTCACTCTGGAAGCACCAGCTGTGTGTCCTTGGACAAGCTACCTAATCTTGCCAAGCCTCAGTTTTCACCTCTGCAAAATGGGACACCAGTATCTCCCTCAGACACTGTTGGAGAATGCAATGAAATGACCGATGTAAAAGGACCATGAGAACTGAAGAATCAGACCAAAGGGAGTGGTCCCTTTTCTTTTTTTTTGAGATGGAGTTTGGCTCTGTCACCCAGGCTGGAGTGCAGTGGTGCGATCTCAGCTCACCGCAACCTCCACCTCCAGGGTTCAAGCGATTCTCCTGGCTCAGCCTCCCAAGCGGCTGGGATTACAGGCGCCTGCCACCACGCCCAGCTAATTTTTTGTATTTTTAGTAGAGACGGGGTTTCATCATGTTGACCAGGCTGGTCTCAAACTCCTGACCTCAGGTGATCCACCCGCCTCGGCCTCCCAAACTGCAGGGATTATAGGCGTGAGCCACCGTGACCGGCCAAGTGGTCACTTTTATATGCCTGCGGCAGGGGCGGGGCTGCTGTTTCCACCTGGGTCCACAGTAACAACAGCAGCAGCCTGTTTCCTGAGCTCTTACTGCGCCAGGGCCGTGCTAGGTGTTTTATGTCACAGGCTCATGTGAGCTCGTCAGCGCCTCTGAGGGGTAGATTGCAGACCCCATGTAACAGGCAAGAAAGAAACGAAGGGATTGATAAGCGAGGTGAGTGGCCCAAGATCACAGATTCCAGAGCCTTGCTCCTGATCAACAGGCGATTCCGCCTCTTGTGTGCAAGATGTCGCGGGCGCTACAGCCTAGGATGCTCTGCTGAGAACCCCAGCCTTCAGGGATAAAAACTGCCAGACCCTCCCTGAGGGCGGGACATTGTCTTGGAGATGGGCTCCTTCTCAGGTCAGGTTCCAAAAATGAGCAGAGAGGCCCCAAGAAGTCATATCCCTCAGGACCACCCCATTAGGCGGGCACGTGAGGCTCCAAGCCAAGTCAGTCTCTTGCCCCCACAGTCTCTACTGGCTACAGAGTCCCCCACCTTCACCACCACCACCCAGGAGTCTTGAGTTGGGCCTCATGTTGTTTGAGGGCTGTGACTGTGCCTGCCTGGGGCTGGCTGCATTAGCCATCAAGGTCAGGAGGGCAGGGGAGGCAGGTGCCCACCAAGCCAAGCTGGAGAGGGGAGGGAAGCTGCACTCTGCCCAGACCCCTTGGGTGCTATGGTGGAGGACTTAGCCAGTTTGGGGGAACCAGAGCCCCTGCTACCTCCATCAGAGACCTAAGCAGGGTCAGCCAGAGGAAGCCCCACCCCCACTAAGAAAGAAACCTCAGGGTCAACTGGCCCATTTGTGTCCAGAGCCTCGGCCCCAGCTCTGTCCTCTTAGCCAACTGAGTCAGCAACAGTTGTTCATCCACCTTGTCTTCCTCAGGCTGAGTCCCATGGTGGGAGGAGAACACCGGCCTCGGTGTTCCCTGCTAGATCCAGATCCTGATTAGCCCCAGGCTTCCTCCACCTCCCATCCCCCATGGCACCTTCTCCAGACACAAGCCCTTTCCTCCTCTCAGGTCTGAAAACCGTCCAGATGGCCTTCTGGGGCTGTGCCAGACTCCCCAAGACAGGCCTGCCAAGGTCTCCTGGATCTCAGCCCAAGAGCCAGACCCTGGAGAATCACGGGTGACAACCCGTGCTTGCGGCACCCTGACCCTGTGGCAACCAGATCCTGCGGCACCCTCGCCCTACCCTGACCCTGTGGCACCCTGGCCCTGTGGCAATCTGACCCCGCAGCACCCTAACCCTGTGGCACCCTGGCCCAGCGGCACCCTGACCCTGTGGCAATCTGACCCTGAGGCACCCTTGCTCCCATTCTTCCTCCAGCCGCTCCATGCAGCATTAAGGCCCACACGTTCACACCTCATGTGCCTGGATCCAGCTGCTGTAGCCCCACCTGGGCCAGCCCAGACCCGGCCCCGGGGCCCATATGGGACAGGGGAAAAGTCAAGATCCCTATTCCCAGGCACCTGTATATCAGGTGGGTTTTGAGGCCTGTATTGCATGCACCTGCAGCAAGAACTACACCACAAGAAAGGCGGGTGGTAAGGCCGAGCATGGTGGCTCATGCCTCTAATCCCAGAACTTTGCGAGGCCAAAGTGAGTGGGTCACTTGAGGTCAGGAGTTCAAGACCAGCCTGGCCAACTTGGTGAAACCCTGTCTCTACTAAAACTACAAAAATTAGCTGGGTGTGGTGGCGGGTGCCTGTAATCCCAGCTACTCGGGAGGCTGAGGCAAAAGGATAGCTTGAACCTGGGAGGCAGAGGTTGCGATGAGCCAAGATCACGCCATTGCACTGCATCCTGGGCAACAAAGTGAGACTCCGTGACTGTCTCAAAATAAAAAAAAAAAAAGACAGGCCATAGAGCCTCACATACATATCTCATTGCCTCAAATGGAAAAAGACCTCCAGGTGAGCCTATTTATGGGAGAGGGAGCCAGCCCTGGCCAGACTGACCATGCCCAACCCCACTAGGAAGGGCACCAGGGCACTCCCAGACACGGGGCCCATGCCCTGCTCTCAGATCCCTAAGACAAGGCCAGAAGTGACTCTCCCTGCCCACTCCCTCAGCAGCACCCTGTCCCATGGCTGGGGGTGGTGGGGTAAGACAAGGGAAGGAGATAGCAGCCAGCAGCCCTAGTTGATACACTTCATGCATATCAGCTCGCCGAATCCTCCCCACAAGCCTCTGAGGTAGTCAATGTCATATCCCGATATCCAGAGAGGCTAAGGGACCTGCCCAAGATCATCCAGACACATGGTGGTAGGGAGGGAAGGGATTAAGGTCAACCTGGAGGCAGCCCACCCTCGCCACTCAAGGGCGGTCCAGGCTTCTCTCATCCTTCAAGGTCCATCTCGGCACCTCATCCTCAGGATGCTGACCCTGGCTCCAGGCTGAACCCAGGGCTTCCATAGCACCTGGGACTGGGCTGTGCTGTTGGTGGGTGGTGTCCCCCACCCCCACTGGATGGAAGCTCCTGGAAGGTAGTGAAGGAGCCAGTTATTCTGATGCCGGGGTCTCCCACAGCACTGCACACCCCAGGCCTCAGGACTGGCTGAAGAGAACAGACCAGGATCCTGGAGACCCCTGAGCTTTGCTTCTTAACATGTGGTCTCCGGGCCGGGGGCGGTGACTCACACCTGTAATCCCAGCACTTTGGGAGGCTGAGGCTGGTGGATCACCTGAGGTCAGAAGTTTGAGACCAGCCTGGCCAACATGGTGAAACACCGTCTCTACTAAAAATACAAAAATTAGCTGGGCGTGATGGCAGGCACCTGTGATCCCAGCTACTTGGGAAGCTGAGGCACAAGAATTGCTTGAACCCTGGAGGCAGAGGTTGCAGCAAGCCAAGATCACGCCATTGCACTGCATCCTGGGCAACAGAGTGAGACTCCATTAAAAAAATAAAAAATGTGGTCTCCAGACTACCTGTGTCTGACTCAACCGGGCTCCTTGTTAGAATGCAGGTTCTGGGGCCTTCCAGAGAATCCACAAAATCAGGGCTGGGGTTCTGGAATATGCATTTTGGAAAAAAGCTCCCCAGGTAAGTCTGAAGCAGGCTTCAAGTCTGAGAACAGGTGGTCTAGAGCAGAAGCTGGGAATCTATGGTCCATGGACCAAATCCAGCCCACAGCCGGCTGCTAAGAACGGGTTCCACGTTCTTGGCAGAGGGTGGTGGGGGGGGTGGGGAAGAAGAACTAAAAGAGAAATAATATTTCATGACACATGAAATTTCTCTGAAATTCAAATTTCAGCCTCCAGAAATAAAGTTTTATTGGAACACAGCCACACCCACTCAATTACCTCTTATCTGTGGCTGCTTTCATGGCAGAATTGCAGAACTGAGTTGCTGCCACAGAGGCCATATGGCCACAAAGCCTGAGATACCTCCTACCTGGCCCTTTATAGAAAAAACTTAGTGATCCTTGTTTGCCAAAATACTCTGATGGCATATTCCTATTGGTTAAATGTATTTTAGCACAATCTTCCTGAATTATGTGTATTTTATAAGTTACACGGAAGTTATCACTTGACAAATATAGAATGTATATCGCAAAACTTGCACGAAAGAATGAATTTTAAAAGTACGAGATGGCCAGGTGAGGTGGCTCACACCTTTAATCCCAGCACTTTGGGAGGCCGAGGTTGGCGAATCGCTTGAGGTCAGGAGTTCAACACTAGCCTGGCCAACACAGTGAAACCGTGTCTCTACTAAAAATACAAAACTTAGTCAGGCGTGACGGTGGGCACCTGTAATCCCAGCTGCTTGGAAGGCCAAGTCATGAGAATCACTTGAACCCAGGAGACAGAGATTGCAGTGAGCCGAGATCGAGCCACTGCACTCCAGCCTGGGTGACAGAGTGAGTCCATCTCAAAATGAATGAATGAATGAATGAATGAATTAGACGAAAAAGAACCAGAACCAGGAGTTCTAGAGTTTTCTTCCTGTAGGAACATGCTGCCTGTCCCACACCTTGAGGACCCCTGGTGGGCTCTATCCTCTTCACTTTTCTTTTTTCTTTTTTTTTTTTTTTTGAGACGGAGTCTCGCTCTGTTGCCCAGGCTGGAGTGCGGTGGCACAATCTCGGCTCACTGCACCCTCTGCCTCCCGGGTTCAAGTGATTCTCCTGCCTCAGCCTCCTGAGTAGCTGGGATTACAGGCACCCGCCACCACGCCCAGCTAATTTTTGTATTTTTAGTAGAGATGGGCTTTTACCATGTTGGCCAGGCTGGTCTTGAACTTCTTGACCTTGTGATCTGCCCACCTCAGCCTCCCAAAGTGCTGGGATTACAGCCGTGAGCCACCGTGCCCAGCCTCCTCTTCACTTTCCAGAGAGGAAACTGGTGGGGACGGGTACAACCACAGAAAGGTGTGAGGGCTCAGGGTTTGCATGCTCCATGAGGATGGGGGAGGAAGTGGGACATAGAGTGAAGAGAGTGACAGCTCTCCCCCACCCTCAGGGGAAACTCAGAAAGCAGGAAACCAGGACAAGGAGAGAAACTGGTCCTTCCCGGACAGGCTCAGGCCTGCAGGAATTTCCTCCAGGCCCTGGCAGGCACCTAAGTGGAAGCCCACTTCACTTCCTGTTCCCTAGAATGCTGGCCTGCCTTTTCCTGATCTGAGAAAATGGGGTGGGAGTAGGGGGGTGGGAAGAGGAGGAGAGGCAAAACCTGCTGTTTCCTGGAGTGCCCTTGACCCATCAGGGCCGTCCCAGCCTGGGCAGTCCCCTTTGGGCATCTCCTCCGCACACCGTCTCTGCTGCCTCCTCTCCCCCTTGGCACTGGCTGTGCACAAAAGGCAAGAGCAAGCATGCAGCCAGGCAGGGCTTACATGTTAACAGCTGGAAACACCTGCATCGTCGCTGCTCCTGCTGGCTGAACAGCCAACAGTTCCTGCAGCCCGGGCTAGGGGCACAGGGAGGGCAGTGGCGAGGGCCTGGACAGAGTCTGGGGGGAGTCCAGTCTGGATGCAGAGGGCAGTTTACTTAGGGGTTTGGGTCAGGATCAGCCCCTCCTTTCCTGGCCCCCTCCCTTCAGGCTGGAGCAAGGACCCGCACCCACGTGGCAGCACAGGCTAAGCCTGTTTCTGAGGGGAGGCAGCCAGCCCTGGCCAGGCTGAAAATCCATCCAACCCCAACACCCACTGGG
This sequence comes from Hylobates moloch, assembly GCF_009828535.3. NCBI lineage: Eukaryota > Metazoa > Chordata > Mammalia > Primates > Hylobatidae > Hylobates > Hylobates moloch. The sequence continues at coordinate 22,580,759 of NW_026652285.1, read as the reverse complement.
AGGGGCACTCCAGGTGACGGTCTCACAGACCCAGTGCAGGAGGTGAGTCTCCGGAGCCCCACTCTCTTAGTGACCCCGTCCACTGGTGTTGGTGGCAGGGAGAGCACAAGGGAAGGGGACACCCCTCCTGAGGCCTCCAGGCTCACAAGGCACCTGCCCTTCCGACTTTCGTTCTGAGGTGGGAAAGGTCAGCTTCCCTTGTTTCCTTTCTGTTAAGGAAGAGCCTGACCCTGAGAATCTGTGACCAGGGAGGGAAGTGCAGACACGGAGAGGACAGGGGCCTGCCCTGGGCCCCGAAGGTGCCAGCAGGGGGCCTGCAGGGACAGGTGTCCTTGATGTTGGGGGCCCAGATGAATGTGTGACATCTTCCCTGGACGTGACGCTATCTGCATTAGTGATGGGGTGACAGGGAGCCTTTTCCTCTGGGAGGAGAGCAGGTCTGGACCCCACAGGCTCAGTCCCTTATGATGGGCTGCACTGTCACCAGACCAATGCCTCATCCTTAGGGGAGCCATATGCTTACTTACACGACCTTGGGAGGGTCACTTTCCCCTCTGGGTCTCAGTTTCCTCATCTGTAAATAAGACCATGGTACCATCTGCTCCCAGGCGGTCCTGGGAACCCTGACCAGCTCCAGGAACCTGAGCAAACTCTAAGCGGAAAGCAAGTATGGACACGTGAGTATTCCCATAAAGGGCTGGGGAAACCGATCTTGCTTCTCAAAAAGTCATTACACATGGATAAATGTATCTGAAGTTACGGCCGGCTGACCCGACGGCTGGAGGAGTAGCTGCCTGAACCCAGGACACCCTTCCTGGGTGACTATCAATGTTTTAACAACCTCTGCAGCTGTACAGCTCTTCACACAGCTAGACCAAGCTCTTCATACCGTGACAAGCATCGCCCTAAAAAATGGGTCGGACATGCACACTTTCATTCCCATTTTACAGAAGAGGAACATGAGGCTCAGAAATTAAATGACTTCCCGAGGCAGAGCTTTCATTGCTCAGTAACAGCCAAGGCCGGTGACACAAGGACAAAATCACAGCTACACAGGCCCTTTCCTGAGAACAGGTGTGGAGCAGGGTGACCACACGCCCACGTCCCAGTTCATGTCTGCTGCTCAGGGATAAATGTCAATGCACCCCTTTTCACTCTCAACAGGAATGATAATCAGAAAGTCACCCTAACTCGAGAGAGAGGGACACCAGGCATGCAACTCAGGACAGGCGGCACAGGGGGGCTAAATAGGCTGAGAAAAAGTGAGGCTCAGCTCCGTCCAGCCTGGGCCCACCTGGATAAAATTTCCAAACCCTCAGCTTCCTCTCCCTCCCCTCGCCAGCAAATGAGAAAATTGTGTTACTACTTTCCTGACCCATCTACTGGTTTGTTAAGCAAATAGGCACATGAGGGGGATGTTAGCACATTCAGAAGGCAAAGAAACATTTCCCAGCTTCCAAGGGCCTGGCTCATCCCTGCTCCAAGCTCCGCAAAGTTCTGGCCTTCTGAGAGCCCTGAGTGAGGAGCGCCCTAGGCCCAGACATGTCAGCACAGCCCCAGCCTGGGAGCTGTCCTGGACCTCTGTGGACACAGGCCACACTCTCTCTGTGCCCATGAGGTCCAAGTACATGTGGGTTCAGGGGTCCAGGCCTAAGGACCCTCGCGACTCAGCCAGGACCCTACTAGCTGGGACTCCAGAATGACAAGTTAGGGTCCATGACAAAGCTCTGCTAGCTGATGTTCTGTTTTCTGATCCCCCTGCTCTCCCAACTGTGGTGGAAAATAGAAGTCTGACTCTCCATACGGTGCTCCTCACATGATTATACATCACAGTGAACGAGGGAACAGCAGGCTCTGGGTGGAATCATCAGCTCACCAGCTAGGGTCTTTTTTTGGGTGCCCTTACATGCATTACTCATTTCCTCTTCTTTTTTACTTTATTTATTTATTTATTTTGAGACAGCCTTGCTCTGTCGTCCAGGATGGAGTGCAGTGGTGCGATCTCAGCTCACTGCAACCTCCACCTCCCAAGTTCAACCAATTCTCCTGCTTCTGTCTCCCAAGTAGCTGAGACTACAGGGGTGCACCACCATCCCCAGCTATTGTTTTCTATTTTTAGTGGACACGGGGGTTTGCCATGTTGGCCAGGCTGGTCTCAAACCCCTGGCCTCAAATAATCCGCCTGCCTCAGCCTGCCAAAGTGCTGGGATTATAGGCCTGAGTCACCGCGCCTGGCCTCATTTCCTTTTCTCAGCCAGCCCGAGAATATTGCCATTTTACAGATAGGGAAACCAAGGCTCAAGATGTGGGCAAACAGTGGGTTAAGTCCGAATCCAGTTCTAACATCACAGCCTCAGTTCTCAACCACCAGGCAATACTGCTCCCCATTAGAGACTCACAATATTTTATTTTATTTATTTATTTTTTAGAGACAGGGTCTCGCGCCGTCACCCGGGCTGGAGTGCGGTGGCATGATCATGGCTCACTGCAGCCTCGAACTCCTGGGCTCAAGCAATCTTACCACCTCAGCCGCTCGAGTAGCTGGGACTACAGGTGGATGCTGCCGTGCACGGCTAATTTTCTTTCTTTCTTTGTAGAGATGGGATCTTGCTATGTTGCCCAGGCAAGTCTCAAACTCCTGGCCTCAAGGAATCCTCCCACCACAGCCTCCCAAACTGTTAGGATATAGGCGTGAGCCCACCATGCCCCAATATTTTATTTTTAAAACAAACAAAAGTCTGCACTCAACTTCATTAGTAATCACAGAAATGCAATTTAAAACCATCGGCTATCACACTCTACACGATCAAAATGCTAAAGTGAACATATCTGCGCACATGGAGCAAATGAAACTCATCTCTGCTGGTGGGAGGGTAAATCAGTGCAGCCACTTGGAAAACAGTTCCGTATTATCTGGTAAAGTTGAAGGAGCACACTTTTTTTTTCTTTTCTTTTTTTTTTTTTTTTTTTTGAGATGGAGTCTCACTCTGTCACCCAGGCTGGAGTGCAGTGGTGCGATCTCAACTCACTGCAACCTCTGCCTCCCAGATTCAGTGATTCTCCTGCCTCAGCCTCCAGAGCAGCTGGGATTGCGCCACCGAGTGTGCCACCACGCCCGGCTAATTTTTTGTATTTTTGGTTGAGACGGGGTTTCACTGTGTTAGCCAGGATGGTCTTGATCTCTTGACCTCATGATCCACCCACTTCGGCCTCCCAAAGTGCTGGGATTACAGGTGTGAACCACCACGCCCGGCCAAGGAGCACACATTCTAAGATGCAGCAGTTCCAATGTACATAGACCTCAGGAGATATGTACAAAAATGTCCATAGTAACTGGAAACAGTACAAATGTCCACCAGCAACAGAATCAATAAAATGTGGTATAAACAAACAATGGAATACTATATAGCAATGAAAAAGGATGTACCACCACTACCCGCAAACATATGGATGAATCTTTAAACCCAATGGTGTGTAAGAGAAGCAAGATACACAAAATTACTGTGTTCAAAATCAGGAAAAGCAAAACTATAATGTTTAAGAATACATAATTACATATTAAAATTACAATGAAAAATGCATGCTTTCAAAATTAAACTAGAGGACTGTCCAACAAACCTGCCTTCAGAGTATTTTACTCTGGAGACAAAACTTTGTTTGACTATTTGCTATTGATTAGGCCCAGACTCTAAAGACTGAAGCTCATTACAGAATATAAAATGCTCATTATTTCTGGCCAACTGAGATGCAAAGCATTTCTGCCTGCAGCAAAGATATCTTCAAAGTTTATGGTTTTATTTTCCTGTAGGACAATAGCCAATGTATAACTAATGGTAGGCCCTTAACCATTTCTGTCGCTAAATGTATCCAGTACTCTCTGTTTTCCTTTTCCTTTTTTTTTTTTTTTTTTTTTTTGAGACAGAGTCTTCCTCTGTTGCCCAGGCTGGAGTGCAGTGGTGTAGTCTCAGCTCACTGCAACCTCCACCTCCCAGATTCAAGCAATTCTCCTGCCTCAGCTTCCCAAGTAGCTGGAACTACAGGTGTACACCACCACGCCTGGCTAATTTTTGTATTTTTAGTAGAGACAGGGTTTCACCATGTTGGCCAGGCTGGTCTTGAACTCCGGACCTCGGGTGATCTGCCCACCTCGGCCTCCCAAAGTGCTGGGGTTACAGACATGAGCCACCTCGCCCGGCCCCAGCACTTTCTTTCACAGACTAGCATTTACCTCTGCCTCTCATATTCCCCAGCTTTAATCTCTAGATGGTTCCCTCATAATTAAATAAAGATATGATAAGTACTTACTTATCATATGGGAGTTATATTTTTAACACTGTGAACACTGGGCTCTAAAATATAACTAATATGGGAGTTATATTTTTAACACTGTGAACACTGGGCTCTTGACAGGCATACGGTAATACAATGTATGGTATACCTGCCTGGTGAAACAGGTGTTTATTGTATATGTTACTATGTGTCATATTTCACACATAAAAATAGTTGTACACAACTTTTTTTCTGTACACACAAAATTGTATACAGAAAAATCAATATGTAAGTAAATAAAAGAAGAGGCTCCAGTAAAGCGACTAAAATTTTCCATCCTTGAACACTGCTAGAGCTCATGACAAAAGGCCAGGATTCCTAATATGTAACCTTTATCCCATAGCGTGGACCCATCAAAAGGCAACTCTTTAGATGCCTTTAATGATGACACAACTACTCACCATAGATGTGTAATATACTAGCCCCTTTCCTCACTTCCACACATTCTCAGTACTAGACAATGGCCAAACTTTTCTGCCAAACTTCACTTCATGTCCCTTCTGTGGCTACAGTGTAGAAAGCAGACAAGTGTGCCTTTAAAGTATTAATAACGTTGACAGCATAACTGGGTGTGATGGCGTGTGCCTGTAATCCCAGCAACCTGGGAGTCTTAGGCCAGGGTTCACTTAAACCCAGGAGTTCAAGGCTGCAGTGAGCTATGATCATGTGACTACACTCCAGCCTGGGCAACATAGCAAGACCCTATCTCTACAAAAAATATAACAATTAGCTGGGCATGGTGGTATATGCCGGTAGTCCCAGCTACTCAGGAGGTTGACAGGAGACGACCACTTGTGCCCAAGAGTTCGAGGCTGCAGTGACCTATGATTGTGCCACTGTACTCCAGCCTGGGCAACCTTGTCTCAAAAATAATAATGATGATAATAATAGTGACATCATTTATCCCATGCCAAGCACTTGGCATTTTCCTTGCAACCACCTGTCAAAGTAGGGCCTACTGTCCCATTTTTACAAATGAGGAAACTGAGGCTCAAAGAGCCCTGCCTGGCCCCAGAATGACAGAAGCTAGGATCTGGGCCCTTGCCATCTCCTCCTACCTCACTGTCTCGCCGCTTAGCAAAACTGAAGACAGACTGCACTTATCCAAAGCAGACACCCCAGAGGAGATCAGACACTTGTTTTTAAAATGCTCTGGCCGGTAAAAAGCCCTAGTCTGCAGCGTATCCCTCCAGGGAAGCAAATCCTCATCCTTTTACAAGATGGCCTGACCTTTAGAAATCACTGGAGTCAGCTGGGCACAGTGGCTCACACCTGTAATGCCAGGACTTCAGGAGGCTAAGGCAGGCGGATCACCTGAGGTCAGGAGTTTGAGACCAGCTGGGCCAATATGGCAAAACCCTTTGTCTACTAAAAATACAAAAATTAGCCAGGCATGGTGGCATATGCCTGTAGTCCTAGCTACTCAGGAGGCTGAGGCAGAAGAATCGCTTCAACCCAGGAGGCAGAGGTTGCAGTGAGCCGAGATCACGCCACTGCACTCCGGCCTGGGCGACAGAGCAAGACTCCGTCTCAAAAAATAAATAAATAAAAATAAAAATAAATAAATAAAATAACTGGAGTCATTTGGTACTAATCTGGGAAGCAAAGCAACAAGCTACATACAGGAACAGGAATGCTATTTTGGATACAAAACAAAAGGTGTGGCTCTAAACACCCTGTTTCCCAAAACACTTCAGGAGGTTGGGACAACTTAGCAATGGTTTTATACGTGGTATAAAGCTCCCCTGGGCCAGGCGCAGTGGCTCATGCCTGTAGTCCCAGAACTTTGGGAGGCCGAGGTGGGCGGATTGCTTGAGTCCAGGAGTTTAAGACAACACAGCGAGACCCTGTCTCTAATAAAATTTAAAAAAAAAAAAGGCCGGGCGCGGTGGCTCCCGCTTGTAATCCCAGCACTTTGGGAGGCCGAGGCGGGCGAATCACGAGGTCAGGAGATCGAGACCACGGTGAAACCCCATCTCTACTAAAAGTACAAAAAAATTAGCCGGGCGTGGTGGCGGGCGCCTGTAGTCCCAGCTACTCGGAGAGGCTGAGGCAGGAGAATGGCGTGAACCCAGGAGGCGGAAAAAAATTTTGTAATCACAATTTGGAGGCCGAGGCGGCGATCACGGTCAGAGGTCGAGACCACGGTGAAACCCCGTCTCTAAAAAAAAAAAAAAAAAAAAAGCTCCCCTGGGAGGCCAGGTGAGGTGGCTCACCCCTATAATCCCAGCACTTTGGGAGGCTGAGGTGGGAGGATAACTTGAATCTAGGAGTTTGAGACCAGCCTGGGCAACATAGCAAGATAGTGTCTCTGCAAAAAAAAGAAAAATTAGCTGGGCATGGTGGTGCACACCTGTGGTCCCAGTTACTCGGAGGCTGCGGTGGGAGGATAGCTTGAGCCCAGAAGGTTGAGGCTGCACTGAGCCGTGAACACACCACCGCACTCCAGCCCGGATGATGGAGCGAAACCCTGTCTCAAAAATAAAAATAGGCTGGGCTCGGTGTCTCACGCCTGTAATCTCAGCACTTTGGGAGGCCGAGGCAGACGGATCACGAGGTCAGGAGATCGGGACCATCCTGGCTAACACGGTGAAACCCCGTCTCTACTAAAAATACAAAAAAAATTAGCCCGGTGTGGTGGCGGGCACCTGTAGTCCCAGCTACTTGGGAGGCTGAGGCAGGAGAATGGTGTGAACCCGGGAGGCGGAGCTTGCAGTGAGCCGAGATCGCACCACTGCACTCCAGCCTGTGCGACAGACCGAGACTCCGTCTCAAAAAAAAGAAAAATAAAAATAAAGCTCCCCTGGGGTTCTGAGGTACAGCCTGATCTGGCACCCTCTGACTTAGGGGTTGGTGAAGCTTTTTCAGACTTTTAGGTGGTGGCTCTCAAATTTCAGAGAGCACCACAGAAACCCAGGGAATGTGTTTAACGTGCTGATTCCTGGGCCCCACTCTCAGAGACGCTGATTCTGGCATCCAGGGGAGAAGGCCTGTGCGTCTGCATTTTCAGTCAACCCTACAGGTGACTGGGCTACAGCTGTCTGGAGGCCCATATCCGACAGACTGTAATTGCTTTCATTAAAACCAAGAGTCTCCAGGCTTTGCAGTCACACTCTACAGGTCTCTGCTAAAGCTGCAAAAGCAGCTAGCAGGTCGGAGTGGATCCCTTCCCCCAGCTCCTGCAGAGGACCATCAGCTCACTGCAGCGCAAGAAGGGTAAAAGATGGTTATCTCCTGAGGTGCAGATGGCTTGGCCAGGGTGGTGAGTTTTGTCACTAGGATATTAACACCTCTAATAACTGGGGGAAGGAAGAGGAGGAGGTGGCTTAGGCTGAGTGTGGAGTGTTCTGGAAGCCTTCCAGAAAGGGAAGCAGGGATGACTGGGCTTGTCTCCCCTCCTCCAAAACCCACAGGGTGAAGCAGTGAGTGAACAGCCAGGGAGCTGGGGTTGCAGATTGGGAGCAGTGTCACTGATGAAAGACTAGGGCCTCTACACGAAAAGCCTCAGGGGCTGAAGAGCCAACATTCCAGTTCTGTGAACCATTCCAGGTATTCCCCATAATCTAAGACCATCTTCCCTCTCCCCCACTTTCAAGTGGAGAGCTCTGAGACACAGACCTAAGGGTCTTACCCTTTGGAGGGTCTGAGCCAAAGGGAAGCTCCAGGGTGTGAGGCCAGGCCCTGACATATAAAGAGTCAACTGTGACAGGCCTCCGGAAGTTGGAGGGGAAGGAGGATTAGAGTGCCCGCCCCAGGCATCCCCTGCTAGCCAAAGGGAAGCATGCCATTTCCTCAGGCCACCAATTTCAAACTGCAGGTCAACAATCCAGTCGCAAAACCCATTCACAGTAAGTCTGCAACCAGCATCTTTTTGTTTGTTTCGGTTTGTTTTTTTTTTTTGAGATGGAGTCTCGCTCTGTCGCCTTGCTGGAGTGCAGTGGCCCAATCTCAACTCACTGCAACCTCCGCCTCCCGAGTTCAAGCGATTCTTCTGTCTCAGCCTCCCAAGTAGCTGGGATTACAGGCACGCACCACCATGCCCAGCTAATTTTTGTAGTTTTAGTAGAGATGGGGTTTCACCATGTTGGCCAGGATGGTCTCGATCTCTTGACCTCATGATCTGCCCACCTCGGCCTCTCAGAGTGCTGGGATTACAGGCGTGAGCCACCGCGCCCGGCCCTTTTTTTTTTTTTTTTTGGAAACAGGGTCTCACTCGGTTTCCCAGGCTGGAATGCAGTGGTGCAATTACCGCTCACTATAACCTCAAACCTCTGGGCTCAGGTGATCCTCCCACTTCAGCCTCCAGAATAGCTAGGACCACAGGCGTGTGCTATCATGCCTGGCTAGTTTTTGTGTGTGTATATATATATATATATATATATATATATTTTTTTTTTTTTTTTTTTTTTTTTTTTTGTAGAAACAGAGTTTTGCTGTGTTGCCCAGGCTAGTCTCAAACTCCTGGGCTCAAGCAATCCTCCCATCTCAGTCTCCCAAAGTGTTGGGAATACAGTCCTCAAAGGGGCTGTATTATGTGAGGGTGTATAGGGGCCTGCAACCAGCATCTTTAGAAAAGATCTGAATGTGGCCAGGTGCGGTGGCTCACACCTGTAATCTTAGCACTTTGGGAGGCCAAGGCGGGCACATCACCTGAGGTCAGGCGTTCGAGACCAGCCTGGCCAACATGGTGAAACCCTGTCTCTACCAAAAACATAAAAATTAGCCGGGGGTGGTGGTGTGCACCTGTAATCCCAGCTACTCCACTTGGGAGGCTAAGGCAGGAGAATCACTTGAACCCTGGAGGCGGAGCACCACTGCACTCCAGCCTGAGCAACAGAGTGAGACTCTGTCTCAAAAAAAAAAAAAAAAAAAGATCTGAACACCCTCTAAGTAGGAAGTACTCATTCATGAAAGCTTCCATTCTGTTTTCCCTCTACATAAATGTATGCCTGCTAGATGGGTCAAGACGTACAATGTATATTTTACTGTAGGCTGAAGTCAGAGTTTGAAAGCCACAGTTTCGGGCATGGCTGGTTCTGCTGTCTGTGGGCTGTCTGCGCATCTGAAATCCACCTGACCCACCACTGCAGCCCACTCTATGCATGGCCCAGCCAAGCTCTTAAAGGAGTGCCCTGCTGAGGTGGCCAGGTGGAGGGTGGGAAGGGATGTGGAGCCCAGGGAGTGGGTGCTGAGGAGACCACCGGAAAGCCAGGCCCCCCCGCAATCTCTATCCCCAGTTCCTCAGCCCAGAGCAACAACGGGCAACTCACTGATCCCTTCCTGTTCCAGACACGAAGACAGCTGCCTGCCTAAACCCTCCCTGGCAGGACCTCCTAGGCCAGGCTGGCTGGGCAGCCCCTGCAGTTCTGTGTGCGGGTCCCCCATGGTTGCTGCTCACCGCAGTGCCCTGCCCCTGGATGCCTAAAGCCACACAGGCTGCTTGCCTGTGGCTCTGCCAAGCAGGAAACTGAGGCCTGTTCTCTGGCCACAGGTGCCATTGAGGGCACATGATGCTGGGGACAGTTGATCCCCTGCCCACTCTCCATGCCCACCCCTGCCACAGCCAGATGCCACTGACCATCAGGGAGGCGGGGGGTGTGAGCCAGGGGGTGCAGGGCTGGCAGGCGAAGCTGGCTGGGGTTTTTACACAGGAAGGAAGAGAAGGCTGATGTGGGGGAGGAGGCCAAGGAAGGGCGGAAATGACTGCAATGTCAGCACCCAGGCGCAGACCAGGGGAGGCCAGGCGCTCCCGCCCCCCAGTTTTGACCTTTGTGCTAAGATGAGACGTGTAGTCTGCACTGATACCCACGATATCCAGAAAAAAGAACAACAGTCAGAGAGAGTGGGGGCTGATTTAACACATAGGCCCCCACACACTCCCACAGAATACAGTCCCTTCAAGAAGAAAATGCTATGCGGGCTGGTCTGGGGGTACACAGAGAAGAGGCATCCCCAAGCTCTTCCCCAGGCCCACCATGGAGGGCAGGGGCAGTGGAGGCACTGGCCTCATTCACATCTGCCAGGCTCACGTCTGCCAGGCTGGCAGGGAGGGGACCAAACAGAGGGTAGCAGGGATGCTGCAGGGCGGGGCAGGAGCTCACGTTACTGATCTGGTCCTGGGTCTTCTTGATTCTCTGGAGCTCGGGCGTGTCTGCCACCACGCTGAAGCCTTTGCCCTTGTTCTTCTCAAACTCCTCCTTGTAGCGCACCTGCAGGAGGGGAGGAAGAGGGATTGGAGTCAGGCCAGGAGCCAAAAGGGCCTCGGCTTGGGGCCCCTCTGAGGCAGCAACCAGTCAGGAGATGGGGACAGGGAGTCAGGAGAAAGACCCTGACCAGAAGTCCCCAACTCAAAGCAGAAGCCTCAGCCAAAAGGTGTTAAGACTCGTAATAATAAGCCACTACCAAGTCTTCAGTGCGCAGTGAATGGCGGGCACAGAGCCCAGGGCCTTACATGAACCATCTCATTTAGATCCCACCATACATATAGCCACGCGATTAACAGCTCCAATTTACGGATCAGGAAACGGAGCCACAGAAAGGCAAAGTCTCCTGCCCAAGGTCACACAGCTTAGCGGTCAATGTCCGGCACTACCAGAGTGCAAACCCTCATCTGCCTGACTCCTGACCCTTCACTCCCCGCCCATCCTGTCTGGAAGCTTATAGGAAAAAGGTTCTTTCCAGAGCTCCCAGGGTGGCCCCAGCCCTCATGTTAGCCAGGATGTGGCCCTGCCCACTACGCCTGGGGGAGCTTTTCAGCAACCAGCTGAGTGAGGGCTGTGCCAAAGGACAGAGTTGGTGCCCAGAAAAGAGGGTGGTGAGACAGCCCCAGGGAAGGCTCCATCAATGCGCCTTTGACAGGCCCCACGGATTCTGGGAGCCTGCCGGGCTGGCTTCAGAGGCCACTGCCATAGGAGGGGAGGAAAGCAGCGGGGGTCAGACAGCATCTCAGCAGGTCTCCAAGCTCCAGGGAAGAACCCTTCCACCCCACCACAATACTAGAGGGACTCAAGTCAGACATCAGAAAGGACTTCCCTGGCACGAAAGAATTGAAATATGAGGAACAGCTTGTCCTCCCCTGGGGGTTTTGAAGAACAGAATGAGGCTGAGAAAACTCATGGAACAGGAAACTATTCCTTGGCTTCCAGAGACTTCCCTGTCCACCTCATCAGCCATCTGTTCCAGACCCCACCAGCTGCTTGGATTTCCTCCACGGGGGATGCACTGTCCTGGACACAGGTCAGCCCAGGACACAAACCCAGGCAGTTCCCTGGCAGGGAATCATCCGGCAGCAGCACCGAGCTGTGCTTGGACTGGAGCGACTGCACATGCGCACGCAGCCACGGCCACACCTGTCAGGTCCTCTGCACATGCCCGTGGGGGTCAGAGTCCTTGTTTGTCTCCTGCAGCCCCAGTCACTCATCCATGTGGTTCCCTCTCCTTCTCTGTTCTGATCCAGACAAGAAGGGCTTGGATGTGCTGGTCCCCCATCAGATCAGAAGTGAATGCAGTGGATAGAGGCACCAACCCACCCCAAGAGTCCAGAACCTGCCTTAGCACCAGCTCTTCCAGGAAGCCCTGGGCCAGCACGGTGACTCTTGGTGGGAGGCCCTTTGGGAAGCAGGCATTGGGGAAGGTAGGGCACTCAGAGACAGAGAAATGTAGCTCCAGATACAGAAGCCCTGCACCTCAAGCCCCTGGCCTCGGTTTCCTCATCTGTAAAAGAGTTGTGACAGAAATCAGGTATGATATGGGGAGGGGGCTTCTTATCACCAAGTATGGGCACAAAGCCAGGCGGAGCTGGCAGTAACACAGGCTCAGTCTCCCACTTCTGAGTGATCTTGGGCCAACGACTTCACATCTCAAGACTCAGGTCCCACATCCGTAAAATGGGGACCGTAACGCCAGCCACTCCAACCCATGATGCAGACAGTGGCTCTAAAGCAGCAGCGCATTGTGGAGGGCCAGTGTGAAAGTGCTCTGTCAGTGATGAAGTGCTGAACGAGTGCCAGTCCCCCACTCTGTCCCCTGCTTCCTGGCTTTGCAAGGGTCAGGCCCCTAATCCAGGGGAATAATCGCCATGGCGACGCTGCAATGACATCAGCAGGTTCCCAGGCTCGGAAACTGCTTCTGCCTCCCCCTCCCTGTTGGGGAAGGATCATTCATTTCACTGCTAACATAGGAGGCCCACAGAGGGTAGGGCTGAGGGGTAGGGGCTGAGAAGGGAGGGAGCCTGGGATCAGCACCACCTTGCTGTGTGTTTCTAAGCAAGTCAGTTCCCCTCTCTGGATACCCTGAAGGGAGCTGACTAGCTGATCTCTAAAATCCCTCCCATTTGGAGTCTGTGACCATTTTTAAGCACCTTCAGACCCTGACTGTGGAGAATCAAGATGGGGAAGGCTCTTTGAAAGGTCTTTGGGGTGGCAGAAGTGAAGGGTGGGGGGCCAGGGGTGTAGGGAGGGCCCAGCCCAGAGCCCTTCCTTCAGGGCTCCCTTCTTGCCCTGGCAGGAGTGCTTGCCCCTGTTGTCTAGGATGGCTCACCAGGGTGCTGTGGGGGTCCCTGTGGAGGAAGGGACCTGCCCAAGGTCACAATCCAGTTGTCACTCAGGCCAGGATGCAACTCAGCGCTTCGACCAGAGGACCCCACTCCTGGGAGATGCCTGGGCTCCCAGAGGACCCCATTCCTGGGAGATGCCTGGGCTCCCATTTTGGAAACTCTGGTGTCAGGGCCAGGACTGACTGACACCTGAGGCTCCTGACACCCAAACAACCACCATCTATGAAACTCTAATTTTTCTGTCAGTTCTTAGTTGTTCTCCCTGGATCTATCTTGCTTCTCATCCCAGCAGACAGGAGGTGCAGATCAGTGTTTGTTAGATGATGAATGAATTGAATGCAGATACATAATCTCCAAACAAAGTAGCATAATTGGGAAAACAACTGCCTTGATGACCCAATATAATAAGAAGGATCATTACTTAAAAACAAAAATTATGCCAGGCACGGTGGCTCACGCCTGTAATCCCACCACTTTGGGAGGCAGAGGCGGGTGGATCACCTGAGGTCAGGAGTTCATGACCAGCCTGACCAACATGGTGAAACCCCATCTCTACTAAAAAAAATACAAAAAAAGTTAGCCAGGCATGGTGGGCATAATCCCAGCTACTTGGGATGCTGAGGCAGGCGAATTCCTTGAACCGGGGAGCTGGAGGTTGCAGTGAGCTGAGATGGTGCCACTGTACTCCAGGCTGGGCGACAGAGTGAAACTCCGACTAAAAAAAACACAAAAATTAGGCTGGACTTAAAAACAAAATGGCTCATGTCTGTAATCCCAGGAGTCTAGGAGGCCAAGGCAGGTGGATCACTTGAGCCTGGGAGTTCGAGACCAGCCTGGGAACATAGTACCCCAACTCTATTTAAAAAAAAAAAAAAATTAATAAAAATCTCTAAAAAAAAAAACAAAATTTATTGAGCAAAATACAATTTCCACTATTATGTGCCTACTATGTGTTGGGCCAGCATACTTTGTAACCCATTCCCTTCTAACAAAAAAGAAACACTGGTTTTTAAAATTTAGGCAGGGCACGGTGGCTGACACCTGTAATCCCGGCACTTTGGGAGGTTGAGGTGGGCAGATCACTTGAGGTCAGGAGTTTGAAACCAGCCTGGGCAACATGGCGAAACCCCATCTCTACTAAAAATACAAAAATTAGCCGAGTGTGGTGATGCACGCCTGTAGTCCCAGCTATTCAGGAGGTGGAGGCGAGAAAATAGCTTGAGTCTGGGAAATCAAGGCTGCAATGAGCCAAGATCGTGCCACTGCATTCCAGCCTGGGTGACGGACAGACCCTGTCTCAAAAAAATAAAAATTAAAAAATAAAAAATTAGACACACACAGATGGAGAGGAGAGCTGATGGGAAGGGCCGGGGCTGGAAGTCATGGTCAAAAGGTGGCTGTGTGTATTTCCCAGCTTCTTCATGTCCAAGTTCCATTTCCTCTCCTTTCTGGGAGAACAGTAATAGCAAACACTGAATGCTGACTCCACTCCAGGAATCTTTAAATGCTTAAATATCCTCCTATCTCACACCACCCTCTGGAGAGAGGTAATCCACATTATTCAGACGAAGGCACTGTGCACAGAGGTTAAGCAACTTGCCCAAGGTCACACAGCTGGTGGCAGCAGATGTGAGATTCAATCTCAGGCTAGCTAGTTTGGGTAAGAGTGATACTCTACCACCAGTGCTGCTCACAATATCCAAGGAGGATAGAAACCCCCCTGTAATTTCCCACGACCCCATCAAGGTGAGTTGATGAAGGAAAAAATGTAATAACAGTCTCCTGGCACTTGGCACTTCTGCCTGGGCTCAGTCCCACCCCAAAGCCACTGCCTCTGCTCAGCCTGGGGTTGGGGTGGGAGCAGCAAGTGAGAAGGGGGGCTGGAGGCCCAGCTGCCAGCCCCCTGCCTCAGCCAGGCCTGGGCAGGACCACCCACAGGGTCATTTCTGGACAGTTCTGTGGTTACCTCCTCCACAGGGGAGGCTCCAGGTGTCCCAGACACCCAAAGTGCCACTTTGGAGACCAATATAGAGATGGGAAAATAAATAAAGCTGAAATAGCCTGGGCAGCTTCCCAGAGACAGGGAAGGGCAAGGCAGGCCCAGAATGGGCATGGAGAGAAGCCAGCTGACCCTGTGGGGTGAAGCTGGGTGAGCAGAAGAGGCTCCCACTTCCCTTCCTGCCAGCCGCAGGCAGCTCTCGCCAGCTCTGCCCCAACGGCAGCCACAGGAAGCAGAACCTGTCACTGCTCCAGCCTGGCCGGCTCAGCCCTTCCAAGCCTCAAAGCATCAGACCCAGCCCCCAGCTTGAGGCAACTGGGTTTGCTGTCCTCATTTTATTGGTGAGGAAGCAAAGCTATGAGAGGAAAGACAGTCTGAGGCCAGTCTCAGACCACACAGCTGGTGGGCGGTGGGGAGACAGAACAGGCCTGCAAAGACGGCAGTACCCTTTCCTCCCCTGCCTATCCTGCCTTCAGCCCCCACGCCCAAGGACTCCCACCTCAGGGGAACAGAGCCGTGCCCTTAGTGCAAAGCCCTACCCTAATGTTGCACCCCTCAGAGCATACAAACAGGGTCGGTACACTCCTGCCCATGGGCCCATCTCTAAGCTTCTTAAACTGGGGCCAAAAGTCCTTATCAGAATCACAGGGGAGTCAAAATGCAGATTCTTGGGCCTCACCCAGAGCTGCCAAGCAGAAGTCCCTTGGGTGGGGCCTAGGAATCTGTATTCCAACAAGCCCATCCTACTTGCTGCTGACTGGCGCATCCTGCAGGGTGGGAGCACAGGGCGGGTGCCTGTGCTGTCAGCACTGTTCAGAGCAATGGGCTCCACGGCCAGGTCATGGGGCTTGATGTCTGCCTCTGTCCCTGGGCTCTGCGCAAGCAGGGCAGCCTCTGTAAACCTAAGTGTCCCTATCTGTATGATGGGGATAATAAGAGCCCCTCTTTCATCAGGTGGCTGTAAGGATTAAACAAAGTCAGGCATATGCACACACACACGGACATGGTCTGGCCCTCAGTGAGACCCTAATGAAGAGTGACCGCCATTGTCATCTCCCAAGAGGCCCCCCCGGGAACCCAGCAGGCCATGACTCTGGGAAGCAGGGGGCACAGGCCGGGGACAGGAGCCCCCAAACCCAGAGTGTGGTGCCGGCTTCCCCTGTGGGGGGCAGAAGCAGCCCCTGCCAACAGCATGCCCTGCCCACTTGCTGCCCATCCTGGGCAGGGGGAACAAGGTGGAGGTGCTTCCTCCTCAAACTCCACCGCTCAGGGATAGGATGCCGGGGCAAAAAGAGCTGCAGCCGGCCGGGCGCGGTGGCTCAAGCTTGTAATCCCAGCACTTTGGGAGGCCGAGGCGGGCGGATCACGAGGTCAGGAGATCGAGACCACGGTGAAACCCCGTCTCTACTAAAAAAAAAAAATACAAAAAATTAGCCGGGCGTGGTGGCGGGCGCCTGTAGTCCCAGCTACTAGGAGAGGCTGAGGCAGGAGAATGGCGTGAACCCGGGAGGCGGAGCTTGCAGTGAGCCGAGATTGCGCCACTGCACTCCAGCCTGGGTGACAGAGCGAGACTCTGTGTCAAAAAAAAAAAAAAAAAGAGCTGCAGCCATGCTTTTGTGGAACTGACAAAGGCTGAGGGGTTTGAATTTCTCCCCTGAGAAGGGTGTGTGTGTGTGTGTGTGGGTGTGTGTGTGTGTGTGTGTGTGTGTGTGTGTGTCCAAAGACCTGCCATCTGCTCCCAGCACCTCTTCTCCCAGGTCCTTCTAAGCCCCTCCACCTCTGGCCCCCACGGCCCTTCCACAGGGCACGGAATCAAAGGCAGGAGTCAGGGCCTGGCTAGAATCTGTAAAATCTGGCCAGGCAGGCTGTGGTGTTCCCTGCTTCCCAGTAACTTCAGCTTCTGTGCTGCAGGTGGGTGGGTGGCAGGTGTGAGCTGCTGCTCCCCTCCTCTGTGAGCCTCAGGCCCTACCAGGGCTGTGCAGCGTCAAGGGCCCCAGACTTGGGAGTGACAAGATCAGGGCCCAAATCCTGGATCCACACTCACTCACTCAGTTCCCCTATCTGTAAAACAGAGACAGTGGGTCTTTTACCTTCCCCCAGAACCCAGTCAAGGATAAACAGGGGAACTAACCAAAGGCACTTGCTAAACTACACAATTTCTTTCTTTTCCTTTTTTTAGAGACAGGATCTCACCCCATCACCCAGGCTGGAGTGTAGTGGTGCAATCATGGCTCACTGCAGCCTCCAACTCCTCAGCTCAAGTGATCCTCCCGCCTCGAACTCCCAAGTAGCTACGACCACAGGTGCACACCACCATCTCTGCTAGTTTTTGTTTTGTTTTGTTTTTTTAGGGACCAGGTATTGCTATGTTGCCCCAGCTGGTCTCGAACTCCTGGGCTCAAGTGATCCTCTCACCTTGGCCTCCCAGAGCACAGGGATTACAGGCGTGAGCCATGGCCCCCAGCCCTAAACTACAAAACTTCTCAACAGCATAAGGAACTATCATGTTTATTATTAAGGTAGAGACTGTTTCTTAGGGAGTGGATAGTCCCTGGGTTAGACAAACCTACATTCAAAGCTGCCAGCGTCTATTTCTTCTTCTCTGAAGTGAGGTGACCCTACAGCTGCACAGGGCTGGGTGAGGATTAAACGAGCTCACACGCCCAGAGAGCACTGAGCACTCCATCGTCAGCTGTGAATATTATTATTGCCTCTCCTACCACCCGCAGGACCTCAGCCAGTCCCTCAATGTCGCTGGGCCTCAGTCGCCTCATCTGTAACAATGGGGAAGATGGCACCTTCCTCACGGGACTGTTGGGAGGATTCCGAGAGAGGGTGCATGGAAAGCCTGACAAAGGGCAGGGTCGGTTCTCCCTGATGGACCCAGGCAGTCACATCAAGATCAGGCAGCAGGAGTCCCCTCCGGAGGAACTGGGAGTAACCCCCTCTCTGTGGCCCGGGTGGAACCTCTGCAGTCTTCTCCTGATCCTGAGTGGGTCCTGGGTGCGCTGCCCACGTGGTAAATTCCCCTACATCCTTTCATCGGCTGAAGCCCCGCCCCGCCCCACCCCACCCCACCTCACCCCACCTCACCCCACCTCATCACTGGCCAGGTTTGTCCCAGGAGCCCTCGCACCCCCAGGCAGAGTGGGTCAGCTGTTCTGTTCTCGGGACCCCAGACCCTTTGCTTCTTCCTCCGTGTCCCCTAAAGACCAAGTTCTCCCTAGGCCTGGAACCCGTCCTCCCCTCCTACAGGGGCACACACCTCCCACTCGGCAGTGTTCTGGAAAGTCAAGCCAAAGGAGACAGAGGTGGAACAGCCCCCCATCCCATGCCCCCATGGCAGGGCCCCCTTCATACCTTGCCCTCCAGTGGGTGGAGAAGGTTTGGGACTTGGCTATAGAGGGTTGGCTGCCCAGCCTCAGACTGGCATGACCCGGAGGGGCAAATTCCCTGGTCCTCCCCAAACCCCTCCTTTGTGGGTGAGTGTGAATGGGGAAGAGGGAGGGGAGAGTGGCTTCCTGGAGGAGGTGGGCTTTAGGGAGCCCCAGAGCAGGCTCAAATAGACACCCACACCTCTCCAACCCCCTCTAGGTAGGAAGTGGGGGAACACTCTACCCTGCTCCTTTGATAAAGTCGGGGGTGGGGTCAAGAGTCAAGGCAATGCTAGGATTTCAGCACCTTGGCCTTGCAGAGTAACCGCAGGGGAAGGTGCTCTTGCCAAATGCCGACCTTACAACATCCCTCCCCAGCATCCCTCCCTGCCAGGCCCTGGCACCGCCCAGCCCCTCACCTGACTCTGGAGCTCACTCTGTTGCTTGAGGCGAAGGTTTTCTGGGGTGTCGGCCACCATGGTGAAGGACTGCTTGGGGTAGTGTCTGCAGGACAGAAAAAACAGAGTGGGGGTGACTCTGGGAGAGGGGCAGGAGCCTCTGGGCTTCTCACAGGGCACGCTCTCCTGGGAACTTCGTCCTATGCCTGGGCACCCCCTGGCCCGGCCCCACAGGAGGACCTCAGTGTCCGCCACCAAGGCTGAGGGGAAACGAGCATTTCTCAGACTCAGCTGGGACTGGCTGACCTGGGAAGACACAGCAGGCGTCAGTGAGACACAGCAGGCAAGGAGAACTGTCCTGAGCGAAAGGATGGCCACCGAGCCACTCTCTGAGGGTTGAAGGTTACCCTTGTTTGGGGAGAATCCATGCCTTGTGCCTACCACACATGGAAGTTGAGGCAACTGGGCCTGGCTGGGGGAAGATGGGCACAGGTGAGTCAGGACTAAGCTTTCAGCTAAGACCAGAAGTGGAGACCAACCATGCAGAGGAGAGCAAGGGGGAGACAGAAAAACAAAGGGACACGCATATCCAGGGGGACTTCCTGGAGGAAGTGGTGAGAGAGAAACCACACAGTTAAAATGGTATTTCAAAGGGTTAACAAGGTCCAACCTAATTGGAGGGTAGGTGGGAAGGCCAGCTTGAGGACAAAAAAGGAGGTCACCTGAGGGTGACAGGTAAAATACAGGTTGAGTATCCCTTATTGCAAATGCTCAGGACCAGGTGTGTTTCAGATTTTGGATTTTTTCTCAGATTTTGGAACATTTGAATATCCATACTGAGACATCTTGGGGATGGGACCATTTCCTATATACCTCATAGGCATGGCCTGAAGGTAATTTTATATAACATTTTAAATAATTTTGTGCATGAAACAAAATTATTGACTGCTTTTTGACCTATGACCTATCACATCAGGCCAGGTGTGGAATTTTCCCTTGTGGCATCAAGTGGCACTCAAAGCTTTGCATCTTGGAGCTCTTCAGACTTGGATTTTTGGATTAGGGCTGCTCAATCTGTAGTAACAACAGTGAATTAGGCCGGGCACAGTGGCTCACGCCTGTAATCCCAGCACTTTGGGAGGCCGAGGCGGGCAGATCACGAGGTCAGGAGTTCAAGACTAGCCTGGTCAATATGCTGAAACCCCGGTCTCTACTAAAAATACAAAAATTAGCTGGGTGTCATGGCGTGTGCCTATAGTCCCAGCTACTCGGGAGGCTGAGGCAGGAGAATCGCTTGAACTCAGGAGGCAGAGGTTGCACTGAGCCAAGATCCTGCCACTGCACTCCAGCCTAGGTGACAGAGCCAGACTACGTCTCAAGAAGAAAAAACAAAACAAAACAAAAAACCAAACAGTGAATGTGCTAAGGGCTTATGTGCCCTAGTTCACCGAATTCTCACAGCCACCTGTGTGACTGGTACTCAGTGTACCCCTTTGACAGATGGGAGAACTGAGGCCAGAGAGGTTAAACAACACGGCCAAGGCACACAGGGATCCAGATTTGCGCCCAGACGATCTCTTCAGTTCATGCTGAACTTAGCCACCAATTTCCAGGCCCAGCACAGACTGGTCCCCAGCAAGAGGGCCTGGCTTGGAGGCAGCCAAAGCCAGGGCAACCCTCAGAGCCTGCAGAGACCTCCAGAAGACTCTGGTTCAACTCCCTTGTTTCAGAGGAGGAAACGGTGTGCTAGCACCAGGCACTTCTCCCTTAGCAGTCTTCATAATTAACTTATTTATCATATCAATGTATTGTCTTCTCTCTCCACTACTTCTCTATGAGGGGAGAGATTTTGGGGTCTCTTTTGTTCACTGATTTATCTCAAGCTCCTAGAATAGTAGGCGGTGCTCAGTAAACATTTGCTGAATAAACAAATGTCAGGCTGGGCATGGTGGCTCACGCCTATAATCCCAACACTTTGGGAGGTCAAAGCCGGTGGATGACTTGAGGCCAGGAGTTCGAGACCAGCCTGGCTAACATGGCAAAATCATGTTTCTATTAAAAATACAAAAATTAGCCAGGCACCGTGGCGCATAGCTGTAATCCCAGCTACTCAGGAGGCTGAGGCAGGAGAATCGCTTGAACCTGGGAGGCGGAGGGTGCGGTGAGCCGAGATCCGCCACTGCACTCTAGTCTGGGCGAGAGCAAGACTCTAGCTTCAAAAAAAAAAAAAAAAAAAAAGTCACACCAGGAATTGAAGCTGGTGCAGGACTAGAACTCAGCCCTTCTCCATCCCTCTCTCATCACAAGGTCCCCTAGCAAACCAGCTGCAGCTCTGAGCCATGTGGTTTGTGTGTATGTGCTGGTATGAGAAATGTCTGGGGGTCTGCATGGGCCCCAATTACTTCAGGGACTGGTGGGTGGCTTCTCCAAGCCGGAGCCCGTCAGGCCATTTTTAGCCCTGGGTGACCACAGCCCACCACAGCTGTGACCCCTGCAGATCCCTGACTCACAGGCCACACCCAGGTAAGCCATAGATGGCCTCCTGGGACCTCTTCCTAGGCACCTTCCACCCAAAACTGACACACCCAAGAGCTAGGAACGAGCTGCCCCTCTGCTCAGCATGTTCTCCTGCCGCCCACACGGCCGTGCATCAGAGCTACCTGTAAACAGGTGACCTCCCCTGAGGCCACCACTTGTGAAGGGCAGGGCTCAGGATTTGGAGATCTCAATCAAGGGAGCATAACTTGAAAGGGCCCAGCGCAGGGCTCTGGCCCTGCCACTGACTTACTGGGTGACCTTGGCAAATCCTTTTTCCCTGTCCTGGATCCAGATGATCCTAGCGGTGCCCGTCCCCCAGCCCTCACCTGGGTCCTGGCCACCCAGGTCAGCCCAGACTCGTAGTTCCTCCAGCAGAGGAAGGGAAGATGAGGAAAGGCAGACACAGGTGTCCGCAGCTGGCAACAGACATGGCCTGTGATGAACACGTGGCCAAGTCTGGGGTCCAGTCCGCACGCAGCCAGGGCCACCCACAGCTGAGGAGCTCCCTTCAAAGTTCCTGTACACTTCCAGGGCAAGGGACGATCAACCACGAGTCTGTTCCTAGAGACCAGAAAGGGAAGATCTCTAGCAGGGCTGGCAGGCCCTGAGGCCCTAAGAGGGAGCACTTCGGAGACGAGACGACCCTCCCCTCTACATCAGAGCCATTCTGCAGACTGTATGGGCAGGGGCTGTGGCGACGAGAGCACATGGAAGTAGAGGCACATGTGGCAGGAGCAGGGTGGGGGAGAGGAGACCTCCGGGCAGCTCTGGCCCAGCACTCGAAGACTCAATTCTGAGAAGATGAGGCTGGTTAGCATTTGGTGGGGAGGGGTAGAGGCAAGCAGGGCAAACGCATCCTCCAGACCCAGTCTGCAAAACCCTGGGGTTTCTCATTTGCCAGAATGCACAGGGTTAAAACAGGCCAGGCTGGGTACAGTGGCTCACGCCTGTAATCCCAGCACTTTGGGAGGCCGAGGAGGGCAGATCTCTTGAGCCAGGAGTTTGAGACCAGCCTGAGCTACAAAGCGAGAGCCTGTTTTTATTAAACAAATAAATAAAACAGAGGCCAGCTCCAGTGGCCCAAGGACCACCGGACAGGTGCACCTGACATGCCCCACCCACTCCACAGTCTGAAGTTCCTACACACACTGCACTGTGCCTCACACACGATGAATATATAGATGTGCCCTCTGTACCGATGGGCGCCTCCAAGACACCGAGGCAGCAGCTGTGTTGAGGCCATGTCCACACACCCCCTGCACCCCACACTGTGTCCCTCTGCTCACCCTACACCCACCAGAAGGTCTCGGGAGCCCCTCCAACATGCAGCAGACACCTTGGGTGGGGTTGGCAGGTACTTCATCCTCTTCAGAAGCACCCTTCCCCACAGTCTCAGCCCCCGACAGCTGGAGTGCTAATCCCATCAGAAGGGAAGTGGGGGTGAGCCAGCCCAGATGTGAGCTCAGCTTAATTTGGCAGGGGTGAGGGAGGATTTTAATCCTGCATCAGAGTAACTAGATTAAAGAGGCACTCCAAAGCCTCCAAGCTCCTTCCCCTGCCCCCTAAGCCCAACTCCAGGCAGAGGAAGGCAGGCAGACAGCTCGGGCTATATTCCTCCTGCTGGGTCAACCCTGTCCCCTCCCCACAGCCCACAGTCCCCAGCCCCCAGCCCTGGCGAGACGACTCTGCCTTTCCCTCTCCCGGCTCACTACGCTTCAGGTTTCCATGGCAACCTCATCTTCAGCTCCAGGCAGGAGAGCAGCAACAGCGAGAGTGAGAGTGAGAGAGCGAGAGCGAGCGAGAGACAGCGAGAGAGAGACAGAGAGAGAGAGAGAGAGACACAGAGAGAGAGGTCTACGGGGGTGGGGGAAGAGGCACAGACAGCAAGGGGGTCCCCAACTAAGGAGAAGCCCATGAGGGCAAAGTCAGGAGACTGTGTTTAGGTGAGGAGGACAGGTGTCACGGGTTTGTTTCTAGAAGCAAAGGCATGAGAACATCAGCGCTGCACCCCTCCCCCCCACCAGCATGTCGGGCTTCAAAGAAAGCTCCAACTGATTTGATCTCCCTCCAGAAACAATTTTTGGGAATTCTACCTTTTCCCTTCCTGCCCACCCCATCCATTACCCCCAGATCCCAGCAGGGATGGTTGGAAATGTGTGCATGCCAACATGGGTGCTAAGACAGACCAAGGGCCACCCATCCCAGCTGGTGACCCCGCTGGAACCCAACCCCATGACAGACTGGGCCATGGCGAGGAATGAGGGACAGGGTGATCAGCTGGGTGCAGGGAAGAGTCCAGAGCACAGCTGTCCTTTGTCCCATAGGCCAGCCTGTACCGGCCCCTTGTTAATCATTCCAAGTGGGTGGTGGGCTCTCTGCAGGTGCCCCACCCACCCTTCCTCCCTGCTATCAGCTGCTCTGGGGAGTTTGCAGGGAGAGGTGTGTAGGACAGGAAGAAGCGGGGCAGGAACAAGGACTGGACAGGGATAGGGCAGGGCAAACAGGCAGCTATTGGCAGCAGCCTCGTGCTTCAGGACAATTTACAGAGACACAAAGCAACATCTTGGCACACTGAGTCCTGTGCACATTCTCTCTCGAAACCCACCACACAGCTTTGGGCTGGCATTCTCATCGTGCCGTTTTACAGATGAAGAAACTGAGGTCCAGTGTCAACGACACAGACCTTGTCCAAGGCACTCTCCTCTACACCGCAGCTACCCAGACAGCAAAGGGGAGGCCAGATGGACGCCAGCCACCTCCAGCACTCAGTTCTGGGGAAAGATGTGCTTGGCAGGTTGGGTGCAAAACAAAGCACTTCATCCTTCAAACCCATCTCGTTTCCAAGCTCGGCCATTATGAGAGATATTCTGGGGCCTCTCAGCCACACCTACTTAGGAGCTGCCTATCCCTCTGAACTTTTCAAAAGTATATGATACAGGTCGGGCACATAATCCCAGCACTTTGGGAGGCCGAGGTGGGCGGATCATCTGAGGTCAGGAGTTCAAGACCAGTCTGGCCAACGTGGCATAACCCTGTCTCTACTAAAAATACAAAAATTAGCCGGGCGTGGTGGCACACGCCTGTAATCCCAGCTACTCAGGAGGCTGAGGCAGGAGAATCCCTTGAACCCGGGAAGCGGAGGTTGTAGTGAGCCGAGATCACACCTCTGCACTTCCACCTGGGAGACAGAGAGAGACCCCATCTCAAAAAAAAAAAAACGCCAGACGTGGTGGCTCACGCTGTAATCCTAGCACTTTGGGAGGCTGAGGCGGGCGGATCACTTGAGGTCAGGAGTTCGACACCAGCCTGGACAACATGGCGAAACACCGTCTCTACTAAAAATACAAAAAAATTAGCCAGGCATGGTAGTGGCCTCCTGTAATCCCCACTAATTGGGAGGCTGAGGCAGGAGAATCGCTTGAACCCAGGAGGCAGAGGTTGCAGTGAGCCGAGATTGCACCATTGCACTCCAGCCTGGGCAACAAGAGCAAAACTCTGTCTCAAAAAATAAAAATTAAAAAAAAAAAAAAAGGATATAATACCGAAGAGGCCCCGTGTCCCAGGAGAGGGGTTATCTGTGAGGACCTCTGGGTGGCCGTCCTGCTTGGTAGGACTACAGGGGCAAGGTTTCCGGGCTCACGGGTGACAGGGACAGCTTGTCGGCCACCAGCCTCACTCTCCAGTCCTGCCATCAGCCACACTCCAGGGTCAGAAGAAGAACAGGATAACGAACCCGAAAGCCCAGCACCCTTTCTACACAGAGCCTCGCCCCTTCCAGGCTTGGACCTCTTCAAAAACCACAGCTTTGTGTTCAAGGAGGAACAAAAATACATCAACAAAAGCAACAAGGAGCTTTTGGTTTTACCAAAAGGAAAAAAAAAACAGCCCCCACATCCTGCCTCTAGAAAGAGCTGCTGATTCCAAAAGCCCCTGCTGGGAAGGCTGCCCACAGGCGGGAAGGGAGGGCTCCCTGCTAACCCAGTTTCTCACCCGTCCATCCCCTCAGGCCTAAGGGGCTGAAGTGGTGGCGATAGGAAGCAACAAGGAGGCATTGTTCAACCAGAGGAAAAAAAAGAGCAGTCAAAAAGATCAAGGCTAGACTTGAGGAAGAACTTACCAGCCGTCAGATTGCACGCAAAATGAAAAGAAAAAAAAAAAAAAAAAGCCTGCTCCTGTCGGTAATATAAGAGAAACAATTCTGCAGGTTGAGTATGGCATGGAAACGTGGGCCTGTTTCCTCGTCTGTAAAACGTAGGTGTTAGGAAGCAAAGTGATCCCTGAGGCTCCAGGAGGCCTGAAGGACAGGGATTTGGGGGTAAGTGAGGTGGGAGGGCTACCTGGAGGCCACATTTAGCTACTTGGGCTGGCCATTTGCACTTGCCCTCCCCCACACTGGCATCCCTAGTCCCAATTTTTCCAGTTAGAGGCAGACAATTTTGGGAAGGAGGGAAAGCCCTAGGCCTCAGTGCAGGGTTTGCCTACTCCTGCCCCACCTATTTTTATTTTTATTTTCATTTTTACATTTTTTAGAGACAGAGTGTCCCTCTGTTGCCCAGGCTGGAGTGCAGTGGTGCAATCAGGGCTCACCGCAGCCTCGACCTCCCAGATTCAAGCAATCCTCCTGCCTCAGCCTCCCAAGTAGCTGGAACCACAGGCACACATCACCACACTCGGCTAATTTATTTTATTTTTTGTAGAGATGAGGCTGGTCTTGAACTCCGGGCCTCAAGCGATCCACCCTCCTCAGTCTCCCAAAGTGCTGGGATTACAGGCATAAACCACTGCGCCCAACCCTGCCCCCCCTTTTAAAAGCAGCTGGGATTAAAGACAGTTTGCTAGAATCCAGAGACACATAAGCACCCAGCCTTGTCTGACACAGGCCACACCCTACTCCCATCTGATGCCTAGGGGAAGGGGCAGAAACATAGTCCCTGGCTCCCCAGAATCAGGGACATCTTCACCCTCCTCAGTCCTTACCCCACAGCTCAAGGAACCTGGAGAATGGACCCCAGATATGTGCAGTCAGAGAAGAGGGGAAAGGTACAACTAGGTCCCCCAATTTTCCTTCCGCAGCCCATGCCCACTTCCCACTTGACACCTCACAAGCTGGTTTCCCTGGCTGGCAACCCCACCTCCTGTCAGTAGGGCGCTAAAGAGGAGGGAACAGGCAGTACTCTAGACTATCTGCAGGGAGACAATGATGTAGGTTTATGCTAAGCCTGGGCGTGTGCACTGATCTGCCCCACTTTTGGAAAATCCAGTTTACAAAACAAGTAACAGAGGGCATAAATATCTCTCTCACCAAGAGCAGGCTCACCCCACCCACCCGGAAGCTTCAAGAAAGAATTCGGGGCCAGGCGCAGTGGCTCACGCTTGTAATCCCAGCACTTTGGAAGGCCGAGGCGGGCGGATCACGAGGTCAGGAGATCGAGACCACGGTGAAACCCCGTCTCTACTAAAAATACAAAAAATTAGCCGGGCGTGGTGGCGGGCGCCTGTAGTCCCAGCTACTCGGAGAGGCTGAGGCAGGAGAATGGCGTCAACCCGGGAGGCGGAGCTTGCAGTGAGCCGAGATTGCGCCACTGCACTCCAGCCTGGGCGACAGAGCGCGACTCCATCTCAAAAAAAAAAAAAAGAAAGAAAGAATTCGGGCTGGGCAGTGGCTCACGCCTATAATCCCAGCACTTCGGGAGGCCGAGGCGGGTGGATCACCTGAGGTCAAGAGTTCCAGATCAGCCTGGCCAACATGGAAAAACCCCATCTCTACTAAAAATACAAAAATTAGCCGGGCATGGTGGCGGGTGCCTGTAATCCCAGCTACTCGGGAGGCTGAGGCAGGAGAATCGCTTGAACCTGGGTGGCAGAGGTTGCAATGAGCGGGAGATCGCGCCACTGCACTCCAGCCTGGGCGACAGACTCCGTCTCAAAAAAAACAAAAAGAATTCGATTAGCGGTTCTTCCTCCACCACTGGCTATTGTGCAAAAGGCGGGAGTGCACCCTCAACCTTGCCACAGCACTGGCTGCATGGCTGCAGTCCTGAATGTGGAAACACAAACACAGCCCATTCAGTCCAGCTCCCAAGTCCTCCTCCCCGACCCCAGCACCGGCGTGAGTGTCTGCCTACACACCAGGCATGTGTGTAACTGCACACACGTGGGGGTCCGCCACGCCAGGCGGGCTGGCAGTGAGCTCTGGTCTATGTTCTCTCCCCTGCCTCTCCCCCAAACAAGTCTGATGCAAGGCCAGAAACAGAAGAGACCTTTTCACTGCCTACTTGACAGTCACTCTCTAGAACTTAAATCTGAATCATGAGAAACCACAGGGAAAGATAGCTTTCTTCTCTCTTGACCAGCCCCCTGCAAGATCCTAGCTCCCCTCAGGCCTCAGAGACTAGCCAGAGACAGGCAGAACATAGAGGCCTTCCCTGCACACCAAACTCACACACTCACTGGGTGGGCCCAACTCCCTGGCAAAGTGCCAGAAGAAACCACGTGCCCCTCTGGGTCCTGCACTGGGCTTGGCCCAGCGTGGAGCACGTGACGCTTCAGAGAAGGAAGCCAGGCCTGTGGTCCACAAAGCAAGACCAGAACAGAAATGGGAGAAAGCTGTACCCTGGTAAACCCAGGATTCAGGAACCTGAATGTCACTCAAGGATAAGATCAGAGGCAGGAAGAAAACGGGAGGAGGCGGGGCTAAAGCGGGTAGATCACCTGAGGCCAAGAGTATGACAAGACCTACTCTCTACAAAAAACTTAAAAATTAGCATGGCACCTCATGCCTGTGGGTCCCAGCTACTAGGGAGGCTGAGGCAGGAGGATCACTTAAACCCAGGAGGTGGAGGCTGCAGTGAGCCATGATCACTCCACTGCACTCCAGCCTGGGTGACTGAGCAGGCTGAAGTTTCTTTGGAAACCTTGTCTCCAAAAAAACCAAAGCAAAATAAAAACAAAAAAAGTAAGAAAGCAGGAGGGAATGACAGCAAACACTCAGCCTAGTGCCTGGTACATAGCAAGTGCTCGATAAATCCTCTTTGGTCTAGGGTCCAACATCCCTGGGCAGGAATTTTTTTTTTCTCTTTTGTTTGTTTGTTTGTTTGTTTTGAGATGGAGTCTCGCTCTGTTGCCCAGGCTGGAGTGCACAGGCAATCTTGGCGCACTGCAGCCCTGGCCTCCCAGGTTCAAGCAATTCTCCTGCCTCAGCCTCCTGAGTAGCTGGGATTATAGGTGCCCACCACCACATCTGGCTAATGTTTGTATTTTTAGTAGAGACGAGTTTCACCATGTTGGCCAGGCTGGTTTAGAACTCCTGACCTTAAGTGATCCACCTGCTTCAGCCTCCCAAAGTGCTGGGATTACAGGCGTGAGCCACTATGCCAGGCCTCCTGGCCAGAATTTTTAACTATGGGGAAACCAAGGCTCAGACAGGTCCAGAGAACACTCCTTGCAAACGGGCCCCACACCTGGTTCATCCCGGAATCCCCACGGGTAACCTGGCCCAGCGGACACAGGGGAGGGAGAATGCCTGCCTTGGGCGAGGTGCTACTACAGGAAAGTGAAACACAGCTGGGTCACAAACCCCCAGGTCTCTCTCACTAGGCTCCTTCCCAGGAAACATCCCAACTAGGCCAAAGGTCAATGAGGCATGGCAGAGGCTAGGGCTATAAAAGCTGGACAAAACATGGAGGGGCCAACCTGCTTCTTTTGGCTGGAGGCCAGGAGGGAGACAGGGGAACCTCTGCCTCTGCAAGTTGGAAGCATCATCCAGAGAAGAAACCTTGATCTTCTGCCTCTCCTGGCTCCCCCAGTCCCTGCAGGAGCCCTCCACCCAACCTTGTGGCAGCTTCCCAGGAAGACAGTAAAAACAGTAAGCTGGAACTTTGGATGAGGCTGATAAAACGCAGAGAAAATAAGGACAAGCCTCTGATTTTTCTCCAGCTCCCAGTGCTCACTGAATTCTAGGCTACTTGAGTCACTGGGCTCCAAGGCTCGGTCAGACTTCTGCATGTTGGGGCGGAGGCTCAGAATCTAGCCTGAGGTGGTCCAGCAACGGAGGGGTTAACTGCCCTGGCTTCTCTGAACCCCACCCCGCTCCCCAAAGGAGGGAGGAAGTGGCAGAGAACCAGGGCTTGTGTGAGCCCTTAAGAATTCGAAGAATGTCCCATTTCCCTTGTGGGGGTGGGAGGGGTTGGTAGGGGGAAGAGGAACAGTAGAAATTAATAGAAGAGAAGGGGCAGCTGAAGGAGGGGCCAGGACAGAGCTGCAACCCTTCCTCTACCCAGATAACCTGCCCAGTGCCCTCCTTCTTCCAGAAGGGACAACTTCATGTTGCTTCTTGGGCTTGAGATTTTTATCAGGAATCTGTTTTCCCAGCACCTGGCACAGGTTAGTATGTATTATAGCAGCAGACAGGCAATAAATGTCTGCTGAATGAGCGAGCCCCTAAAAAGATGAAAAGAGTGGTCTTAGCCAGGGAATGGGAGGGGGTAAGGAAGCAGGGAAGGTTTGGGGTAAGGTTAGGGGTAAGACTGGAGGTTTAAGCCCCCTTTTTAGACAAGTCCCAAATTTTTTTTTCCCAGGTGAACTTCAGCTGCAAAGAGCCTCCTGACTGAGAATTAAAAGAAAAAAAAAAAAAAAACTGGACTCAAGTCAGATCCTAAATTCATGTGAACACTGAAATTACCATTAGTTGAGTTGGGTGAAGTTAAAAAAAAAAAAAGTAAAAAAAAAATTTAAAATTAAACAAAATCGAATTAAGGCTGGGCGAGGTGGATTATACCTGGAATCCCAGCACTTTGGGAGGCTGAGGTGGGTGCATCACTTGAGGTCAGGAGTTCGAGACCAGCCTGGCCAACACAGTGAAACCCCGGTCTCTACTAAAAAATACAAAAATTAGCTGGGCATAGTAGCGTGCATCTGTAATCCCAGCTACTCAGGAGGCTTAGGTACAAGAATTGTTTGAACCCGGAGGTTGCAGTGAGCTAAGATCGCGCCACTGCACTCCAACCTGGGTGATGAGTAACACTCTGACTCCAAAAAAAAAAAAAAAAAAAAAGCAAATTAAAAGAAAAAGAAATTATCATTACATCATTACTTATAAGTGACTTGACCTTCCAAAGCCTCCACCTCGCAGGTGGAGGCAGCTGTGAGGCCCCAATACTGAGTTTGTACTTGCTACTCACAAGGTCAACTGGAAGATGGAAAGTTGCTGTACTTTCTGGGATTGCATGGGACGGGATGGGATGGGAGGGGAGGGGAGGGGAGGTGTTCCTCCAGGCTCTGGGATGGGGGACCCCACCTCTATACTCCCTCCCTACCGTCGGCTGCTGCAGGTCCCAGTGCAGAAGGAACAGAGCCCAAGATGACTATACTCAAAAAAACAATCTCCACAGCCTCCCTCACCAGGCAGGGAAGAGATCTATCTGGCCCAGCAACGCCCTTTATGTACCCCCTGCCCCTTCTCAAAAAATGAACACCAAAAGGACTGGCATGAGGCTTCCAGAGAGTTTTCTTGAAGGAACCACTGGAGGAAGGAGCCCCCAAAGCCTAGGAAGTACCCAGGTGAGAGAAGGAAACTGTCGATTTTGGGGAGAGAAATAAGGGAAGGTAAACAGAACAAAGCCCCCAACCCCAAATACAACAGACAGGTCACTCATTCTTGAAAGACCACGTGGAAAGCCCCCTCTTTTGTAGCAGGGGACAGTGGAAAGAAACGTGCTCGCCTTACTGCCCAGAGATGGGGTTAGAGCCTGTCTCTCCCTAGCCATCCCATCTTTTTTTTTTTTGAGACGGAGTCTCGCTCTGTCACCCAGGCTAGAGTGCAGTGGCGCGATCTCGGCTCACTGCAAACTCCGCCTCCTGGGTTCACGCCATTCTCCTGCCTCAGCCTCTCCGAGTAGCTGGGACTACAGGCGCCCGCCACCACGCCCGGCTAATTTTTTGTATTTTTAGTAGAGACGGGGTTTCACCGTGGTCTCGATCTCCTGACCTCGTGATCCGCCCGCCTCGGCCTCCCAAAGTGCTGGGATTACAAGCGTGAGCCACCGCGCCCGGCCTAGCCATCCCATCTTGAGAGTCTCTTCCCTTCCCTAAGCCCCAGTTTCCTCATCTGTACTTTAAATGCACTTTAAATGGGGGATAAAAGCACTTTAAATGGGGATAAAAAGTGCTTGCTTCATTCAGCTGTTGTGAGGACGAACTGTGATGTTCAAGTAGGGGATGGAAGTGTTCACCAATGTCACCTTGCGGTTATTGGAATGGAAGGAAGAACTCACTCAGGGAGGGAGCCAAGGTGCCCACCCAGCCCCCTGCCCAGAACAGGACTCACGCATTGCAGTAGGGCTTCTTCTCGTAGCCCTTGTAGTTCTTCATGTTCAGTGTCATCTTGCAGGTCTCGCAATGGAAGCATGCTTTATGCCAGAACTGGGGATGGAGACAGAAAGAGGACATACATCAGATACCAGGACTTCTCAAAAAGGGGCTCAGGCCCTAGGAAGGGGCACTCAGGAGCTGCTGGGACCGTCCTAGGCCCATGGCTGTGGGGAGAACATGGAATCATCCCAGGTGAGCTGGGGGCATTTCAGGTCACAGGCTTTGGCACTCCCCTCCCCTCTCTCCTTCCTCATCCTCCACCAATGGGCCATTTGAACCCAGGAGGAAGAGAAGGGCAGGCATGAAGGACAGGGGGGAAGAGCCCAGTTATAGCAGCGACAGCAGCCCCCAGGTCAACTCCACCCTCCCCAGGGAAGCCCTCCTGCCCAGAGCTGGAGAGGCCTCATTGCTTATGCAAAGCTGCGCTGGGTTGCTAGGGAGCAGCCGCTGAAAATGAAGGAGCAGCTCCTCTGGCGGCACCAAGGCCTCGGAAGAGGAAGGCCCAGCCCCCACACACCCAGGCCCAGAACCCAGGTGCTCCTAGCTCCTGTACCAGGGCCCAGCACACCCGCCAGCCCCACATGAGCCCCAGGTGTGCTACAGCTCTAATACCTCCCACTTCCTGTGGGATGCCCGGCCAGAGGAGTGGGCTGGGTGTCCCAGGCTCTGTCAACACACCACATCCTCTCTACCCTTCCCTCATCCTCTCCCACCCCAGTGGGAGGGCAGGAGAGGGCCCGGCAGCGGGTCTCCCACTGAGGCACTGAAGGGCTCTACTTCAAAGCCTGGAAGGTGGACACCCCCATAGTGGACATCAAAGCTCTACCCCACTAACTGTATGGCCTTGGGCGGGGCCCTGCACCTCAGAGGAGCCCACTTCCTGGTGTGTAGAATGGATGTAATAACACCTGGCCCTCCTGGGATTGTCCAGGACTGAGGAGAAATCACCTTCAAAGCCCTCAGCATAGGACTTGGCACCTCTGAGCACTCAGATAGATGTCAGGTGCTGGGCACAGCAGGTGTGAACCTCAGCCAAGGGGGTCAGGGCTCACACTGGAGGTTGTGTGTGTTGGGGTGCAGAGGGGCTTCACTGTGCCAACCACAGCTCCAATCCATTCATGCATGTGAGAATGTGGGACACAGCCGGGCGCGGTGGCTCACGCCTGTAATACCA
The DNA here is from genome assembly GCF_009828535.3 of Hylobates moloch. Lineage (NCBI taxonomy): Eukaryota > Metazoa > Chordata > Mammalia > Primates > Hylobatidae > Hylobates > Hylobates moloch. The sequence goes on along the minus strand of NW_026652285.1, from coordinate 22,548,025 downwards.
GCTCTTTGGGAGGCTGAGGCGGGTGGATCATGAGGTTAGGAGATAGAGACCATCCTGGCTAACCCGGTGAAACCCCATCTCTACTAAAAAGACAAAAAAATTAGCCGGGCGTGGTGGTGGGTGCCTGTAGTCCCAGCTACTTGGGAGGCTGAGGCAGGAGAATGGTGCAAACCCAGGCCACTGCACTCCAGTCTGGGCGACAGAGCAAGACTCTGTCTCAAAAAAAAAAAAAGAGAATGTGGGACACAGGGCCCATCCAGGATGGCCGACGGAGGGAAGAGAGTGATGACAGAAAGAGAACCGATCTAGGCCAGGAGCGGTGGCTCATGCATGTAATCCCAGCACTTTGGGAGGCTAAGGCAGGCAGATTACCCGAGGTTGGGAGTTCAAGACCAGCCTGGCCAACATGGTAAAACCCCGTATCTACTAAAAATACAAAAAAATTAGCCGGGTGCAGTGATGCACGCCTGTAATCCCAGCTACTCGGGAGGCTGAGGCAGAAGAATCGCTTGAACCCAAGAGGCGGAGATTGCGGTGAGCCGAGATCATGCCACTGCACTTCAGCCTGGGGTACAGAGTGAGACTTAATCTCAAAAATAAATAAATAAATAAATAAATAAATAAATAAATAAATAAATAGGCCGGGTATGGTGGCGCATGCCGTAATTCCAGCTACTTGGGAGTCTGAGGCAAAAGAATCACTTAAACCCAGGAGGTGGAAGTTGCAGTGAGCCAAGATTGTGCCACTGCACTCCAGCCTGGGTGACAGAGCAAGACTCTGTCTCAAAAAAAAAAAAAAAAAAAAAGAAACGATCCAACGGGCTCCATGTGGCAGCCTGGAGGGGTCTTTGTGGAACCCCTGAGAAGTACTGATGCTTAGGCAAACCCATGACAACAGGGTCTAAATTCACCCCCAGAAGCCCAGGATGATGCCCTGGATCACCACCAAACAGGGGTCCACTGCCAGGACCCCAGAATAATCCAGGCCACCTGAGTGACCTGGCTGGCCTGTCCCTGCCCCATTTCCCAGCAGTCAAGGGAGACATTCCCCATTCCGAAAGAAGGAGGCCAGGAGGCAGGCCCAGGGGGACTTTTGAAGGAGCCCGGCCACAGAGCTGGTTCTTGGCCATTTGTCAAGGAATTCCCCCAAGGCAATGCTTTTCAAAATGTTGTCTCCAAACCCTGGAGAGGTGCTTCTGAGACACTGGGAGGAGGAGAGAGCAGAAAGAAGGCTGAGAATCTAGGATTCAACCTCCCTACCATGGCCACTTCAACCAGAGACCCCCACGGTAATTTCAGGGGGAAATGGCCTTCTAATAGGGTACTGGTTCCCTATCAAGAAGACCCAAAGGAAAAACCTAATGGTAGAATATTAAACAGAGTGCTAGGAGAACCACTCTTGGGGAGGAGGGCCAGCCAGAAGTCTGGAAGCAAAGAAGTGGTGGGTCTAAACTTGGCCCCCTCCCCAACCTGGGCCTATCCCAGTGACCCAGGGACCCCAAACCCCCATGAGGCAACTTACAGACTCCTTCTCGTGCATAACCCAACACACAGAACCCACCGGGACACTAAGACAGGCTGGTCCCTGTCCCCACAGGCCCCTGAAGTGACAGCCCCACTCCCTCCCCCAGTGACTGGGAGGCATTGGCAGGGTGCCCCAGCCTGGTCACCACCCAGTCTGCTGGCCTCTGCCTACTTAGCTGCACATGCCCCTGCCTGGGCCCCCGCCTCCCCCTACCCCCACAGGGGCCTGCCAGGAAAAACATTCTCCAGAATCCAGACCATGACCCACTTTCACACACACACACACACACACACACACACACACACACACACACACACACGAAGTGCTACACACTGTCCTAGGACTGCGGACCACCAAGGCTGCCTCCTGACTGACGTTGGGGAGACAAAGGGAGAGAGACTCCTAATCCAGATGGCCAGGCCTGCACCTGGAGCCAAGCCCCTTGGAGAAGGAGGGTGGGGTGTACTGAGCAGGCAGGGGGGGCACAGGGCCAACACTGGACCCAGGGGTTCCAAAGACCCCTCCAGGCTGCCACACGGAGGAAGCAGAGCCCCTCTTCAAGGGGATGGTGCCTATTTCTATCAGTAGCTCCTTCCCATCTCCCTCACAGGCCCTGCACTCTCATCCAGACACACGAGGGTGGGGCCGAGGAGGGTGAGGGTGGTCGCCTGTCCCCCTGCAGGGGGCTCCGAGCAGAAAAATGGAAACCAGTTACTATGAAGCACAAGTGTCAAGTGGAGCTGTAGCCACCGTCTCCCAGAGTGCTCGAGGGTCAGGAGAGGAGGCCGCTCCACCCCTAATGCCTGGCACCTCCAGCAGTTTCAGGCGACTCCCCCTCCTCTCTGGAGGAAGGCCCCAAGGTTCAAGAAAACCCACCAGTTCCTTCCACCATGTCCTTTTTGGGGTAGGAAAATTGTGGGGAGGGGAGGCAGAAAATGGCCAGTCCCTCCACAACCGCTGTAAGCCAAGCCTGGACCCTAAGATGAAAGAACCCCTGCCTTGTCTCAGAGGGGTCTGGGGAAGGACAATGTCAGCGAAATATGTCCAGAGGACCCCACAGTGACCCCCGTCTGCCTCTGCCCTGCCCCATGGGCTCTGTCCCAGAGCAAGAGCCCCCCTCTTTTAAAGGCCCCAGGCAAGATGATTTCAGCTAAGCATTCCTGGGCCTCAGGATGCATTCCTGGGCCTCAGGACTCAGGAAAGTGCACCTCGAGGCATGCACCTCTGCCTCTTCCTGCTGCCTGCAAAGTCCATGGTTTCCCTCTTCACAGAAACCAGACAGACCCTACCTCTGCTGCCCGTTACAGGCCTCTCAGCCTGGATCCGAGGCTCCAAGGCAGGGTCATCTTGATTTTCCCTTGCCTACCTGCAATCCACTCTAAAGAAAGGTAAACAGGCTGGTAGGGGCAGAAGCCTGCAAGGATACCCCTCACTTGGGACAGCCTGTCCCTCTGTGGCTCTGGGTTGGGGGGGATGTGGCAAGCTTCGTGTCACTGTGCCGGCAGCCTGGCACCTTGGCCTCTGAACCCAGGCTACCTGGGGTGGCCATGACTCAGGGATGGATTATGAGACTGTCTCTTCCCTTCTTGTTGCCCAGGGTTACAGTTTCTCCCTCCTGCAGAGGCAATGCCAGCCCCACCCCGGCCGGGGCACCAGCCTAGCTCCGTTGGCCACCTGACCCGCTGGCTTAAAGGCATAGATCTTTGCTGCACCTCCACAAATTCCGAGAGGGACAGGATTATTCCCAGCGGCCCCACTCCCCCATACAAGACCCCAGGCCCAGAGCATTCCTCCAGATAGGGTCAGGAAGGGATGGGACCTACTTTTGGCACAAATGAGATGTAAATAAAATATAAATATGTATAAATAAAAGTACTTTCTGCAAACACACTGGCAGAAGAGCTGAGCAGAAAGAACTGTGGCTGTGAATTTCAGCTCTAAGAGAGGGAGATGAGCCACATGGGCTACCTGAGCCTCCGTTTATGGAGTACATTGTTTCTAAGAGCAAACACACCTACTTTGTGAGGCTGCTGTGAAGACTGAGCCCAGCATATTGTGATAACTAGTAGCTATTATGAAGGGATGGTCACAAGATGATGGTGGGGTACTCTAAGCTTCAGCTAGCAAAACGGGGCACCACAGCTGTGAGGACTTCAACCCCCTCGAGTGGGGAGGGAGCGCGGAGACAAGCAGAGGCAGAGAGCCCGCCCTAACAGGGGATTCCAGGGGAACTGGCAACAGACCAATCCTCTACCTCCACCTGTTTTCAGAAACCTGGGGAAACAAGCCAGGAAAGAGGGACGTGGCGAGATTCTTGACAACACAGCTCCCTAGATACAAAGCAGGTGCACAAAGTAGGTGCTCAATAAATATTTGTTGAATGAGCAAATGAGGTCACCCTGTTTCTCCCCCAGCTCTAATCCCAGAAGTCCTCTGGAGAAGCAAATCTCGACCTCCTTCCTCAAACACTGTCATCAGCAATACATATTTATCCAGCTTGCAAAGCATGCTGGGTACTGCAGGTTGGGGGCAGGGTGGCCTTCAGAGGTGACAAGGTTTTTACCCACCTATGCCTTTGGGAGATAAGGCTCAGGGAGGAGAAAAGGCTGAAACCAAGGACACAGCCTGTGCTTTGGGCCACGTAGTGGGCTGAGTGCCATGGGAGATTGTAGAGAAACGGGTGAGTCTAATTTGACTCTTTTGCTGTAAATGGGAGGTCTTGGGAAGTTGGTTAGCAACTATGGGACTGAAGTTGCCTATGGGACTGAAGGTTCCCCCTCCTCCCTGGTCTCAGCCCAGCATCCTCCAGGCACTGGCTCCCCATTCCTGGTCCTATCCTTACTGCCTGGAGCAGGTGGGGAGGAATAGGTCTGATACCTGGATATTTCAGGTCTCCTGCTCAGTACAGGGGGCGAGGTCTCTCCAGGGCCATTTCCTATAGGGAGAGTTCTAAAAAGAGGAAGGAATCGCCAACTCCCACTTCCCTGGGCAACCCCCACTTGAACGTCCTCTTCCAGCTAGGGTAAGAGAACTGGGGAGGGCACCCTGCAGCATCCCTGCTCCCCTCCCCTCGGGTACACGACACTGAAGGTCTTTCCAAGGGGAGTGGTGTGGAGCTGAACAGAGCATCCCAGAGAGGTAGGGAGGGCATAGTCTATACAGCACCCTCTTTAGCACTCAGGAACTTTGGTGCACTGCCCGACCTTCAAGGAAATGACATCATCATACCCGTCTGACAGATGGTGAATACTGAGGCCTACAGACATTCATAAAACTGGTGGGAGCAGACCTGGAACAAGGACCCAGTCTCCCAACTCCTAGAGTGGCAATTCTGCCTTCATGTTTTGCTTTTTCCTTATACGGGTGAAGTGCCCACTGCCTCTTTCCAATTCATGGCTGTGGAGAAGAAGGGGACCACAGAGAGCTCAAGATGCAAAGGCCAAAATCTCTGCCACGAGGGGCGGGCGAAACCCCAGTGTGCAAGGACAGGTACATTCTCAAGGCAAGACTTCATCATCTGATAGCTCTAAGCTCAGGTCCTGCCCAACAGCGGCTGGCATGGTCATAGGCAGATCAACACCTTTCCTCGTGCCCACAATATACCCCCTCCTCTCCTCCTGCCCAGTCAAGCCCAGGACCAGGAGGGACAGTGACACAGCAGCGGCCCCATATGCCCACACTCCCCAAAAGCAAGTTCAAATGTGTTTCAGAACCTCCAACCCCACCTCCTCACACTGACTCAGAGGCCAAAGGTCACTGAGGAAGCTCACACCCCAAGGGGGAGGGGAGAGATAAGGTGTCCAATAAACTATCCTCTCCTGAACAAAACCCGGCTCCAGGTCAGTAATGAACTTGGCCCCAGGGCTCTATATCCCTCTTTCATCCAGTGTTCCCACTCTTGCACCCCTCTTCTATCCAGTCCTCCCAGCCCTCCCAGTTCAGATGGAAAGGACAGAATACCTGGACTTGGAGCCAGCTTTGGGTGGTGGATGAAAGACGCGGTGAGGAAGGGCACAAAATCACAGAGGCCTCCCCTCCAGACTGGGGAGGGGATGCAGAGGGGCAGGTTTTACCTTAGGATCTTATGGAGCTTACAAGAGAACAGGATCCTACCCTGAACTGTACGGGAAACACCCAGTTCTACTCTCCAACCCCCTCCAAAAGTCTAATAGCAACCAGATGAACAAGTCCAGCACTGGGGAGACAGGGCCCCCAGGAGACACTGAATCTCCACAAGGCCACCCTCCCCTCCCCCAATACCTCCCCCTTTCCTCGGCTTCCCCAGAACTCAGCCAACCCCACCCTCCATTGGAGAAACCTGCTTTGAAAAGTTAGCTCTTTGTTCTTCCACACGGTCTCCTGGCTCTGAGCACAATTTCAGGAGATCTCAGCTAAGCACCCTCCACCCACCCTACTCCGGCATCCGACCCCACCAGGCTCAGGCTGGACGGCCCAGCACCGGGAGTTGGCTTTTAATTGGAGGTGGGGGTTGGGAAGCTATGGAGGAGGTCTGCGAGTCCTTTAACCACTGAATCCAAGGGGGCTGCAGATCGTTCAAAAACGGGGCTCTTGCGGCAGAGCCCGGGTCCTTACCCAAAACCCCCTGCATCAGATGCCACACTCGCAGGCTGATAGCCCCCGCCCCGCCAGGCCAGGAAGCCAGGCCACCCCCCGCCGGAGCGGACGGTTTCGCAGGGCCCCCCAGCCTCTGCCCCGCCCCCCCCGCCCCCTCCACCAGCGCCCCGCGCTTCCGCCTACTTGGCGCTCGGCGCAGAGCGGAGAGGGAGCGGCCGTCTCTTCTCACTCTTCAGGCCGTAGGGGGCGGGACTGCACCCCTAACCTTCCCCCAACACACCCCGGGGCCTGACTTCCCTGCTCCTCTCCCGTCCTCCCAAACCCGGGGCACAGAGCCCACCCCTCTCCAGCAGCGGCTGCCCGCTACGCGTGGAATCCCCGCCTCGCCCCAGACCTGGTTTCCAGACTGGGATGTGTCCCCACACCCCATGACACCGCCCGCTCGCCCTCCCTCCATTCTCCTGGGATCGCGGGGATAAGGCGGCAAAGACCCGGCCGTTCTCTCCTCCCTGGATTCGGAGCACTGCCGGGGATTGCAAAGACGCGTCTCCCGGTCCCGGGCTCACCTTATCCAGACAGTTCACCTTCTCCGTGGGATACACGATTTTGCCGCACCGGGCGCAGTTGGGGTTCATGGTTCCAAGAAAGGCTGGGGCGGGGACGCCCAAGCTCGCGCGCGTCCTGTTCCCCGAGGCGAGCTGGCGGGAGGCGGCCGCGGCTGCAACTACACAGGCAGCAGCGACGGCGGCTGGAGCTGGGGAACTGGCCTCCGCCTCCGCCCTCCTTCCCCTAATAAACACAGCGGGGAGGAGGGGCTGCACTGGGGCGGGCACGCGCTTCGGGCGCGGGCAAGGGCACGCGCAGCGAGGCGCGCTCCCCGGGCGACGTGGGGCTGCGCAGGGGCGGGTTCCTGCGGGGGGACGGCTGGGCCCGCGGTGCTGGCGCCTCAGCGCTCTCAGGCTGACTGCGCCCGGTGCCCAGGACCCTTCCTCAGCCGGAGGCGGCGCAGAGGCGAGCAGGCTGCACATCTGGGGCTCCCGGACTGCGGGAGGCGAGCCAACCCCTCAAGCCCGTCGAGGGTGGGGTTGGAGCCCTCTTGAACGCTGAAACTGATCCACCGCATTCGGGGACTTTTTACCCGGCATGAATCTGCGGACCGAACGGGGACCCCCTGCCCTGCCCCTCTTAGCTCTCTTCCGGCCCACACCCTTTCCCACATTTGTGGGGCGGAACCCGTCCCTCCCTCTTGGACCCTGCCCGCTGCCGGGCCCGGGGTAGTGCTTCCCTCCCCGAGCCCCTGCAGTGCACCTTCCCGGGGCTCCCCGAATGCGGGCACCGTCTGCGTTCATCTTGACCCCTTTTCTCCAGTATTCCTTTCTCCTTATGTGACACCCCTACTCACAATGTAGCAGCTGCAACGATGCTTAGCACCGAAAGAGCCGCCTCCAGGCGCTGTAGCGGCGCGGGGGTATAGCTCAGTGGTAGAGCATTTGACTGCAGATCAAGAGGTCCCTGGTTCAAATCCGGGTGCCCCCTCGAGGGTTTGGCTTTTCCTTCCCCTTGTTAACCATCTGTTTTTCATTCTTGACTCATATTTTAACATTGGGTCCTGACTAAAAAAAAAAAAAAAATGAAGTATCTTCCTCATTTTTCAACCTTAGCAGAAATCTTTCGGTTTTACTTTGTGCTCAGCGGGAGGAGGGAGTGGGTATAAAAGCTGCGCGACCGCATTACTCGCGCCAGAGGTGTAGGGATTTCTGCGGCCACGGCCGCCAGCCTCAGATGGGTCAGACAGTTCGAGGTGCTGGGTTTGAGGGACAGGATGTTTCCAATGGGGATAGGGGGACAGGAGAACGCCTCAACTTGGCGTTCCTTTTGGGGTGGGTCAAGCGAGGGAAACCCATAGACACAGCCCTTCTCCAACTTCAACTTTCTGTATTAGTGGTGACATGGACGTGCTGTGTTCATCCCTGACTGTTAATGTACAAAAGTAAAGTTATAACCCAGTGCGAACTGAGATAAACGAATACAGTGTTTCTCAAACTTGAACGTGCATCAGAATTACCTGCAGGGCTTGTTAAAACACTCCTAGTTTCTGATCCTGTAAGGGGGCCCGGAGAATTTGCATTTCTACCAAGTTTCCAGGTGCCTCTGGTGCTGCTAGTGTGGGGACCACATTTTAAGAACCACTGAAGTAAGAATAAAAGCCCATGGAGTTTCATAACCTAAAGATGGGGACAAGTATCTGCTCGCTGCGTGCCTGACAGGGTCACTGTTAGGCCAGAGGAAAATGGTAAGTGTGACGGGAGACAAGGGCGTCCCGCTCGACTAGGTTTTGCCCAAAAAAAGGAAAAATAAAGGAGAAAGGAAGAGGCGTGCTGCCTGGGTCAAAGGGCAGCTGCGATATTTTAAACCCGGAATGTGGTTGTGTCATTCCTCGGACCCCAGGGAAACGCGCATTTTTTTTTCCTGGCTCCTATTACTGTGAGCTGTATCGCTAGGCTGAACAGAGAGATCACAGATCAGCAGAGCTGCGGTTCCGTGCAAAACCCAGGAGGAACCAGTTTTACCTCTCCTTTAGGCCTTGAACTTTCCATGTATAGCTTACCAAGCCAAAGCCATGCCTATGAGCTAAGTCAAGAAGGAAGAGGGGAAAACTGCTCGCTGTCTACCTTCTATCTGTGTGCCCTGTCCTGTTCGAGTTCGCGAGTATATGAAAACCTCTGAATTTGCATTACTTCTCCTAGTTTTCATAGTCAAGTGCGAACTACTGCCCCGTCCAAGACATATTTTTTACCCCAAAACAAATTATAATTAACGTTAAACCAATGGGCATCGGAGATGGAAATCGATACGCGCCTTTGTTCTACAACTGAAAGTACGGGTGCGCTTATCGCCACTTGGGGTATGAGGGCTCAGATCCACCTAAAGGCAGCCTCTGCTTGCTGCTCTCTCCCTCTAGGGTACGGGAATCCTTTCAAGGTGAAAATTAGGTAGGTGGAAGATACAAACGACACCTCCCGTGAGTTTGGATTCGGAACTCGCTGACTCAGGTTATTCCTGGATGGCTGTGAAAAAACGTGAAGAAACCCGAGGGGGCACCCGGATTTGAACCGGGGACCTCTTGATCTGCAGTCAAATGCTCTACCACTGAGCTATACCCCCTCTGCTAGTGAGTGTCTGATAAATTCTTTTTATATCGATTGATCCCAAAATTTTCATACTTTCACTGTTCGTTCAAAATTAGTGTCTCTTTGCTAGATTATACTGAAATTACCGGCCGGGCGCAGTGACTCACGCACTGCGCCACTGCACTCCAGCCTGGGCGGCAGAGCGAGACTCCGTCTCAAAAAAAAAAAAAAAAAAAAA